>NC_048596.1:20904405-21220030 GCF_003668045.3 Cricetulus griseus | reverse complement strand
GTCTTTAATCAAGGGGACCACAAACCACACAAGGCCAAACAGCACGAAGCTCCATCCCCTGATAACTCTCCACATGGCTCCTCTTGACCGTCAAGTTGACTGGAGTAACAGATACCTAGGATATTAGTAAAGCACATCTCTGGATATGCCAGTGAAGGCATTTTCAAAGATGACTCTGCCCCATCAATGGTTTAATCCATCCATGAATTCAAGATTGGGAGGTTGTGAAGCTGAAGCCCGGGGTTGAGGAAAACACATCACTGGGACCATCATCTTGTCCTGGCCCCTTCCTGTTGCTGCTTCTCTCTGCTTCCTAGTCACCGGGGTGTGAACAGAGCCACCAGGCCCTCCCTTCCATGACCAACTGAATCCCCTAAAACCACAAGCAACCAACTTTCCTTCCTTAAACTATTCTACCAGGTACTGGTAATCGCAATGAAAAGCCCAATACTCTCTCATTGAGTGCTGAGCTCCAAAGACATTCACTAAAACTGTGCTGAAGGGAAGGAGGCTGGCAGTCCTTAGTCTCAGATGTAAGGGTGTGGGGTAGACACTCATGTGTTCTAGAGAATTCTCTAGAGGCTAGAGAATGCCACTCTCGGAAGCTCCTGGAGACTAGTGGAGATCAAAGGCATTGTGTGCTAAGCCTGCCTGCATAGAGTTGAAACCTGCCCATGAACCTGCCCTTTCTAGTGTGGACAGCATCCTTCTCATTGCAGCCATACACATCAGCACCTTCAGCAGAACCAAGAATTAGCACACTTCCCAGAGAAGTGAAGTCACTTACCTAGGGACAAACAGTTGTATGAGGGGGGAAAAAAGCAAGCAAACAAAAAATCTCTGGGTCTCCCAACATGTAGCTAGATGCTTTTTCCATCAATTTTGACAATCCTTTCAAGCTACCAAAGGCAGAAGAAGATGCCTCCCTCTCCCCCGCCCACTTCCGTGTGTGTGTGTGTGTGTGTGTGTGTGTGTGTGTGTTCCACCCACGGACACCTGGGCTGGTCAGGGGAATGAAGTGCATTGAACCTGGTGGTTCAAGAAGGGCTGTGAAGGGCACCTTGAGATTAACCGCAGCCTGTTCTGGTCCTGTAGCCAAGTCCTGATAAAGTTGAGAGGGTGTGAGAACCTCATGTCCTCCCCACTCAGGCTCTGCCCAAATCACAAGAGCAGTGGTATGCTAAAGTCATGAAGAAACCACATAGCAGCTGCTCAAAAACTGGTGGCTTCGGTTACTCACTGGATCAGAGGTTCTTAACGCTAGAGCTCATGAGCCTTTGCTCCATGTGCCCTGTGTACACATTGGCTTTGTCTGAAGAGTGAACCAACTGCCTTCATTAGCTCCTCCCAAGGAGCCCAAGACCAAACAGTAGTAAGCCATCATACCACGCCATCAGCCGCTGACGGGCAGCACAGCTCCCTTCTGCAGCCCCAGAGACTGACTCTGCACCAAGCACAAGAATAGAACCGGTAACAGACCAGAGTCAATACAAGCACCCGCAGACAATAGTGCTTCATATCTACTAAGCTCTTAGCACAAAGCTTAGGGCATAGACGCCCTTTAGCAGAATGTCCCAGGAGTTTCACATCAGTCTTGGAGACACAGCTACTTTCTTCTTTCACACAAGAGAACTGGAGTATGAAAACCAGGGTTGGAAGCAGCAGGGAATGATTGAACACCTCCATCCCTGGGTTTCTCCAGGATCTCAAACCTCCCTAGACCAGCAATATCTCATCCTGCATACCCTCTCAGGAGTGAGCCCTGACTACTGACTATATTTGTGGTCACTCCACCATCAGGGAGCTTGATGATTACTCTCAGGGTGTGGTCATCAAGGAAGAAAGCATCAGCTGCTTGGGATCCAAACCGCCATCCTTGTTCATTAAATCGGACCCTCTTGAAGTGAGTCTCAACAAGCTTTCCAGGAGATACTGATGCCAGCTTGAGTTCAAGTGGCAGCATCAAGCACTGTGTGGGTCTGGAGGGTACCTATTTAGACCCGTCACTCAGGGTCATCCATCTACTGGCAGTCTGTTCTTTGGTTTGTTTTTTGTTTTTTGGGTTTTTTTTTTTTTTCATCCAAAAGGGAAGAATTTCCCACATATTCCAACCCTTGATTCATTTAATCAGAGAGAGACAGAGCAACAGAATGCTCTTTGGTCTGTGCACAGTCAGGTCTGGCTACCTGGGTATACATTACAGTTCCACAAGGCATGCTTACTACTCTGGTTCGTGAGTCTGTCTGCTCCAGGGTATAGAAACTATTCCTTTGATGTGGAGTATCCCTCTGTATGCTGTGAATGTGCTGCTTTTATTGGTTGATGAATAAAGCTGATTTGTCCAAATGGCCAGGCAGAATAGAGCCAGGAGGGAAACTCAAAGATAGGGAGAGAAAGAAGGCAAAGTAGGGGAGATGCCAAGTAGCCATGTAGCTGCTGGAGAAGCAAGATGTGTGGTAACAAGCCATGAGCCTCATGGTAAAATATAAACTAAGAGAAATGAGTTCACTTAACTGTGAGAGCTAATCAGTAATACGCCTGAACCACTGGCCAGACAATTATAATTACTAATAATCCTCTGACTGTGTATTTGGGAACTGGTGGGTGGGAGACAAACCTCCATTTACAGTTCTGGTTTGCATTATCCCTGAGATTCATCAATCAACACACAGAGACATTCAGAAGACTGTGCCGATTGGACGCCAGTTTGAACAGGATCTGAAATTAGCAGGCAAATAAACAGATAGCTCACCTACCTGAAAGACTACTGAGTCGTTTTTGCTGTTCTGTGATGAGAGAAAAGAACACAATGTAAGTGATATTTATACAGCACCTGGCAAGACAGAGTAGTCCCAGCATAACTAATGAGGACACCATACTCCGGTCCTTCCTGTTTTCTGGGCTTGGATGTCAAAATGCACAGCCCAGCTGAGGCAGTGGTCATGATGTAGCTCTTATTATCCCAAAAATAGAAGCAAGAGGTCCCCAAGCTCCCCAACCTGTAGATCTGCACCAGGACTTGGGCCCACCGAAATGTTCTAGTAGTTTCCCTCTTGTCTCAAGCTGACTCATCACTCATGACCCTTCTAACCCCTCTCGGTTCACACAGACCTCATAACATCCCAGACTCTGTAACTTTTGGGAGATACATAAAGAATCAGACTTGACAACTGCCATTTCCTAGCTTGCCAAATGACAATCCTGTTGTAAGAGCATTTTCATCTAGCACTTGAAATCTTAGCAACAGCTTTGGCTGTTAGGTACAGCTATTTTCCTCAATGAACATCCTTACACTAGAGCTTAGTCAATGAACATCTGCCCACTCCAGGGAAATAAAGAAATTCTAAAAATTATCAGCATTAGCTAAGGGATAAGGGGCTTAGGTTACTCAAAATACCAAAAACCATCTGGTTCTAGAACCAAAATCTCCAGCTTATAGTCTCCAGCTCTTTCCAACCCTGGTGACCTAGTCCCCACTGTCCTTAATGCGGTTGCTCACCCTCCTAGGTAATCATGTGGAGGAGGGTCCTGGGTCTTGTTGGCAGCATCCTGTGCACACTCACTATTCGATAAGCACAAAAGTAACCTTTACCTTCCACAGCTGCCAAATATCAAGTAGAGAGATTAAAAATAGACCATGCTGGCCCATGCGTGCTGTCACCATCACCCATGGCCACATTCCTATCCTGATGCTAGCATCAGTGTGGGGGAGAAGTAAACAGCAGTGTGGGAGCTCCAGGCCAGAGGACTGGCAGCTGTCCATCAAAGCTTTATGCATGGGACGAGCACCACCTGCACCAGACGCTGAGTGGAGTTCCAAGCTGGGCTAGGCAGAAAACAATGACCAATTGAGTAACCACTTGGCCTCAGTTTCCTCATCTGTGATGATACAGTGCTAGGGCATCTACAGGGATTTATGGCTGCCACATTCTGTTCTGCAAGGTGCAGCAGGGTCCTCTTCTTCTAGCAATGAAGCAATTGCGAAAGCCCTGTTGCTCCTACTTCGAAGGTGTGCAATGGCTGTTCTTTCACAGGACATCACACAGACAGTGGCACCTGTTTTTCAGTCATCAGTCCAGAGTGATCCTTGAACCGTTCCTGCCACAGACCTGTCTGGGAACTGTGAAGGTCTTGCTTCCCAAGGTGGTCTATAGCCAAGCTCAATGGCCTGCCTGGCAAACTTTCTGATCTCTGGAACCTTGTTCTCCTATCCCGTCCCCAGAGCTCCTGAAGCTGAACTGCAAGTGAACTAGACTCTCATAATCCAACACACAAAAGAGGCAGAAAGGTCCTGAGCAGGAGACCATGCGCCTCTTTCAGCCATGAGGGTAAGCGATGCCATGAACACGCCCGCATGGAGGCTCAAGGAGGAGTGGAGAGAGGACAGTGCTGCCCACAACCACCAGAGCCAGGCCAGAGGCTCAGGGCCTGTTTGTCCCTCGTGTCAGGAGGCTGGCCTAGGGGAGACAGGATCACTGCCAAACTGTGTCCTGTGACAGTCTAGACAAAAAAAAAAAAAAAAAAAAAAAAAAATGGAGCTTTTTTTAAGGATGACTAAACTAGAATTTCAGATACAGAGTAAAGTTACCAGTCCTTAGGAAACTTTGCCATAGTTAAGAAACTGTTCTTGTATGAGGAGAAGCAGAGATGCCAGGCTGGATACATTCCAAAGCAGTACCCAAAGTATGTGATCTAAACCCCACTAATGGACACCCTCTTTCACTCTTCCCCACCTTCCCTGCCCTACCTGGGGGGAACCCATGGTTTCTCTCTTTACGGGAAACCACTAGCTAATTTTAAAAAGTCCCATGTAGGATCATTACTCACACGCTTTTCTGAAGGACAATTCTAATTTCTGAACCCAAAAGCAGGACTTGGTCAAGAGAAAGGCAAGAACCAAAAGTCCTTTCCGATGAATAAGAAAATTTCACTTATTCAAGGATGAAACAAAGAGGGAACTCAGGCATTTTGGTGCCTGAAAACATCCCTGTAGGTGTTGTCAGAGGGACTTGGCAAAAGCAGCTGACATTACGCTTGGCATTTCCCAAAAAACCAAGTTGCCTTGGGAATTAATCCCGTTTTTTAAGAAACTGCCTTTCTTTCTGGGAACCAACTTGCTTTTTAGAATAATGAGTCATGAAGGAGTTCACAGAGAGGCTTTTGCTTTTTGCTGCATTTTTCTTTGTTCTACATGACAGACACTGGCAAAGAAAGCTGCTGCCAGGGAGAGTGGCAAAGCTAGAGGGAGAATGGACACTTAGACATAGGACCCTTCTGTCCTTTGGAAGAACACTGGGGCCACACAGTATCAAAATGAATAAATAAATAAATAAATAAATAAATAAATAAATAAATAAATATAAAAAGCCCCACTGAAACCACTAAAGCAACCATCTAAGATTTAAGCAACCATATTTTAAGTGAGAGAAAATGTGTTATGTACCAGCTTTTCCAGTTAGAAGCAAGAAAGAGAACCCTATCTTAGGTACGGAAAGCTATAGAAATTAGATTTTAGCTCCACCTTCTCTAAGGGAGGGGCAGGAAAGGGAGGAGACTATGAAATGGATGAGGAAGGTGACAAGAAAAGATTTAGAACCAAGCTTTGAGCTATAGACAGTACACAGCCCTGCACTGTTCCCAGAGTTCAACATGGAAGAGTCCTCTCCAGGGAGATGGCCTGAAAATGTCCCATTTCATCTTGCAAAAGGACTTTTATAAACACAAACTTTATGCCTCTGTGCAACTCCAAAATGGAAAAGTTGGGATTTAGAACCATTGCCTGAATTTTAAAGCAGAAAGGTAAAAATATATAATGACTACTTCATAGCTCTTGGGTTTTATAGATCCCGAGGCCCCTTCAGAGATGAGCAAGACCAACTAGAACAGCCAGAGAAAACTGTAGGAATCCATCAGAACCCCTAAGCAGAGCTAGCTGTCTGGGCCAGGTGGATGGAATCAGTGCAAACAGACGCACGAGTCTCTGCCACAGAGATTGCCACTGAATGGCCTTACCACAGAATATGCTGTGAGAAGAGGACTAGCCAATAACCAGGAGAAAGTCTAGAAGCCTCTGTTTCAGATTGTCTACATTGTAGACAATCATCTATTCAGTGTTTCCTTTTTTGAAATCTGGTATTCAAAACCGCACCTTCTAGAAACTTACTCTTTGAACAAGTCAGTCATTCATGACAGCACCTAAAAGACGTATTTTAGCAACATGTTTGGGGCAAAGCACCATTACAAATCGTACGATGAAGAACCAGGAGGCATAAACTTTCACTTTTGTACATTAACTGTCTGAAGATAAACACAAAAGACAAGGTATAAGCAATGAACTTGAACTAGCCTGACATCATTCCAGATCGGGGGTCTCTGTCTCGCTGTGAGGGCTGATATACCTTATGGGTCCTGCAAGGGCAAATGGCCTGAGGCAGGGTTGGGGAGAGTTGCTGACTACAGCACCCTGCAAGAGGCTGCCTTACCTCGATTGTGCTGCAAGAGCACGATGGTGGGGTTGACGATTGTGGTGGAGGGGTAGGCAGATGACGGTTTGCTTGTTGGAAGGAAGGCTTGGGAATCAGTTTCAATATGGGAAGAAGAAACTTCATTTATTAAAGGACTGCCCTGAAAAACAAAAGGTTAGAAAGAAGTGTGAACACAAGACATCTAGAATTATGACTCTGTAAGAAGAGGGAATGAAACTCTCTACAAAGACATTATTTGTAGACAAAAATTTAATCAATGAGTCAATTCCAGTTAAACTGGAAATGTATTCTCCTTGTTGGTATTAGTAAGGGGGAAGAGAAGGAAGGTAAGTAAATGTTGCTGGAAGTTTCAGTATCGCCCATTGTTTTCACCTAGTAATAGTTGTGTATCAATCTGGTTACTAAAAAGCAAATTCAAATCAAAAAAGAATAGCATGCAAAACTCATGCAATTCCAAATGCGATCCAAGAACGAGAGCTGGTTAAGTGGGAAAAGCCAGGGAAGTTTAGGCACCCTATGGAGAGATGTCAGACAAGTCACTGAGATAAGAAGAGGAGCCCCTATGTAATGGCTCTCAGGGAAGTTACTGTGAACCTCGGAATCACTGAGCAAATTCAGCAGCTGTGGCTTCTGAGATCTGAGCAGGACCCTACCCTGCCAGAATGCTTCTTCTCTCCACTGTAAGAACAACAGAAGTCCTTTGAACCAAGTCGTGGGAGAATCCTGCCTTTAAAAACCCGAGACTGCCACCAGAAATATCAACAAGTTACTAACACTTTTATCATCTGATCATGGGGATAATGCCAGCCTTTTGTTTCCTCCACCACACTTAGAGGTTCTGCAAAGTTTTTATTTTATATCATTCAAACCTAAAAGCAAAGATGGCAATCCCCATGTCCCAGTTCTGGGGACGGAACTAAGGGCTGAGGTAGGCAAACACTCTACAACCTCAGGGTGGCATTCTTTTTCTTTCTTTCTTTCTTTCTTTCTTTCTTTCTTTCTTTCTTTTTTTTTTTTTTTTTTTTGTTAAAGACAGGGTTTCACTATACAGCCCAGGCTAGCTTAAAATTCCCTATGTAGACCAGGCGAGACTCAAACTCAGCAATCCACTTGCCTCTAGGCATGCACCACCATGCTTGGCAAGATGGCATTCTTAAAGGGCTTTAAGAACAAGATATTGGTAGCTATTTCTGAAACAATTATGCTCAGAGACAGCCACTGCATCACCTGCAAGACAAGGACCACATGCCTCCCTCTTCTGCCACCATACAACACAACACCCTGCAAATAGCAAGTGCTCAGAAAATTACTATGTAAGTGACAGAAGCTATCTACCAGCAAGGGAGTGTGTGAGCTAAACCTTGTGGCAACAGAATGCTCATCGTGAGCAGTGTGGGTTTCAGCACCACGGACAGCTCTTGACACACAGTAGGGGCTTTGCCACTGCTTTGTTTTAGATAGTCCCTGGATAGTCACTTTTATGAGCTCAATTTTGTGAATAAGATATTTTTTCCAAGGCTTGAGGGGTTTGTATCAACTTATAGCCTGGATGCCACCCACAGGGCATCTAGAGGGGCAATCAAGCAGTCTGCTTTTAATCTCTTACTCTGTTACCTAAAGACCCAAAATAAATGTTGCTAAGCCAACTTCTGGAGAGTCTACTGCAGAACAATTAGGCCAGTTGGACAAACTGCATACACTAATCTGTCCTAGAACACAAAAAAACAAACCCCAAACACACACCTAGAGCTAAACAAACGCTCAACAGCAGGATGACTTACAGCGACACCAGAGTGCTCTCCAGTAAGATTCACTATACTTGCTTGTACAGAGAAACACACTGGAGAGATATCAGCACATCCTAAAGTGGAATGCCTTCAAGTTCACCTAGAGGTTCAGCTAAGGAGGATGGGTATACATCAGTCTGCAGCAGAGATGAGCTCCAAACTCATGGTTACATCTGACCTCGTCCTGGTCTAACTGCCCTGGGCTGCAGCAGGAGATTTGACAAGATGTCCAGCCCATGAAGTAATAATTCCCAGCTTCCGTGTGCTTAACACCTCATTATAATTTTCCTACTGAGCAAAATAAGAAGTTTCCTTCCTGTTCTCTGATTCAGCTCAACAAGCCATTTAAGCCAGTTTCTTGAGCATACTTCTTCTAGTTCGGTCAGCATATACATGATACTCGGCTCACTGTACATCAGTAATGGTGTTTATGGCCCCAACATCAAAACCCTTGGATACTTACAACCAAGTGAGAGGCCCAACGCCTAGCCCATTCCCAGACCCACTCAATTAAAGTGGTGATATATAAACTAGGCTTCTCTAGCTTGAGAGCAGATGTACTCTATCCCTTTTCCAGATTATTTAAGAGCAGGAGCCCTAGCTTGTTCTAAGTATACCTGTGAAACCTTCTTGCTTAGAACATGGTACGGATGAAGCCATCACTAACTAACCAGTTACTTTAACTTCTTCATTCACTGGGAAGAGTCCTCAGCAACGCAGCTAACAGTAACCAGATACATCACCTATGTTGAACTAAACCATGAGTTCCTATCATGGGAAGAGTTACTATTCAACACCACTGAACCCTATGGCCTCTGAGTGTCCTCATATTACAACTTATGTCATTCATTCAGATTCTCTCATCCTGGGCTCCTAGGGAAGGAGACATACTGTGCCCTGAAGCAGCTGGGCTGTCTGTGAAGAGACTGATACTGAACAGACAAGACCTTTTAACTTCCCACAATTACTGACATATAAGTTTGCCACCAAAACCACAGTGGCCTCCTCAGGGGCCCTAGCAATTATCTGTCTTGTAAGAAGGTCTTAACATACAGATTTTCAGATCCATTTACTCAATTAACTCCCCCTCTCCCCACCCCCAGTCTCTGCACTTGTTAAAAAGAGAGCCCACTTATGAACTCAGCCAAAAGTGAATCTTTTCCTCCCCATAACCTCTCTGCCCCTTCATTTTCTAGCCTCACACCTGCCTGTGGCTCTCCACAGGACACTGCAACTTTCCTCAGCCTTCTGTGCTGTGTCTGCCAAGCCTAGGAAGACCAGGACCAGGCAAGGTAAAGGCCACGGGTGCTTCTCAAAGGGAAGACAAAGTTCCATCAAGAAGACATGCATTCCCAATAGAGCAGAGAAGAGAAGGTTCTCGAGTCAAGAGCAGCCACGGGTGGCCCACAGGGTGCACATGGGAGGCATGCACTTGGAGACAGCAAACACAGGTCCAGTCATCACACAAGCACAGTGGCCAAGGCCTCCTCATAACTTAGTACTTCAGTGAGAAAGGGAGGATTTTACTGCCAGGAGCAGACATTCAGGGAAGCCGTGGGGAAGGGGGTCCAGCAAGCTTACGGTACTTGAGACAGGTCCCGGGAGGTCAGGCTCCAAGGCTCTGTGGAGGTCCTCCGGTATGGGAGGGACCAGCGGAGGTGGTGGTGAGGGTGGTGGCCTCTGGCTAGCAGGGGGGAGGGAGCCACAAGCACTGGCTGGCTGGCTGTGGTGGGGCCGCCTCTGCAGATGAGGGGGAATGAAATCATCTAAAGTCGGGAAGGTCAGAGGTGAGGCAGCAGGGGTGGTCGCCGGGATAGTGTGGATGCAGCCAAGTGGCCCCAGAGATGCTGGAGTTGTGGCAGTGCCTTCTTGCCCTCTGTCAGTATTAACCAGGTAGAGAGGGACAACTATTACCTCAGACGGGGCTGGGCTGGAGGTGGCATCCTGTGGGGAATAAGGGGTCGTTATGCAAAGGGGACTGCAGAGAGGCAGGAATCCCACATTTAATAAACATACGGACATGCAGTGATGCTCTTTGAGAAATATTTAATCAGTGCCCTTTCCTCAGAGTACATGAGACAGTCAGTGCTAGCCAGTGCTAGCCAGCTGGCCTCCTGACACTCTATGACACAGAGGGAGCCCCATCCAAGTTCACTTTCCATCCATCTATTTTTGAATCCTTTTAACGCTTTATGAGAGAGAAAGAGAGCAAACAACAGAATATGCAGGCAGGCAAGCAGGCAGTGTCTAACGCCACTAAACCACCATAGAGCCTGCAAGCTTGGGAGCAAATACAGTTTCTTTAGCACCTTGTCATAGGATATAAACACTCTATCTCACCACAGTATTAGTCTATGAATTCCACGCTCTGGCATACTGAGATATTTACAGACAAGAGACAGGGAGACAGAAGAGGCTATGCTGGGAGGTTTAGAGATTCAAGCGCCGCAGCCCTAAGGAGGAGAGAAACAGCAAAAAAGCCCAGAGAACAAGTAAGCCACTTGAAAGAGACAGCGTAGAAGACACACAAATATTCCTAGTTTCTTGCCTTGGCTGGATAACACGGCTGCAAAAGGTAAGTTTCTTTGTTCTTCTGGTTTTCAGGATCAGAGGTAACCTGGGGGCCTAGCACGGGAGGCCTCACTGCATCTGGGAATGAGGCCCATGTCCCCAGTGTGGGATTCTCACCAAGGTTACCAGCATCTTTGCGGTGGTCAAAGAATAGCTTGGGAGGGTCAGGAGGAGGAGCAGGGGGTGGTTTTCCTGTGCTGGCTGTGGCTGTGCCAGGGACAAGGCTGGAAGCTGGTGCCTGGGTGCCTGCAGCCTCCAAGGGAGTGTCTTTGGCTAAGTCACGTGCAACAGGAGAGTAGTTTTCCAATGTTGCCTGGCAAATGTTATTGGATAAACATGGGACATATAAGCTGGTGACCTTCTTATTCCCTGTGGCCTCATGACGTGGGTTAGAGTTCACATTCTTACCGTACACTAATCTGGAGGCTGCATAGTGTTGCTGGGGTTGGGAGGAAGCATCAAGGACCATGGACCCCAAAAGCAATGAACTAGGACACATGGCACCTTTGGGAGCCAGTCTAGCTGCCAGGGGAACAGAAATGGGGGGAGGAAGTGATGGGTTCTGCTGGATGGGGGTGCTGGATGGGATGTAAGGCTTTGGTGAGCTCATGTAGAGAGAGTCCTTGTGGTTGTAGTGGACAGTGGGGGGCTGCCATGCAAAGCGGTCCTTTTGAGGGAAAGGAAGGCGTGACAGAGACAGAACCTTTAGTAGTGGGTTTTAAGACATGACAGAACAGGGAGAGAGAAAGAGGAGGGATGGAGAGAAGGATCATTAGGAACAGCAGCACAGCATGATGAAAGACAAAACAACTCTTGACAGACTTTTGAAGCAAATCCTGGTGTCCACAGCTGTCATCCAGGCAGCTCTCAGGACTGACTCACTTACCTGCAGGGCTGGCCTGACTCACAAGTCAGGGAGACCTAGCCAGCTCCAACACCAATGTTAGTTTGGCTGTACCTTTATTGACTCCCTGACTCAAGGACATGCTCAAGGGGGCAATCTGCAAGTGGATGAAGCCCCAGAGTTGAGTCTTCGTTCCTTCCCAACCCCCCTTTTCTCAAAACTCTTATTGAAGCTATAGTTTTAAAAGTTTAAGTTCATTAGACTTGTCTGAGTTGCTTTAACTTTTTCCCTGTAGGAAAAGGACAAATGGAAAGTCCTCCTATATATGTGTTCACAGGAGGCCGATGTCTTCCTTTAGCCCCCAGTTCAGCTCTCAATTTTACAAGCATACAAAGTTCACTAAGGGGAGGACACTCAAGACTGAACCCGTATGCGCTCTTTTCTCAGAAGAAATAACCTGATAGAACTCATCACTAGAAACACAGCTGAGAATGTGGCTCAGTTTGGCTAGCATGTACAAGGCTCTGAGTTCAATCCCCAAAACTATAATAAAAGGGCATGGGAGACAGTCAAGAGATTAAAAGCATGTAGTCTCCCACTTCTGAGGCATCTGGCATGAAATTAGCCTATGGGGTTGGGCTGAGTCTGGTTTATTCAGCCAGTCCACCACCATGCACAGGCAATCATTTCTATACTTGGGTGATCAACTTTAGCCACAGTGTGAGAACTAAGCTCTGGTAACAGGCTCAGAGTTACAGCTAAAATTCATACCTCTCCCGTCTCGGCTCAACAGCTTTCTTTCTTCCATGGATCTCAGTGGGCAGAGGGAGAGGATGCAGGGTGACCCTCAAGTCTGATCCTCCTCAGACAACCTGTGGCTCATCTGAGGACCAGACTCCCAATGTTCCTAGACTTTGTTCACCAGCCCTGATCTCCAGGTTTCATCATGAGAACAAAACCAGAACCCTCCTAATTCACAAATTGGTGAATATACGGCAGTTGTAGTAGAAAACTAGAAAGGAGTTGGGAAGATGTCTCCATGAGTAAGAGCACTTACTGTGCAAGCAGGAGGACCCGAGTTGAAATCCCCAGAACCCAAATAAAAAGCCTGGCATGTCTGCACATTCCTGTAACCCTAACAATGTAGGGGCAGTGACAGGGGGACCCCAGAACTCACTAGCCAGCTGACCAGGCTGAAATGGCAAACTTGTGATTCATTGAAAAGCCCTGTCCCAAAGGAGTAAGACAGACAACCAGAGGAGACCACCTAACATCCTTCTTTTGTCTTTGTATGTGCACACAGAGGAGCATATCTACATATGCACATGTATGTGGCACACGGCGACTATATTGAGGCCATTTCTCATTTTATTTTATATTTTATAAAAGATATGTGGGAAAGGGAAAACACTAGAAAGGGGACTAGGTGAAAAAGCGGGGGGGGGGGATCTTTGACTGTGGATTAGACAGCCATCAAGAAATAATTATCAGCCTACATCTTAAACACAGGTTTGAAATGACAGATGATAGTCTGGGTAGAGAGGTGACCATTTGGGTATTCTCTGTTAACCAGATCCGTGCCTTGTCCCAGTGTACCTACAATAGTGCTAATGGAGCATGGCCATTTATAACAGCCCCAAACCCACAACAAAGAGCCCCTCTGGAGCAAAGGCTATCACATTAGCTATTTGGTTTAATGAACTTGGACTGAGTGTCAGGACATTCTACAGTACATTTACAATCTCTAGAAACAACTGAACTAGCTCTTCTCACCATGGGGACTGTCAAGTAAGGATAGGGCGGGGGGGGGGGGAAGCAAGCAGAAAATCATTTTGATCTGGGCTCAGATTTACTTTGACTTTACACTAGAGTATCTTACATGTTATTTCTTTTGTCCAAAGATAGAAATCGGCTTCTATGAGTTTTAAACTTAATTCAGCCATGGCCATGTATGGTACCAGGATTGCATGACATCAGGCACAAGTCCTCTTAGGGTTGTGACCTTGCAGAGAGGACACTTCCCCAGAGTGTCCACAATACACACAGAGTCAAAGGACTTCCTGTCTTGGGGCTTCTTTTAACTCTAGAGAAGAAGGCGTTAGGCTGGTCAAGAACACAAAGGAGCAGCTTTTTGCTTCATTCTAAGTACTGAAGTCTAACCTGCCTACTGACCATAATGAACTCCACTTATCCTTTTAGAATGTGGGTCTATAGTAGAGGAAGGCTATTTGGGAAATGTGTGTTCTTAGCTTATACAGTTTCCAGAAACTACCAAGGCTCATCTACTGGGACTACCATGCTGATGATAACATCACAGAAAGGGACACTGTGGTTCCCCGGCCCTGGGAACAGGGGGAGGCAAGGCTGGGTGGGCAGCACATAAGATTCCCACCTAGTCCATCCATCTTCTAAACCTCAACTCAGTCCTTAAGGGAAGATGTTCTGCCAACAGATCCATAAACTCCATGGGTCTGGAACAAAACCAAGTAGTTGGCCAGCCTGCCTTGCCTTTATTGAAGCCGGTGTATAATTATAGCAAGTACTATACAGCTAAGGAGTCATGTTTACTTTCAGAAAATAAATCTGCAAAGTAACACAGGACATAAAGTTCTTGACATCCAAACGGCAAATCTTACATTGAACGTGCAGAATAAAATTCTGGCATCAGCTATTTGTCAGTCTCCCTGAAGACAGCCCAGGAAACTTGAAGCTCAGTAACAAACAGATGAAAGCATGCTGGTGGAGGAATTACAGGATGCTCAACCTCCCTCATGAACTCAGCTTCCCTCATGAACTCGAGGGCAGTGTTCATCACACTGGTCTGAGTACAAGTGCCTAATAAAGTTGTGTTGAATACAACACAAATGATTCATCTTTACCTCACATGTGATATTTATTTACTTACATGGTGCTGGAAAATGAGTCCTGGGCCTTGTACATACTATGCAAGTTTTTCACCCCCCAATACAATCCTACCCTGGACCATGCTTTTTTTGTGTGTTCACAGAACTAAGAGGCACTGGAGGGTTAGCCTTTGGGTTAAGTCACTGATGGTGAAAGACAGTGTCCTTCAGTGTTTGCTCTGACTTGGTCCTGATGGTGTTCTAATCTGGGTGGAACAATAGTATCCATCCTTGAGATGGCTATGAAGGAAGTACTGCTGCCACAGATAGCACATTATACACTCACAAAGCTTTTAGAAACGGGAAAATTCTGTAAAGCCATTTAACAGACAAATGACCTCTGGGAGGCCAGGCATATCCACAGCTCCTGGATCCAACCAGGGCCTAGATGTACAAGGCTGAAAGTGGGGAGGTAAGTTATAGCAGGAGGAAGAAATGCTTTACCCTGTAGCTCATCAACAAGACAGATGAGGGACCAACTATAGACCCGGGAGACAGGTCTGCACAGAGAGTAGATACCACCTGCCTTTCTTGTATGTTCTAGGAACACTGGAAGGGAGCACAGGGGCTGTACCACCCAGGGATCTTTTGATCAGCAGCATCTCCTGTAAGGAAGAAGGCTCCATCTCATGTAAGTGGTTCCTCCTTACACAACATCCTTCACATTCCACTGCAATGATAGGTTCTATTCCTTTTAACAAAATAACAAAGTACAGGGGGAAGAAGGAAGAA
Source organism: Cricetulus griseus (assembly GCF_003668045.3). NCBI lineage: Eukaryota > Metazoa > Chordata > Mammalia > Rodentia > Cricetidae > Cricetulus > Cricetulus griseus. Next base: position 21,204,708 of record NC_048596.1, on the reverse strand, counting down.
AGAGTAGAAAACCATCCAGCAGCCACAACCAAAGTCATCCCCATTCCAACTGTAATAGCTGTAAAGGGCTGTCTTCCACGAAAATACTAGCCATGATAACCCTGCTTAGCCTCCAAAATCACATGAGATTGTGCCTGTTCGGGGTGGTATGGCTGTAGATGGGGGATTTTCTATTACAGAGCACAGTGGGACTGGGAAGCCAGACTGTGTCGCCATTGTGATTTCTGTCCTCGATCCTTTGGGTTACTGGGTTTATGGTCTAGCCACAAATACATGATGTTAAGTCGTGAGGACAGTGTTCAGAGTCTCAGCTTTAGAAAGTCAATGGCGTAAACACCAGAGGCACTCCTTAAAAATAAGCTCAGACTTTCTCCTACCTCCTTCTTTCAGAACCCTTCCACGTGCATATTAAGCCTAGAAAACAGCAGCCCTATTTCCAACACCACACGGACCAATCTAATCCCATACTCCTGCTCCCTTTGGCCCCCGCTCTCCACCTAAGAAAGCTACTTCAGAGATGGCCAAAAACTGGACCCCCATGAGTTTGGGCTGCCAAACTTGGGAATAGGCCAAGTTCCCATCCATCTGTGGGGCACACACCTACCTGGGGTTTGTCAGTAGAAAGGCTGGGGTGCACACTTCTATAGCCCTTGGCAGCAAGTGGGGAGGGCTGGGCATTGCCATTGGCGTCAGCACTGGAAGAAAGTCTCCACTCATCTGAGAAAACAAAAACCAAAACCCGCCATCACTCAAGGGTAACACCCGCTGCCTTTCTTCTACCTCCCTGGTGTCCCAAGGCACAGAAAGTAAGAATGCAAGAAAAGCCATACCTGCTGAAAGGTCCTCCTCTGGCTCCAGGCCTGTGCGAGGAGCAAGAAGGATGAAAACAAAAAGGGAAAGGCAGAAACGGTTACGTTTGCAGGAAGCAAGCATGAGACACACTGGCTGATGAAAATCAGCAGCCCTGGTCTGACACAAAATGCCCTCAGTCACCACGGCACATTACCATAGGAACCCACTTGAAACCATGATGTGTTCACAGGCGCTGACCTTTGAGAACACAAGGCTACATTCACAGGAATGAAGAAACAATTGTTCCTTGACATTCTTACTTTACAGACTGAAAGGCAACAGAACTCTCTGCTGTCCGGTCCTTCTTCATCTCATTCCATCCCAAAGCCTGCTGTAGGCTCAGCATGGGTGCACCTTACTTAGCAGGCTGAGTTAATTAAAGGGTCCCAGCAGTAGAACATGACTGAAGCCTCAATAGCATGTTTTTGTTTGGGGGGATTTGTTTGTTGATCCCTGTCTCCATTCCATTAAACAAGGCACAAAAACATTCACAATATGGGCTGGAGAGATGGCTCAGCAGTTAAGAGGGCTTTGTGACATAATCAAGAAGACCAGAGTTCAGATCCCAGTACCCACAGAGCAAGCCAGGAATCCCACAAATGCCTGCAACTCAAGCTCCAAGGGATCTGAAGCCCTTTTCTGGTCTCCACCAAGAGGACAGGGATAGGGAGAGAGGAGCACACACAAATAAATAAATCTAACAAAAAATTTAAAAGAAAATTCCACACCTGATTTGATTTCACGTGACAGATCAGAGTCAAAATGCAGGTGTGCTAAAAAAAAATATACTAGGCTACATGTATGAAGTTACGTGAAACAGATGACTCTCCTGTTTACGCTTGGGTTCTTTCCATAGCAATCTCTGTTATTTATAATGCAAATGCTCTAAAATCTAAAAGAATAAGATCTGAAATACTTCTGATCTCAAGCACTTCAAAGAAGACCCATGACTCTCTCTGTGACTGTTTATCACAAGGAACAGCCAAAGATAACCCATAAATGAATGAGCTGTGTTCCCAAACACCCTTATTTATGAACATTAAAATTTGAATTTCTTTTCTTTTCTTCTTTTTTTTTTTTCTTGTTTTTTCGAGACAGGGTTTCTCTGTGTAGCTTTGGAGCCTATCCCGGCACTCGCTCTGGAGACCAGGCTGGCCCTGAACTCACAGAGATCCGCCTGCCTCTGCCTCCCAAGTGCTGGGATTAAAGGCATGAGCCACCAACACCTGGCATTAAAATTTTAATTTCAAAGGTTTTTATACCGTATATAATATCATTATTGTTTGCATTTTTCTATCAGCCATTTAAAATAAAAAAGTCATTCTTAGTCAACAAGCTGGATTTTGCTCTTGGCCAGTTTGGCCACCCCTCCTCTTGCAATCCTTTCGAAACCCATCCCTCTGTTTCCTGAGGGGCCTCCTTTTCTCACTCCTGTAGAGATAAGCAGAGGACTCATTGTCCTTGAAGTCCAAGCCTTCACTGTGGGTCTCTCAGACCAACCATAGATTTTCCAGATGACAAGTTGAGACATGCAAACATTTATTGAGAGGTACAAACCAAGTGCCAGACATGGTTACACTTTACACCTATTTAGTATTTAATTTAATTAAATGCTTAATGTACTTCATGGATGAGCAAACAGAGAGGCCAAATGCTTTGCCCAGATCAGAGAGCCTCACACAGGGGAGAGACAAAGCAGTTCAGTACCGCAGTCACCACCCATAGCTGCCAACTATTCCAGCAGCCAGGGAGATGCTAGAGGCCAGAAGGTACCAAAGCAAAAGGTAAGGCGGGTGGCCTACATCCCACGAATAACATGGTCTAGCTGTGTCAGTCAGGGAGAAGTCTTGGCAAATCCAGATTGATGAGACTTACTCCAGTATTTATGATCCAGCAAGAGAGATGGGGGCCTAAGAGTTTGCATTTCCAACAGTTCCCAGTGATGCTGACGCTGGCAGTTCACAACCTAACTCTAACAACTACTAGATGGCACACTCAAAAATAACCTTATTTTGCGACACCCCTCAAGGCTCAAGGATCATCTCAGAAGAAGAAGCAGAAAGACTATTGTAACTAGTGGAAGGTTACAATGAAACAGTTTTCCTGACTAACAGGAAAAATTCGCACATGAACTCATAGCAACTCTAACAGCATTGAGAAGACCCAGCAAGCCAAAGTCAGAGGAAATTTGAGTTCAGAGTAGGAGAGGTGTAGTTGTTAGCTTTCTTTGAGGGTGCGGCCTTTGGTAGGTTGAGAAGAGTCCTGGGCAGGTCCCATATCCAAGATTATTTTAAGCAGCCCAAATGACTAAAACAGATGAGTTTTAAAAAACAACAACAGAAAGAACACAAAGTTAAGTGGGTAGGGTGGTGGGAGTGGGTCTGCAAGGAGTTGGGAAAATGAATATGATCAAAATACAGTATGATATTCTCAAAGAATTAATACAAATATTTCTAAAATATTCTTATTTAGGGGAAAACAACTTATTGTCATACTCGGCAAATCCAGAATTTTAAGGTGACTCATATATACTCTTGTATAGACAGGTTGCCTATTACATCTCTGACATTCCTTATAGATAGTTCATGGCTATCTGTCTTCTCCAACAGCCACCATGTTAAACACTCACAAGGAATGTGCTTTACACATGCTACTGTTACTACAGTGTACTGGCTGGATAACCTTCTTTTTCAAGTTGCTATTTCTAGACACCCTTGCTGGGGCACTTCTCAAATGCATGAAGTTTATATATACACCAAATAGCAATAGGCTTCAAGTGAGGGGCTACTTGATGATGGAGGCAAATGCAGCACATAGACTTAGGGACACATTATTTTGCCTACTTTTTGGCTTCCTATGGGGTTGGTTCTATTCAAGTCACACCAGAAAACAGTCATATCGTGAAAATTGGGGAGTGACTGTTCTTCTAAACCTATAGGCATCAGAAGGAAGCCATCCTCATGCAATCAGATCACTTCCTGTGAGCTCAATTGTCTGCCTTGTTGAGTGTATATCCTCAATTGCAAAACAGTCGCAGGACCAAATAAAAGTATATGGCTCAGAGGTAGGAGAGATGGCTCAGTGAGAGCATTTGTTGCTCTTGCAGAGGACCCAGATTCGAGTCCCAGCTAGTCATTTTTCTTTAAGGGTGTGAACCCTCACACATCAACTTGGTGATTCAAAACCAACCCTAACTCCAGTTCTAGGGAATTCAATGCCCTTTTCTGACCTCTGCAGGCAAAACATTCATACACATAAAATTAAAATAAAATATACAGCATAAAGTACAGGGTTTATAAAACTGGAGTTCAAAACACACAGAGAAATCCCCACAGACATAAATCACAGGGTATATGTGTGTTAGTCATTACAGTTTTGGTTCTTGTGTGTTTTATGTCAATGTGTGGAATACACACACACACACACACACACACACACACACCTTATGTTTGTGCATGTGGAGGCCAGAGGTCAACAAATGAGTATCCTTCAGTCTCTGTCCATCTTGATTTTTAAAACAAGATCTCTCACTAAACTTGGTACTCACTGATTCAATTAGACTGCTCACCAGGAAGCCCACAGGACCCTCCTGTTCTTTCTCTACTCCAGCACTGGTTACAGACATGAATAACTATGCTGGGCTTTTACAGGGGTACTGGGGATCCAAGCTCAGGTCCTCAGACCTGCACAGGAAGTACTGAGCCAGCACCACAGCTCTGTCTGTTTTTGAAACAGTGCCTTACTATACAGTCTGACTGATGTGGTATTTGGTGTGTAGCCCAGGCTGGCCTCAGACTCTCAGCAATCCTCTAGCTTTTGCCTCCCTAGTATTGAGATTACAGGTGTGCACCACCACATTCAGCCTAAAACACCAAAAAATTCCCAAAGATATAAATTACAGTATGTGATCTCTCCATTTAGTAAATTCAAAGTCATACTGTCCTTGGAAAAATGACTTGGATTTTTTTTCTTCTCATTTCAAATCTTCAAAACTGCTTCCTTGACTGTGCCCAAAAGGGAAATTCCCAGGATCTCAATAAGCAGCTTGGTTACTTATTGAAGAAGAGCAAATCTCTGGCATTTTGTCAGCCCTCATCCATTATCTTTTCTTCTGAACCTGGAAGGTTGGTAGCAGCCCAGGGCCAATTATATTTGAGTGCACAAGGTGAAGTTTTACATACATAGTCATCAATTACCGACTGCTGATGGAAGAGACTGTCAAAATGCTTCCTCCAATAAAATGGAAGGTTGGCTTGCAGATGGATTTGCAGTCTGAAGATGCTCAACCTTTCGGTAAAAAACATAATCTACTTTGCCCCTCGGCTAAAAGCCTCCAGATATCTGCTTTTATCTTATTTACTTCTAATTTCATTTCTGGCTTCTTGTTTATTTTTTAAAAAAACAGTCAGTTCTTCTTGGGATCATAGGATGCTGTTCACTAAGGCAGACACAACATGGTCTGGAAAGAACTCACAAGGTAGATGATATGTGCTGAAGGCGGTCTACACGTGTTTCCAACTCACACTGTACTTTCCTTTTATATATGTGACATGTTGGAGAATTTCATATCACAAATTAAAAAGTCTGGCCTTTACCCTAGACTTCTGGTAGGTAACTGCCAAGTCTCTGGAATGCTACACTGAATAGGAAAGTCTTGTTTACCTGAGGACTTGAACCACACCAATGTGATGTGGAGCCAGAGTTTTGAGCCAGTCAGAGCTCCACTGCCTCGTAGAGTGGATGATATGAGCCTCTAAGAAAGACAATGGCACACCTATGTTCAGAGCCCCAGTAAAACTTTAGATAGAGGCTTACACACTGATGCTGGGAAATAATGTGTCTGGGGTGCTTTGGTATTTTCCAGACCCTATACCATGCACTTCTCTGGGCTGATTTTAATCTCTACTCTTCCCCTGTAGTAAACAAACAGGCCCCTTCTAGCATTAGCACTGAGCCTGAGGTGGTTTGAGGAGTCCCCTAAATTTGCAGTTGTGTGTTAGAAGGAAAAGTGCTGTATTGGGAGGCTCTTTCCTCTAACTTTTCAGTTGGCCCTAATTCTCACACATACACTCATAATAAAGACTGCTTTAATGGGCAAAGAGGGTCTAATTTATGAGACATGTGCCACTGCCAACACAAGAGTGTTGTGGATATTTGCACATGATGTGAAGATGTGTTGCTGTGGTTGGGTGAATAAAAAAGTGGAATGGCCAATAGCTAGACAGGAGAGGTTAGACAGAACTTTCGGGCAGAGAGAACTCAGGGGGTTAGAATCTAGGGTTGTGAGAGATACCAGCGAGACACAAAGCAAGTTGAACATACAAAACGGAAACGAGGTAAAAAGCTACATAGCAGAACATAGATTAATAGAATTAATAGAAACAGGTTAGGAATACACACACACACAAGCACCACCACCAATAACGACAAATAAAAAGAGGTCATGATTTTAGTGAGAGCAATAAAGACTCAGGGTTCTTAAGTGAGGCTGGGGGTGGAAAAAGGGAAAAAATGAAATTATACTATAGTTTTTGTTGTTGTTTTGTTTTGTTTTTCAAGACAGGGTTTCTCTATGTAGACCTGGCTGTCCTGAAACTCACTTTGTAGATGAGGCTGGCCTTGAACTCACTAAGATCCACATGCCTCTGTCTCACGAGTGCTGGGATTAAAGGCATGCACCACCACCACCTGGCTACCATAATCCTTTTTTTTATAAAAAATAAAATTATTTTAAAAAAAGATTTGCATCAAGCAAAAGAATGTGTGTGCAAGAAATAAAATCAGACCCTCAAAAAGGAAAAAATGGGCACAACTGATAACTGCCGCTGAGTTCTTCCAAGTATTTGTATTGTAAGAAATTTTAAAGACTCACTGAAAAGGATTAAGTTATTTCCCATGGAATTTATTGTAATAAATTTGTGGGAATTACCATAGGACAAAAGATGATGCTTCCTAGACCACTTCAGCTGCACACACAATTCTGTAACACAACAAGTAGCCTGCGCCACAGTGGAGAGAACTGTGTTCTGCATTAGTGCCAGCTACAACCACTAGAGGGAGCCTTAAGCCTTGCACAAGCCCTCTTCATTGCCTAAGGATTGGCCAGTTAATGTTGCTTCACTGCTTTTCTCTTTGGATCATCCCCCCCCAACCCCCCACCCCCCCACCCCTCCACCCCCCAGCCCCCCCCTCACCCCCCACCCCCCACCCCCCACACACACACATCCTCCAGCCTTCTGAAGAAATGATTTTGCCTTTCTTTTCACCTGCATCTTTCCCAGAGAAGAGAAAAATTACAGACTGCAACAGCTCAGGAATCAAGAGAAGGCTTAGAAGACCAAGAAGCCCTAGGCCATCTTTTGGTGCTGAGGACTGCTCAGGTCTTCCCTAAGCCTAGGAACAAGGATGACCTCCCCAGGGGATCAGTATTACCTCAAAGGAGCTTGTGACCGAATCTTAGCCTGGCCTCATTCTCAAGCGTCTACCTTGGTACCCATTATAGGTGGCTGGCTCAGGAAGTCAGTAGAAGCGAGCATTACTCATTTGCATCCTACATAATTCCACCATGTCACAACACCCGCCTCCCACTGTATCACAAGTTGAAAGCCCTGTTCCCTTTATACTCTGGTTCCAAGAGTGTACTAAAAGCTTCCCAGTTTCCAAGGGAGAGAAAAAAAATTTCCTGTAGCCATTTTCAAATGTGGTCCTTGGGCCACCTCCATAGCATGACCTCAAAACTTGTCAGAAATATAAAATCAAAGACTCTGGGCTGGAGAGATGACTCAGTGGTTACAAGCCCTGGCTGTTCTCGAAGAGGTCCTGAGTTCAACTCCCAGCAACTACATGGTGGCTGGCATGCAGGAATACATGCAGGCAGGCCACTATATATATAATAAACAAACAAACAAACAAACAAAGTCTTTTAAAAATAAATAAATAAAATCAAAGACCCCCACCTCAGACTTACAAGCAGGTACCACAATTCTCAAACTCCGGGCTGGGCCCATCTTGCCTGTCTACTTCTGATGACTGTGACAGAGAGAGAATGGCATCCCTACGGAATGTTTAGAGAGTGAACCACCTCAATTTATAGCAAGGATCACTAGGCTGTGCCATTCACCCAAAGCACACAACTACCTCTCAGTCCAGGGCCAGTCCTACTAATAATTACAGAAGGGACAGAAGTCACGGTCCTGGGGACCCTGCAGAAGGACGTGGCTGATGAACTCACAATACTCCTCCCCAGCCTGGCAGAACCACAGGAGGAATCTGTCTTCCCTTCTGCGTATGCCCCCTCCCAGTCTCCAGGGCAGCACACCTGACTTGCTTTCATGCTTTGGAGATTCCTGAGGGCTCACAGGGCTGCTGCTAGGAGTTTCCCTGTAGGAAGATGAGGCCCGAAGAGTCACCGTGCCTTTTCCAGTGCAGATTTTTGTAGGGTCCATGCCTGCAATGAAAAGATCCAAAGGAGAGGATTAGATAAAACAAGACTCCTGAGGGAGTTGCATGATAGTCTGTTAGCAGATGGTTACAGCAGGGGCATGAGATGAACCCGGTACATCTACGCCTACTCTCCCACCATTTATGACCAATCTATGACCAATGAAAATTAATCCGAGGCAGCATCATGATATTAGGGAGAATAGGCAAGGTATGGCTGAGTAAATGCATGAGTTACGACGACAGCTGAAAACATGATCCGATGGAAGCTGGCTCATTCCTTCTGTGAAATGAAGTTCAAGTTGCTAAGCAGATTTCTGGCCAGTTAGTAAGGCATGGCTCAGGGGAGAGTTTCTGAAAAGATCTTTCAAGCTCGCAGACCACCCTTCTCACAAAAGAGCCAGCATCGGGGACATCCTGAAGAGAATCGCTGCTGTTTGTGTCTCTCGCTGGTCAAGACCTCTGAACTTTGAGACAGGAGGAGGCGCTGTTTACTGATGGGAGCTTTCACACTCCAACAAAACGAGAGAATATGCAGCCAGGAAGAGGGCCAGACCGGCTTAGTCCCCACACAGCACAACAGTGTCCTCTGAACCTACACAGACTCCCAACCATCCACCTCAGAGGCACCAGGTCCTCAGAGGCAACAGACCCTGGAAGTCTTTAGGAAGACTCTCACAGCAGTCATCCGTACCCAGGGCTGTGTGTCCCCAGTCCTTCCCTGGATGTCTTAAACCACAAACAATACTCAGCCTAACCAGCAACATCTTCTACACAATTTAAAACTTGCAAGGAGTTTCTAGAACATTTTATTTAGTATTTTTCACTGTGGTTCACCATAACTAACTGACCCGATGGTTAATAGAGAGGACTGCTTGCCTCAACAGGCCTGGTGTCCACCCTTCAGGAAAATCAGTGATGAGGCAGGAAACTAGAACAGACCACGCAATTTCACATAACACATGTGCCAAGTGTTTCCTTATGTGCAGCTGAGCTAAGCCCAACCCCACACTCACTTTCCATACCCCCAAACTGCCCAGAATCCAGCTTCTACACTCAACCTCACACTAACTTCCCAAACCCCCAAACTGCTCAGTACCCAGCTTCCTGATCTAAAATTTCTACAGTGAAGACGAGAGGATGAAATGCAGTGTGTGTCTCTGGGCAGGACTCAGCACGCTGCCCATGTCTGTTCCTGGGTGAGGGTAGTGTGTAACCAAGTCTCCTTCCTCCCTGCTCTCAATCCCTGTCCAGAAGCCCTCTTCCATGGCAAGGAAAGCATGTGGCAAACTCATGGAGCACCTAACCAGGCCACAGTCAATTCAAAGGGGTAAGAGGCAAACTGGCAAATCCACAGTGCATCTGTACTGTCCCGGACACACAGCAAGATCTGCACAACTTCTGAGCTACACTGGTCCCTCTTGTCTCCAGGAAACCTGGAGTCAGAGCCTCAAATGAACCGTTCACCCCGACTCTTGGAGAGGAGAGGCAGGAAGTAACTGCAGGTGAAGCTAGAGAGGGGCTGGAGTGCTCTGGGGAATGACCCTGAGTATCCCACAGGGAACCAACATCTGACATCTATAGGAGTTGCTTCTCATGCAGCCTGACTCAGAGGTTCTCTGAGAGGCCAGGTTAACTCTCCCAGAAACTTGTGTTTACACAGAAGTCTCAGGAGTTGCAAAGTTCTTAGGAGAGCCCTATCCCAGAGTGAAGGCTCAGCTTCTGCCCTAACTAACCCTTCTAAAGCAGGAAAGGCAAATCTGTAGCCTCAGATGCTTCACTACCCCCTGGCTTACAGACTTACACACACACACACACACACACACACACACACACACACACACACACACACACACGGCAAAGAAATGTCTTCCAAACATGCATGCAAGGATTAGGGCTCACAATATGGTGTTAGAAGCAAAGAAGAAAAGAAACCATGCATGATCGTCAATTAAAAGAAACAGCTCCAAAGAGAGATACCTGGAGGGAGTACTAGGCCTGAAGGGCTTTTCACTGTCTTCACAGGAATTATTTTAACAGCAGAAATAGAACGGACACGTAAAGGGTCGGCAGTTGCTGAAAACACAAAAGGGTAAACGGTGCATCTACAAAGAACATTTGGGAGACACTCACCAAGTGGAGGAACTATGCAGAGACAATAGAAGGAAGTTGCCCATGCTGAAAGAACAATGCATAGAGCAGTAGATGGAGTCATTAAAAATAGCCTGCTCTCTTTCTTTAGGGTTCTGGGCCAAGACGGCAGAAGCTTTTCTCCAACCATCACTCACATAGAGTTGATTGGTGTTTACTGGCGCCTCCTGGCACACCAGGAGTTTGCCAAGGCTCTGGACAAAGAGACGTACAGAGACACAGATGGTCTGGCAAGTAGAGAAAGGGGGACGCAATCAGAGTACAAGGTGTCCCCTGGTAATAATGGGTCATCTGCTATGCAATCGGGGCTTTGAGGACAGGGTCATGGTTGCAGGTGAGTACAGCAACAGGAGGACCATTCTCGAAGATTGTCTGGTCCCTTCAGTCCTCACAGTGGCTTCTCCCAAATCATACCTGTTAGGATCTTGTGCCTGCTCTGACAGTCATCACCCTCTGACCTCAACCAAATCAAAAACCCCATCTGTTGGGAAACAGATGGTCTTGCTCAAGCCCACCCTTTCCTGGAGGAGGTGTTACGTGTCCAAGTGGATGATTACGGCTCTGGGCAGCGGCACAGTACACAGTGCTGGATGCTGAGACCCTGTTCCTTGCCTGTGTAGACCCCCATCTCAATGGCAGGCCCATCCCCAAACCTCTTGCGAGGGTTCCCTCACTTTTTAACAGCAACAAAGAAAGAAAGTTGTGCTATGGTGCCAAAGAGACTCCAATGGACTGTGCCAAGGAGTAGGACTGCTTGGAAATAAGGGACTGTTGACTCAGCATCACATGACTGGGGTTGTCAAGGAGGCAGGAAGGAGGATGGGAGGCACCTTCAAATTGGACAGTGTCCCTCCTGCCCATCATGCTGCTGCTTTGGAAAGCATACAGCAGGCACGGAGTAGATGTCTGCAATAACTAAGTCACAGGTGACCATTCTGCACATATCCAGATACAGTGAACGTTCACAGGAATCCTGTTAACTACCTTACAATCATTTGTGAGACTGTGTTAGGATGGGGGCAGATTTGGTGTGCCATTTTCAGAGGAAGAAGTAAGAGACTAAGCCAACCACACAGTCACTCTGTTCTTAAGTGCAGAGAAAGGAGCTCAGTTATCCTGGTTCTGTGGCCTTAGCAAGCCACTCTGATAACGTTTATTTAGGTTATACCTGCCTCTGTTTCCTACCAAAGGTGAGTCTTCCTGTGTTCCCCCTCCCCCCCATAAAACAAAAACAAAACAAACAAACAAACAACAAAAAATTCTGAAGTTTCTTCTATAAAGAGATTTACAGAGTAGTAGTCCCAAGATTTCAAAAGCCTCTTCCATATTCCTGGTTTAAATACCCCCTTACAGCCTTTCCATATCCCTGTCCCTCCATATTCTTGAAGTGAAAGATAGCCAAGATGGGCCAGACCTCAAGAACATAGCCCACACGAACTGACACAGTGAATGAGGAGGGGGACAAGACAGCACCAACCTCCTGTCTCCCAAGAGCTCAGCCTCATGCCATCCAGACCCTGACTCCCCATCTTCTGCCCTCTGCCTCCTCTCTCCAGGGGTTCCTTTTAAGTGAACATCTTGCCTTCTCAAAGGGAATATTTGGATACAATTGATGAAAATTACAAAGGCTAAACATGGCAAATTCTGAAATTATACTTTGGGAAATGCTTTTTGTTTTTATTTTTGTTTTTGTTTTAAACCTTCAATGCCCCATGCTGGGATTTCAGCCTCTCCTCACTGATACTGTGGAACACAGATAGAGTCACTGGAACCAGGATAGGATGCAGAAATAAACACTGAGCTCAAACTCCCTTCTTCTGTAGATAAGAGAACTGGCACCTGCAGAGATAAAAGGCCTCCTGCATGTCTGTTTTTCACTGCAGACTGGAATTAAGTTTATCTAATTACTCCAACTTGCTTCCTGTCACCTCATACTGCAGTACTGCTGGGGTTGGGGTGAGAATATCCTGGGCAAACAGGACCTCAAGAGTCGTCGTCTTTTTTTAAAGCAAAGGGGATTTATTAAGTAGAAGAGAAAACTGGAAGTCTTCAGTGGCTAAGAGGGAGCAGCAGAGAGGGGCCCAGAAGTGGGCTGCCCAGCTCTCAAACACCTTCTTACCACACCATTCAGCTCACACGACTGCCTCCTATCTGGGAGAATTTCTAAGGTGGAAATAATGAGGACCCAGAAGGCAGCTTAATGGGAAAGTGCTTGTCCACATGTGCAAAGCTCTTTGTTGATTGAATCACCAGCACAGGGTAGGGGGATGTAAAAACTTTGAAAGGACATACATAAAACTAATGACACTGAAATAATTTTTTCATAGGACTGTGGATGTGTTTCTATTCAGGACAAGTGAAGGTGGCATGCCATACACAGGTACTTCCAGGCCAATGAATGTCATGTGCACCAGGTATGACACTTAACAGGCACAGTCTGTCTAATAATCTGTCATCCCAGCATCCTCGTGAGCACATCCTCTCACAGCTGGAAAAGACAGTTCAGATCCATGAAGAGTAGGACCACAGCTCAGGTCCCAGAAAACCACCATGGGAAATAGGCCTCCAAAGATAAGGCCAATGATGCCCTCCCCAGAAGGGTGGGAATGGCCCCTGCCCAGTGTGCCATACATCTTCTAGAAGTGCTTTCCCATACCAAGCCAGGCTTCTCTTCAACAGCCTTACCTTTGTCTTGCCCATGGCTGCCAGGTGCCAACCCATTCACAACAGCTTTAGAGCTTCCAACATCACATTCTGAAGGAAAGAAGAGGAACAGAAGGTTTGTGACCACGCCAGCTTAACAGAGTCCCATGTGGCATGAGGAGGGGACAAAGCTGAGGTATTCTGCTCCAACAGAATAGCTCTATCCATACACATCCTATCAGCTTTCTCAGGCCTGAGAAAAGTCGCCTAGAGTGCATGGGGGAGTTCTGAATGCCTGAAGGCCTGAACCAGACAGGATGCAAAAGCTATTTGGGGATAGGAAGTGTGTTGTGGGGGATACAAATGCTATGGCTTCCCTGGAGCGGCTTCCTTTGGCATATAAAAAGTGTCAAAATGGCACCCCCAAGTTCAGCTTGTCAAATACAAGCTGTCTTTTCTATAAAGTGCCTTTAGATTGCTCCTCTTCACCAGTATAGAACCTTGTGCTACTGTCGCAGGGATGGCCATGGTGTCTGAACCACTCCTTCCACCCACTTTCTATTGAAGCCGTATCTACATGCCAAGTCCAGTGCTTTCTGCATGGTCTCAACTCTGAGTATGAGAGAGATTTTGCATCTGTAGACCTCGGCTCCAAAGCCTTCAGCCAGGAGACCTCTTCCCCTTTTCTTACTTCTGGGAAGTCCTATGTATCCTTGGGGATCACCTTGACCACCACCTCAGTGTCACTTCAGATTTTCAGAGTTCTGCTCAGCAGCAGACAATATTGAGCCCCTCCTGCCTGGCAGATTCTCCATCCATCACTTCGAGGAACAGTCCAGGAAAGACCAGAGACAGGAAGAGCAAGTCACCCCAGGGTATGTGGCCAGTGTGTTTGGAAGAACCCACCCAGAAAAATGCCAATGGAGCTACAAACATAATCATAACTACAGTTCTTTAAACATGTTTCTGCCAGGACTGCTAGTCTATGTTGAGTATTAATTACTACTTCATTGTCTCCTTCAGGTCCAGACCTTGGGAACTAGAGTTAGGAACTGCAATTTTGTTGATGAGCTCATTGAGGCTCAGTGGGACAAGGCTACCAAAGATCACGCAGCTGAGACTGAACTGCCCCACTCACAGTCCCTCTTCTTCCCCAACTAACTGACTTGTTAAATATCTCCTCAAATGCTGGACCCACAACCCACTTCACATCCTACCAGCAAGCCTGGCTAAAACTTTCAGTCACCTCCAGGCTTTTAATAACCAGCCTCTCCAAAGGCTGGGCATCTGATAAACACTAGTCACAGGACAGCCTGGCTGCTGCCTCTACAGTGCCTGAGCAGCTCCTCCCCCACAGTGGCCTGGGCTGCCCAGGGTGCATGGGGTTGGGGATCTCAACCACCTTCAGGCAAAGGCTAACTCTCTCAGAGTTAAATCTCTCTTGACCCCTCATTTCAGAAATGGTGGAAAGGGGGGGGGGTGTTAAGAAAAGGAAATGAAATCTCCAGCATCTGACTGCACAGGCGTTCACAGTCCTGTCCTGGTGCATCTAACCGAGTCCCATGGATCCATCCTTCTGACTGCTGGCCTTGCCTTGAGCCCACTTGTTTTTGGAAGGGAGTGCCTGTGAGCTACCACCAGGCCCACATTCCTTTTTTCCCCTTTTCCTTTTTTAATTAAACATAACAACCAAACTGGAATAAGCATTTGGTATTTAGTAATTAGCACTCAAATAAATCTCAGCTTTTGCAGCAATTATGTTGCTGTACAGCAGCCCACGTTTGCCTTTATTCCATGAGAGTTGGCAACCCCACACAGGTGATTAATTCCTTGAAGCTCAGTTTCCCCATCTGTATCTCAGAGGCAGCAAGCCAGGCCCAGCCCCAGGGAGTGGGGTGTATGAGTGTGTGTGTGTGTGTGTGTGGTAGAGTGGTGATATATTATTTATGATTTATTAAAACTTGACTGAGGATTCAGAAAGCAAAGCCAGATACCAGCTATAGAGGTCAGTCAGTGGTGATACACACTTTTAATCCTAGCAGCCATACTAGCTAGCCAGACAGTGGTGGCACACACCTTTAATCCCAGGACTCAGAAAATAGGCATATGGTTCTCTCTGAGTTCAAGGCCACCCTGGTCTACACAAGAGTGAAGAATAACAGAGCTCATGCCTTTGATCCCAGCACTAGGGGGGGTATAAAAAGCAAAGGGTCTCATGTGGAGATAGTCTCCAGACACACTGAGGAGAGGCAGCAGTCTGAGGTTTGGTGGGAAAACTTGTGGAGACAGGATCAGCCCTTTCAGCCTGAGTTAGAGGTGAGAGCTGGTGGCTTGGATGCTTTGCTTTTCTGATCTTCAGCTTGAAGCTTGAACCCCAATATCTCTGGGTTTTGTTTTTTTGTGTTACAGAGTGGGGCACAGCTTTCTAGGAGAATGAAACAAGACCCTGCAAGGGCAGTGATACCCTCGGAGTGGCAGCCCAAGAGCAATGGAAATAATAACAATATGTTGTTTCACTGCCATTATTTCCACCAAAGATGCAACCAAACATTTTCCATGGAGCTACTTCCTTCCCTGTGATCAGTTTCAATAGCAAGTAAACACACAGTGTACTGCTTCTCACTCCCCACCTTCATGGTAGTATTTCTGTTTCCTTGGAATTAATATAGAAATTCCCAAGACAGGATTATCAGGCCAAAGGGCCTAAGATTTTGGATCACTGGGTAAAGTTCCCTTCCGGCACCTGTCTGAGAGACTCAGGGGAGAGGAAGGCATCATCCTGGTGCACCTTGGGCCTTAGCACACCCTCACCCAACCTCCTCCTCCTCCTGACTCTAAAACTGTCGGGAGTAACAATGCAGGCTTAGAAGAGCAACAGACTTCAGGCTGCAGAGCAAATTTGTTCTGCTTGTTTTTAAAAGGAAACAGGAAAGAGGGCCCAGCCTGTTACAAATGACAACAAAAGACGCAAAGCAGGACCGAGGACATGGCTCATCTGTCAAAACCACTGCTAACATGTGTGAGGCCCTGGCTTCCATCTCCAGCGCCACATACATGCAGAGTAGGGGCACACACATGTTACTTCAGCACTCAGGAGACAGAGGCAGGATGAATGGGGCTTCCAGGTCACTCTTGCCTCCATAGAGAGTTCAAGGCTGGCCAGGGCTATATGATACTGTGTCTAAACACAAAAGAACTAACAGGCAAACCAACAATAGAAACTGAGTCAGCAAGCAGCACATGTGTCTACTTTGGCACAGAAAAAAAAAAAATAGAAGGGGCCCAAGGCAAACCACAAACCTCACTTTGCAAGGAGGAACTCTGGGCTAAGAACAGCAAGATACCACTCCCGTAGGCATAGTGCTCAATACAGTAAGAGCTCTGCTACACTCAGTCTAAGAAAAATCCCAATGCGTCAGTGTTATTACAATGTCCACTTCACAGAGGAAAAGCAAAGGCACATCTAGACCCAAACTGTTCAAGAAGTATATGAGAAAGGGTACGGTCTTAAGATGCTTCACTCCACAGCTCTACTAGGCCTCACCACACACAGGCCTACACAGCTCAGGACTTGGCTAAATGAGCCTTGTATGTAAATAAATGGGAAAGGCCTTTTAATCTATAGGAGTCTCTGAATATGGTGCAGGATTAGAAGAACCCAGGATGTGATACTCACGAAGTCCCCTGCTTTCCATCACCACCTGCAGGTTTAGGAGGCCAAGGTGGGACCAATTCCCAAAAGGAAACATTTCCAGGCTGGACACTGACAAGTCTCAGCTGCATAAGGCACAAGGATCTGTCTCCATTCTCTCGTCCCTGCTTCAGGCTTTCAATCCCTATTTAGTCCAATACTAAAAATACTTGAAACGGTAATTTATTTAGATCTTGATTCTTAAAAGCATAAGTTAGCTGCTCTGCAAGCCGGATAAAGGAAGTGTTGGGTAAGTCCCTATCCGGGGAAGATTATGATTAAATTGTGTATTTTGCATCAATCATCTAGATTAAGAAATGCCACTAAGGTGTAAAACTATGACAAATTTTATCAACAGTCTACTTAAAATAACTGCAGCTTACTGTAGGTTGACTATATCCCACTAAAAGGAAAGGGGGCTCTTGTAAAGATAGACATGGCATGCACAGTGTACGGTAGAGTTCTTCAGAAATGTGAGTTGAAAAATCATTTGCATTGTAAGTAGTGATGCTGAGGACCTTAAGATATGTGGCAATCTCAGTAAACCACCCAGTTTTGTAGATGGGACAAGAGAAAGAGAGAGTTTCAGATGACTTACCAGAACTCATGCTGGCAGTGGGGCAAGTCTAGAGCTGCGGTTCTGGATGGCTCTGCAGAAAAGCACACAAAGGAGAGGATGAATGGCAGCTGTATGACAAATCCCCACAGTCAGTGTTAAAAATGCAAACACTGTAACCCTTGGTCACACAGAGCTGAACTGGGAGCCACATTGCCAGGCTTCCAGCTCATGGCCAGTCACAGATTTAGGGGACTCTGAGCATCTCATACAACTTCCTTGCTTCACTTTCGTCACCCCAGTTATGTTTAGATGCAATCCCAGATCTCTTCTAGCAGCAAGTCAATTAAAAACTTCAATTTTGTAAAGGTTAAAAAAAAAAAAAAAAACCTATCATTAGGGGTAATACCTAATTGTGGATGTTTACAGATAGCTCACAATGTACCAGGAAATGTTCTAGGTGCTTTAAATAATTTATTTGACTCATGACAGCAAGCACTAGTGCAGTGTTAGTTCACAAATGAGACACAGGGAGGTGAAGAAGCATGCCCAATTGTGGTGGAATTGATCATGGAAATGGGGTAGTCTGAATCACCGGCCAAGTGCCTAGGCACTGCCATTTTCACTTAAGAGCAGAAACTATCACTGACACTCAAGTGAATAGCCCTCAGAATCAGGGAGTCTCAAACCAAAGAAAACTTAGAATGTGCTAGCATTTTGTTATCATTTGTCTCCAACAAAAGGTATCCATCTGTTTTGGTTTATTTGGTTTTGATGGTGGTAAAGATCAAGCCCAAGACTTGAGGTTACACTAACCAAAGACTCAACTTCTGAACCACATTGATGCTCAAACCAAACTGTATTAATATGTTTTGACAAGTAAATATAGTGATGGCACCTGTAACCCCAGGAACACACACGCATGCAGGAGAATCAACAGTTTAAGGTCATCCTCACTATGTAGTAAGATTGAAGCCAGTCTTCACTATACAAGATGGTATGCTGTCTATAACCATACCACTTTAAGCATGCCCATCTGAAGTTAAGCAGGGTTGGGCCTGATATGTACTCAGATGGAAGACTATATGTAAACAAACACAACACACACACACACACACACACACACACCCCTGTAACACTTTGACAAATAAATAAATACACCCTATAATTACCACTAAAGTCACAACATATAGCATTTCTATTGCATCCAGAAAAGGTGAGCATGTCTTCTTACAGTCAGCTATGTCACACCAAGCTCCTAGGAACCACCAACCATCACTATGGTCCCACTCCACTCTAGCCACTGAGCTATCTCTATCCAATAACCCACTTGCTCGGTTACTACTTCTTACATAATCTTGGAACCAGCTAATATAAGTTTTCCTACTTCATCCCTATTCAAAATCATTTTGGCAATTTTCAGTCCTTTGCATTTCCCATTTTGTTTTGCTTTATTTTTGAAACAAGATTTCACACTGTAACCCAGGCCAATCGGAGAGCTCCTTTTGGAGCCTAGACCTGCTTCAGAATTGCTGAGGTCTCCTATCTTGGCCTCTCAAGTGTTGGTATACTCAGCTAGGCCCTTTGCATTTTCATGTGAAGTTTAAAACTGTCATCTTTTTTTTTCCCCTGAAGAAGAGAAAGAAAGAAAAGCTCTGTTGGATTTCTAGTTGGGATTTGTAGACTCTGTAATCACCTTGGGGGAATACTGAGTGGCCCAGCTGCTGAGCATGGCCTCTCCCTTCAGCCAGGTCTTCTTTCACTTCTCTCACCAATGATTCACAGGCTTCAAAGTCAAGGCCTTGAGTACCCACTGGCTCCTCCCACACAGGACACCTCCAGCTCACTGCGGGTCTGTACTTCCATCCTGGCTGCAGCATACTTTCTCCTCCCAGAGGGAAATGGGGACTGAGCTCTAAACAGCAGGCTGCTCACTAAGAACACTCCCATGTAAAAGAGGAAGATCCATCCCACCAGATACATAATTGCAACACAGAAATCCAACATGAAAAAGCAAAGCCAACATTCGTAACCACAGTAACTGAGCCCAAAGATAATAGGTGAAATGCTAGATAAAGAATTCACATCTACTTTTCAACATCATCAAAGAAGGCTCAATCAAGTAAAGACAGGTGAAACACAGAAGTCAATCATGGATTTGTGTAAGAAATTCAAAACTTCAACTCCAAATGAAGAGACAAATTCTGAAAGGAAAAAATGTCAACAAATGTTGGAAATGGGAAACTTAAAGAAAATAGAAACACCACAGTGTAGGGGAACCTGTAGCCAGCCCCTAAGCAGGCGTGGCTATGGGTTCCCCTACACCACAGTGTAAAACATCACCCACATACTAGACCATGTGTGGAAAGACTATCAGGGATTGAAAATAAAATTGAGGACCTATGACATTCATAAACAATTTAAAAAATAAAATGTAATTATGACCATTAACAACTAAGGCCTCTGAGACACAATTAACAGACCAAATCCACAAATATAGTGTAGAGAAGGGAACTAAGACACTTTATCAAAACACATAGAAAATCTATTCAGAGAGGGGCTGGAGAGATGGGTCCATAGGTAAGAGTACTTGCTAGTTTTCCAGAGGATCAGAGTTTAGTTCCCAGCATCCTTGTTAGGCAGTTCACCATCACCTACAACTGCAGCTCTAGGGGATCTGATGGCCATTTTTGGCCTTTGTGGGTGGAAACACACACATGCACACAGCATTCAAACACAAACATATACATAAATTTTTAAAATCTTTTTAAAATTATAGCAGAAACATCTATATATCTGAGGAAAGAAATGGCCATCCAAACATTAGTCCTTTAGAATACCCAAAATATATAAACAGAAGGATCCCTCCACATCATATATTTAAAATGCCAAGAACACAGAAGAAAGCAATAATATTGAAATCTGCAATTGAGAGATTTCAAGCTGCTTACAAACATAAACCCATTCAAACAACAGCAATCCTCTCCATGAAAATCGTTAAGCCCAGCAGAGAAGGAACCGGTAGTTTTTAATCCCCAAAGTAACTGTCAACCGAGATTACTTTATCCAAAAAAGTTATCCTTTAAAACTGAAGAACTAAATAAAACAATTCATAACTGTTGAGTCCAAATGTGTCATAAGCCACTGAAAGGAATATCACACTGAGAAGATGAAAATACAGAAGCATAAGAGCTTATGAAGAACCATTCTCACAAGGACAGTTAGCAAACACAAATTAGGGTAGGTCCAAACATTACTAACTCAGTAAAACAGCAAACCTGAATAAGAATAAAAGGAAGAAGAAATCAGTCCAACCTTTCAACAATCACTTACATCTAAACACCAGAACTTGCCAATTAAAAGATGCTACAACTGGCTGGATGTTTTCCAAAATAAGATCAAGCTGTTTGCTTCCTGCTAGAAACCCACTCCACTGGCAAAGACACACACAAATGAAAAGGAAGGACAATGATATTCCAACAGAAAGGCTACCATCAAGAAACAAAGCCCAAATGCTAGTGACAATGCAACATACCTCTGGTGGGAAAGGAAATTAGTGAGGCCCTGTGGAAACCACCATGGAGGTTCTTCCAAAACCTAAGAAGAGGACTACTATATGAAGACCCCCCCCAACTTGGGTTCTCAAGTCGCCACTCTTCACAAGAGCCAGGTTCTGGAAGCCTAGGCATGTGCCAATGCATGAACAAACAAGGTGCCAAGTCAAAAATGAAGTCATATTTTGCTATAAAAAAGAATTATGTCCTTCGAAGGAAAATGAAACTAGAGATCATACTGAAATAAACCAGATTAAAAAAAAAAAAAAAGCTTTGTTTCATATGGAGAATTTAGTTCAGTTTTGTTTTGTTTAAAGAAAAGGTGTAAAAGTGCAATTGGAAGGAGTTAGGAACCAGGGGAAAGGGGCAAAAGAGAATGGAAGTAGCAGTAAATGAGACCAAAGGACACGATATCACAAAAACGTCACAAGGGTGAGGGTTACTGTGAACTGTCAATTTGACAGAACTGAGAAGCGCAGGCCTCTGGGCAAGCCTGTGAGATAATATGTTGATTATGTCACCGGAAGTAAGAAGACTTGCCCCGTTGTGGATGACACCATCCCTAGACTGTAGTCTCCCTGACTGTCTGAAATAGAGAAAGCCAGCTGAGCACTCGGCCACTGAGCTCTCTGCTATGAAGTGAAATAACAAAGATACTGGATCAGACGCGAACTCAAATGTTTATTTTACATAATAAACTTCTGACCCTGGCACTGGGGAGATGGCTCAGTCAGCAATGCACTTGCCCCACACATGAGGGCTGAAGTGTGGCTCTCCATCACAGCGTAAAACGTCAGGTACCTGGGATGCCAGTGCTGGAGAGGTGGAGACAGCAGGATCCCGGAGGCACGCTGACCAACTAGACTAGCTAATTGATAAGCACCAGGGTCAGAGAGAGACCCTGTCTCAAAAATAGGGCAGAGAAGTGAGCACAGAGCACAGAGATGTCAGCACAGAGGTACCTTGTGCTGACCTCTCACCTCCTCATATATGTTCTGGCATACACACAAACTCTCTGATACTTAATACTTTTAAGCCATGCTCTAAAACATGACTTGGTTGAACAAATGACAGCACAACTTCAAAATCTCCAATAGGCCCTCTCCCTGTCAAGGCATCTTTGAGTAAAGCCAGAAAGAATAAATGATTCCACCGAGTGGCAAAACCAATCAACTGCAAAAGGGCATTTATTTCCTTGTAGTTGCAGGAACCTAGAGTGTCCCAGCGTGGGTGGCCCAGTGAGCGTCAAGCCCTCCCCGCCCCCCATCCTACACCTGGAGCTTCAGGCCTAACCATACTTGGGCAAAGCACCAGAGCATCAACACAGACATTCCACCAAAGGAACAAGCTGTGAAGCAGCCAGAGTTCAGAATGATGGTCCCGGTCATCAAGGTTTCTACTGGTTACATCATACAGAAGGTCCTTATGCGGATGGCCTGGGGATACACAAGTAGAGAAACTGAATTTGTAGACATGAAGTGACATCAGGCACAGACGCTATCAGAGCAGGAGCCTCAGTTAACCTCTCACAGCGCACTCCAGTTTCTCATCAGCATCATGCTGTTTTGTCTTCCTGGTTCCTCTCTGTCCCCAAGGTGAGACAAGACTATAAACTAGAAGGGAAGGAATATGTCCCTCCTAGGTGCTGAGTATGCAGTCATGGGCTTTGTCCTTGTCCCTGCTTAGCCAGGAGGACCTACCTATTGGATCTTTCCTTCAAATAGATTTCCACTCTACTGCAGCTGCTTAAAAGGGAGCCAGCTCCTCTCAGAACAAAATATCAGCTATGTTCAATCTTTGAAATCAAATCTGGCTTCATGTATAGGCAGCTATTTCCAACGAAAAGAATAGGCAGCTTGCAAAGCCGCAGAATAACGTCCAGCCTTATTTCTCCGTACTTGCTTATCCTACAGCCTGAGAAGCTTATCTCTCCAGTCTCAATCGCTATGAATGCCATTTCTCTTCAAATTCACTCTGTAATATTGGGAGGGCAGAGGCTCTTCAGGAAGTGCAAAAGACAAAGACTGAGCTGCCAACACTTCCTTTCAAGAGGAAGAAACTAGGATAGGGCTGGCCCTGACATTAGCTTCGATCTGGAATCCCAAGACTTGGCTGGGGGCTTGGAACATATCAGGCTGATGGTTTCTGTGGAGGGAGCAATAGAAAACATGTCAAAAAGGCCACCCCCTACATCCTCCCATTTCCTCCTGGAGTCCTTCCAACTCCGTTTCCGTTCTAACCAATTATCTGAAATGGCTTTCAGAAAGGTCTCCCGTGCACACACTCAGCCAATACCAACAGTTTCTGTACTAGTCAGGGCCTCTCAGGTCTACGGACCACAGTTAAGACAGTCGGCCCCTTCTTCCTTCCCACAAACACCTTCAGACTCCTGAGTGTCACCAAAAACTGACTTCCATTGGGCAATGAGGAAGCCCCTGGTAGAGCAGGGCTTCTGAGGATCTTGTAGGAGTTCATGGCCACAGGGCCATGGGCTGGTCCTTGCTACTTCCCAACTTCACACTCATTTCCTTCGGGGTTCATCGGGAGGGTCAGAACAAGATGATTCACAGCCCCCTGGACCATTTCCATAGTTTTCCGACTGTGTTGGAAGGAGGCTTCATGCCCCCTCAGGCCACTGGGCAGGCACTCACCCACCCACTCCCCACCTGTCATTTCAAACAGGGTAACAGTACTTTCATTAATTCACTAACTTTCTACTTCCTGAGCTTTCCTTTGATAAATGAGTTCTGTGGCTACAAATTAAAGGGTTCATAAGCCTGGAATTTAATCCACTTCTTTACTGCTTGGGTACAAAAACTGAGTTGTGGTTTTATTTTGTTTTAAGTCTCCCTTCTCCAACTTCTTTGCTTTAGAGAATAATTTTGTGCTTTTATTTAGAAAAGAGTGTTGGATTCCCTGGAACTGGAGTTATGGGCACTAGTGAGCCACCCAACGGAGAATCTGACTTAGGACTTCTGGAAGTGGAGCAAGTGCTCTTAACTACTGAGCCACCTCTCCACACACTTGCCTGCTGTTGCCCATCCACTTTGTCAGGACAGCCTCGGCCTTCAGCAGGCTAAATTCCAGACCTCCATGGATACCTAACAAACTGTATCACTTTAGAACCTCCCGATGGTATTCACCCCTCACTGCACAATTCAACGTCCAGATCCATTCCTCACCCCTCCTTGCCTGCCCTGGCTCTGCTGCCTCACAAGAAGCCCGCCCACAGACAGCACTCACTGGGCTGATAGGGTAGCCAGTACTCATCTCCATTCCCTAATATCTAGTGTGAAGCCTGGGGTAAGAGCAAGCATCCAATATTGCTAATGAGGGAAGATCTGCCCCTCGGGAGTATCTCAGGGTACCACTCCCTCCTTCCTTGTATCACCCTTCACCCCCATACCTGAAAGAGCTGTTCTTCCTAATTCTTCATTTGCATTGCCTGTGTTTCTCACGCCCACCATTCTGCTCACCCTTGAAGTTCTAGATCTCACCCTAATAAGCTTCTGAGGCATCCCCAGCCATGACTGCCATGTCCTGACTTGAGCAATAAAGAGCCCCTGTATCTGATCCCAACAAGGGCTCCTGTGGGCCCAAAAGTTAGTCAGGAAGCACAGAAAGGAAAGAAATTTATCTACAGTCTATTAAACAGTGTTCCTTGAGCACCTACTATGCATGAGGACAGTGCCTGGCTCTATGGCTGTCTCTAAGACTATCACAAGACGCAGGACAAGAGGTATGCCCAGAAGATGTAAATAAAGTCAGACGGGTCTTCTGGCGACAATCTGGACTAAGTGAGACTAGGGAGAATGAATAAATAAAAAAAATTCAGGCTGGAGAGATGGCTCAGAGGTTAAGAGCACTGGCTGTTCTTCCAGAGATCCTGAGTTCAATTCCCAGCAACCACATGGTGGCTCACAACCAGCTACATACCAGAACACTGTATACATAATAAATAAATAAATAAATCTTTAAAAACATTTTTTAAAAAGGTAACAAAACAAACAAAAAACAGTAAAATTGCCTACCTGAAATGTATGAAAGTAGAGTATTCTGGATTTTCATATTTTGGAATTTTGAGTATTTGCATATAAGATAAATAGTGATCTATGATTTACAAAAAATTCACCGGTGTTTCATTACACCTAATGTCTATAAGCCTAGAACCAACTGTATATATTTTCAGCATGTTTACATTTGACTGCAACCCATCACATGAGGTTTTTCATCATGTTAGCAGTTGAGGCATTTCAGGTTTTAGAGCATTTCAGATCTAGGGCTTTAAGATCAGGGATGTTCAACCTGTAAGACAATTCTTTCATAAAAATTAATTTTCTTAGCTCATATTTGACATCTGGTATACAACTGTATAATCTTTAGAACTTTCAAGAGAAAATTCTGGCAGACAAACTAAAAAATTTCGTTTCTAATCTTGCCTCTGAGAACTCCACACAATGTACTCTTCCACAGCAGCGGCCTCAAGTGTGGAATCCTAACATTAATCACATCAACTCTTTTGGCTTTCGAGGCCAGGCTACTCCAGCGTAGCTCCTTATGAGGACTTGGGGGACACAGAATGACTCGAAGGTTCTGCCAGGCTTCCTAAAGAAGCAACTGCACCAAATATTTCATTTTAAGAGAGCTGCAGGAACTGCCAGGTGACAGCACACATAGTCCCTCCCTTACACCCTCACCTTGCCCCCTGCCAATTCCTTGCTCTGTCTGCAGCATTCCAGAGCCCTGAGCTACTTTGAAACCTCTTTGTATGTACCATTCTGGGCACACAAAGGTTCTTAAACATGCATTGTTAACCAAGACAAGCCCTAAAAGTGAAAACTGGCCCATTTGTGTTTCCCAAATATGGTCGTGTCTACAGAACCCAAACAAAGCTGTCTAACTGTGACATCCAGTGAACTTGGAGCTCTTCCCTTAGACAATCTAGAGAATTCAAAACACGGCAGATTCCCAAACTCATTAGATAAAAGCAAAGCATCATTACAAAGATTTATAAATACAGAACCTTAAAATAAGGGCAAGCCCAGGACAGAGATACCCGACTCTTTCTGAAGGGGTCATTATACAATGTGAACCCACTGAGCAATTACCATGGAAGCATCTTCTATTCCCTGGGGAGTCAGGGCTGGGCCACAGGCCACAGGCAGGTAAATGAGACTAAACAGTGAGTACTGTGTGAGACTGAAAAACAAACCTGAGAAAGTCTTTGAACAGGGGCCTGCTGGAGTTCATGAATGGCAGAAGGGTGGGTCTCCCACGCAGCAGAGCTGTCTACTCTCACAGACAGTCCCACATAGAGCTCACAAGCTCTGAAATCCCTGAGGCAACTTGTTCACCACATCCTACGATACACAGACCTTTACAGTGCAGGCAATGCCATGCTCAGTAATGAGAGAACACAGACTCCATTCACTAAAAATACTGTGTGTCTTTTGCAAAGACATAACCTAAATGCCTCAATTCATAATACTGGCTTATTCAAAAGTTGCTTGTTTTCCTTAAATTTTCAGATTTCACTGAAAGTATACTGACCTACCCCAAAGTCAATATGAAACACTGAGAACATTGTCTTTTCTGGGAAGATCTCTCTTCTTGATGTTTAATAACTAAAGTGGAACACGTACACACAGCTCCAAAATCAATAACCCCAAATTCATACTGAGGCCAAGGATCATCAATGTCTGTGCTAACCACGAGGCTGTCACACTCCTGTTGTGCACACAGGATTACCTTACCTCCTTTTCTCTAATTCCTTCTCCATTTTTATTAATATTAGGCTTTAAAAAAAAACAATCTGATATCAAATCTACATCCAAGCATCTGATAAAATAATGCAAATTCCTGAGGTAGATTTTCTTTAAGAATAAACCTTCCAAAAGACTCAAGATAGTACCAAGCTGACAACAAATAATTAACCAAAGTATTTATTCTAAATGTTATCTATCAAACCAAAAAACCTGAAATAGCATGGCATTTAATATCATTAATACTTTAATGTATGCAATTAATATACATGTGTTTATATAGAGCAAAAATAACATCTAGGTTCTGGGCAGAGTGACTCTAGCATATTTGGTATCTGGGACCCACTCTGACTTGACTGCATGTAATACTTGGCAGCTGCTGGAAGTTGGCCAGAGCCAGAAGAAATAGATCTGGACCAAACTTGGCCAGGTCTGTTTAAATTAGGAAACCCCTTAATTTGTCTGCTGCATTTTAATGATTTATAAGAAGAGATTAATTATATCTAATTTACTAAGTTGTTTTACATGTTAACTGTGGGATAACAGGAGTGTTCTAATAGAGAAGGCGCTAGGCTGGTCCTTCTAATCCTCTGTTTATTGTCTGGACAACATCTGAGGGGGGCGGGGAGTGTTACTACTGCTTTCTTCATCCAAAACCAGGCTTTACCAACTACAGGAGGATTCAAGCACCAGGTATTGTGTCCCCAGCTCTAACTTCCCATGCAAAACCAGGTAATGAAAGACTCCCATGTAACTGTCTTCTCTAAAGGGCAGGTCTCAAGAATTCAAGCCATCACTGCATACACACTGTACATGCAAAGTCCCTGCATGTTCATTACTGGACAAGCCATCACTGTGTACACAAGGTACATGCATGCAAAGTCCCTGCATGTTCACTACTGGACAAGCCATCACTGCATACACATGGCACATGTGTGTAAAGTTCCTGCATGTTCACTACTGGACAAATATGAACCATCTGCATTTCCCCAACTTGGCTGGGAACCAGTCACTTTGAAAATGTCATTTCTGATCCCCAAACATCTCCTTACAATGGAAAAACTAAGCCCAAAACTCCTAGAAGAATCAAAACACTGGGGCTGGAAAGATGGCTCAGCTGTTAAGAACACCTGCAGAGGACCTGTGTTCAAACCCCATCACTCACATGTTGGCTCCCAACTATCCACAACTCCAGTTCTAGAGGATCCAAAGCCCTCCTCTAACTTCTGTGGGCACTAAGAATGCACATGGTACCAACACATTCACATAAGCAAAATATTCATGCACATAAAAATTTAAAAATAGCCCAGCACTCGGGAGGCAGAGGCAGGCGGATCTCTGTGAGTTTGAGGCCAGTCTGGTCTCCAAGGCGAGTGCCAGGATAGGCTCCAAAGCTATACAGAAAAACCCTGTCTCGAAAAACCAAATAAATAAACAAATAAATAAATAAATAAATAAATAAATAAATAAATAAATAAATAAATTTAAAGCTGTAAAACAGTGTCTACCTAAAGCAAGATGTTCCTCCTACACAAAGACTACTCAGATAACACACACATGGATTATGCTAGGAGATTTTATCCAGCTGCCTCACTGAGCAGTTACTTCTGTCAACCAAGGTTAGATACAGGGCCTGGCCTCAGAGAGGAGATATTCTAGATGTGAAGAAAGAAAAGACTAATAGCCTAGATGCAACTCCAAGACTTCCATCTCCAATATCCTCTTCCCCTACACACACACACACACAGTCACACACACAAAAGAACAGTTACAACTTGCTCTCCCTCCCTCCCTTATAAGGTAGCATGCCATGCCTTTTCCTAATATGATTCTCTCTGTGAATTAACTTCCATAACAAGCGAAGTACCTGGTCACCCTCACAGATGTTACTGGCAAGTATTGCCTGATTTGCAGGTAAACCCGTCTCCTATGCCTTCTGGTCCTAACAAGCTGTTCTCACGGTACCTGAGCCAGAGTTCCGATAGAGGCATCTGAAACAGCTCACAGAGCAGAACACAGGGAAGCATCAGTACAGAATAGCACACAGAAATTGGTCAGGTAGACATCACAGAATGGCCTTGAATCCTAGGCAGTGACATTCCATCAGGTCACTAAACTCAAGACAGGTCCCACAGAAGTTCCCTAATGCAAGATCCACCCTTGCTGAGAAGCAGTGGGGATGGAGAGGACAGGAGGGCATGGGGTGCTCACATTGATGCCTGGTGCTTTTCATGAGGCACATATGAAAATTCCCAAGGGCACAAGCATCCTCTTCCTTGGAGGGACGCTCCCTGCAATTTGGCTTTGAAAAGCTGCATAGAAGCCTTGATTTCAGCAACCACAAGTGACAATTTCTACATTTGTCCTTTTTTTGCTTGTTTGCAGCAAAAACTGTCATTCAGAAAGAATCTGATCATCTAAGCATACTCCCTAAACCTCATTCTGCTATTGCTGCCCATGGGGTGGCTTTCCACTGCCCAATTGCCTTGATGGCTGACAAGAAAATTACCAGGAAATAAAAGGTGTTGACAATCCTGTAGAACTCAAAGGCGCTAAGTAGAAAAATTGAAAACAACACACTCAGCCAAACAGAACACACAGCTAACCAAGTTAGAGATGTTTACAGGATCATTTTTAAGCTAATAAAAGTTAAAGAAAATGAATGGTTCTTAACCCCAAATGATCCAGTCTTCACAACTCACACCTTATACAAGCCAGGATAGGCACACATCTGCAATCCCAGTATGAGGGGGGGGGGTGTGGGGGGGACTAGAAGTAGGAAAATCAGAAGTACAAGGGCTTTCCTAGCTACATACCAAGTGCAAGGCCAGCGTGGGCCACATGTGACCCTATCCATGTACAAACATGAGGATCTGAGTTCAGTTCCCAACTCCCGAGTATAGCCTTACAACTCTCTGGAACTTCAGCTCGGGGGCAGTTGACACCTCTGGTCTCCAAGGGCACTTGCAGTCATCTACAAATACCACATGCAATCAAACACACCCATATATAATTTTAAAATAAAAAATAAATTATAAAAAATTATGTGGAGAGAGAATGAAGACACCAGATAACAAGATGTTAGCCTCTAGCTAGTGCATGTACACGTGCGCGTGTGTGCGTGCGCATGCGCGCGCGCGCGCACACACACACACACACACACACTCAAAAGATACTGGATGAGACGAGCTCTACCTTCTGAGGTTAGCTTCAGAAGACAGCAGAGGTGGGAGTGAGAGATCTTCATGAAGAGAACAATTAACTTCTTCACATCAACCCTAACCAGCAGAGTCCTAAGTGCTTCACGTTGGCTGCCCTGCCACTGTAAATCTGTGTCCCCACATGCCAAATGAGTAAAACAGCACTAAGACCCCTGGTACAAGGACCATTTGTCTGTGCAACACACTGCTAGGCACACAGGAAGTGCTTCATACATGCTTTCGTGTTGACATGATTGGTTTATTTTCTTCTTGTCTTCCTCTCACTCCAAAAGTAGGAGAGAGCTGGAGATGAGTGGAAACCCTGGTTAATGAAATTCTTCTTTAGTCAATGTTTAACTGTAACCCACTGGGGCCAGCATGAAGACAGGAAAACCACTGCCAGGAATGAAGGCTTTTTTGCCTTAGGCAGAGAATATTTAACTCAGACCTGGAGGTGACTGCTCCCAGGACCCACAGTTGTACAAGTCCTTGGCCTTCTATAACAAAGGTTAATCCCTGATTTCATTGGGGGCTGGGAGAAACATCCAGCCAACGTGGTCTGTTTTTAGGAAGGTTTCATGTGGCCTAAGGACTCTGAGCATCTTAGAATTTTAGGTTCCTAAAAGTTGCCCTCTGACTTCCACATGTACAAGATGTGAGCACCTCCCCCAACTCACACACAATGAATTAATTAATCAATCAACTGATTTTTTTTTAACAAAGAATTTCCAGGTTTATGAATGTAATGGGTCTTAAAGTCCTGACCCATGTGCTGAGATAAGAAAGTGCACCCTTAGGGTCTGAGGAGATGGTTCGGTGGGTAAAGTGCTTGCCATTCAAGCTAAGTACCTGAATTTGCATGCCTAGAACCCACATCACACCAGATAGGAGCGCATGCAGCTGTAATTCCAGAACTCTTACAGGGAGACTGACGGCAGAATACAGAAGAGAACAACAAACAAACAACTCGTCCTCTCATCTTTACACGGGCCACACACACACATATACATACTATACATACACATATCATACAGACACCACTCCCCAAAAGAAAACAAAACATCCAGATACACACTCCCCTGTACTGTGAAACTCTCACTCTGCCAAGCACTTTCCATAGAGCATGGGGGAGACAAGTCAGCAACGCACACGAGATGCACTACTATGTCTGTGGCCAGCCTTGCAGACACTGGCCTCCCTGAGGACAGGCGCCTGTGTCTGAGAGGATCACTGACTGCTCTGAATTAACAAGAGCACTGAAGGAGTTTCTGAACTGTTTCCTAAGTTTCACTGTGGCATTTCTTCTCCCTTAATAAAAATAAATAAACCCAAAATAAAATAATAAAAACCACCAACATTTTATTACACGAGTGCAAATATATCTGGACATAAAATCTTATACTTAAGTACTAAGGGAATAAATGGCTTTTTTTTCTGTTTGTAAAAAATTAATGTAAACATTAACTAAGGCAAATCCCCAACCAAGCGCCCTTTGGTGCCTCTGGTCTTCAAATCATCCAAATCATACTTTGCTGCCTATAACCACAGGTCTTGAGAGGTGGAGGCAGGAAGATAAGGGTACAACATTCTCCTCAGCTACACTGAAGGGCAGCCTGGGCTCCATGAGAATCTGGATCAAAAAAAAAAAATGTCTTTTTTTTTCCCCCCACATGTGTCACTGTTTAAATTTATAGTATATCTTGCTTATCTGGAACAAACCACAGAAGATTTTAACAGAGGGCTTTTGTAAAACATTAGAGACGTGAGAAAGGGCAAAGGCCCTGTATAAGAATCCTCACTCCCTTTCTGTAAGGATGAAGTGAAATTCCCGCAGAAGAATGTGACTTTAGTATTACATTGTGTCGTTCCCTTCTGCTCACAGGGAGCCTCACGGTTTGTGAACTCTGGGTGACTATATGACATCGCTTGAGAAAACCCAGCTCCAGAAGCCTGTTATTGTGGACCTTCTTCTGTTGAATCAAAACAGTGCAAAACCAAGTTCTTCTATACATTCGTAATAAAACGTGCCTAAAGCCCCCACTATGAAATGAAAAAAGTATTTGAACTCTCAGAGTGGTCATGAAGCACTTGAAATTCCCATGTGCTAGAATCACAGCTCTGCCATCTAACCAGCAAACTCAAATGTGGAGAATCAGACACAGTGGGGGCCTTGAGTAAACGGAAATCCAGAATGACAAGGCAAGTTCACCAATAGGCTTGCTCAACCGTCCTCAGTGGACCAGCAACTAAAAAATGCCAAGGACTCCAAAAGGTACATATGTGTGATTTAAAATATATTCCTTCTTCAATTCTAGTTACCCCAAAACTAAAGAGGAACAGAACAGTCTGAGGACTGTGCCCTGGACCCTAATCACAAGGGAGGTGTCTGGGAAGGCCCTTTCCTGGAGCCACCCAGACACAGACATTTACTTACTTTACAGGATAAAGTGTCAGAGTCCTTCCAGCGAGGGAAACCCTTCCTTGGCCACTCAACTCAGCAAACTCATTAAATTCAGAACGAAGCCAGCTGCCGGGAAGGCAAAGGGCATCCCAGCTGGGGCTCTGGAAATTCCTAGCTAAGAAAATAAATAGAGTGCCTGGGTCATGGGAACTCAGACCTCGGGGCTGGAAAGCAGCTGTCCGAAAGATAAAGATGTCTTCCTAGAGTGTGTCCTTTCCATCTAAGGAGTTGAGAAGCAGAAATGTCATCTGGCAAGACACAGGGGATGTGTTGGGGGGGTTCCTACTGCTCCCCTCCACCCACTGTCATTAAAGAGGATTAAGTAGATAGAGGAATCGGGGAGGGAGGGACAAATTAAACAATTAGTGAGAAGTGGATCAACGTTTACCCTGTCTCAGATAATATTTATGGGGGCAGGAGGTGGAGACCAACTACTAAATTATTAAAATTAGAGTTTTTTTACTGACATGTATTTACTGTTTTTTATTGTTATGTATTTACATGGCAATGAGTTACATAAAGTCAATTTATCTCAAGTATACCATATATTTTGGAGATTTAGATATGTATCTAATAAATCAATGTTCTAAATTTCACAGAAGCCTTATTTCATTTATTTTATGTTAGTGAAATCGACACGTAACACTGGGGGCTGGGGGGTGTAGTTTAACAGTAGAGTGTTTGCTTAGCATGCTCAGGGTCCTGGCTCCATCCCAAAACAAACCAATAAACTAACAAACACCTCCCATTCAAGCTGAGAGTGATGGCTCACATATCATCTCAGCATTCGGGACAAGAGGCGGGAAGACAACATGTTCAAAGCCAGCCTGAGCTACATAATGAGACCCTGTTTCATTTATGAACAGTTACCATCACATGAAATCTTTTTTTTCTTTTTTCGGCTTTTTTTTTTTTTTTGAGTCAAAAATAATCAAAGTGACTGTTTCTCTTATATCCACAACCAGATGTTTTTGTTTCTTAAAGATAATTACAACTTTAACATCTTAGCCAGGCATGGTGACACAGGCCTTTAATCCCAGCACTCAGGAGGCAAAGACAGATGGATCTCTGTGAGTTTGAGGCCTACCTGGTCTACAGAGTTCCAGGACATCCAGGGATATGTAGAGAGACCTTGTCTCAAGAAAACCAATAAAATAAACAAATAACCAAAAAAGTAATATCTTTACACAAGATATAATCAGACTCAAATTTTCCTCTTTGGCTTTGATTTAATCACAGAAGTAATTGGAAAGGGATGCTTTATGTTAAGTATGCATTGGAGGACACTGATAAAGTCATCGGCCCCCACCCCAGAAGTGGATAGCAGCTTAACTTTATGGCCATATAAATTACATTGCATTGCTATTGTATTCACCAGTGGCCATGAGACTTGCCAAAACACTAAGTCTCATTCTTCATCCCTCTCCCCTCCACATTTGCTGTTTTATAAATTCACAAGCAGATTAATAATAAATGATTTCTCAGATACAAGTTTTCTTATAGACAGCAAAATGCATTTTAAGTTGCTGCTTGATGAAATTACAGAATGCAGAAAAACCACAGTGACATTTTTTACAGTACTCTAATTGTGCCCTTCCACTAAATTTCTAACTTGTTCTTTAAAAAGCAATTTAATTGCTCAATTGAGGACACAGTATGCAATGCCTTGATGTTTCAAGTCTCATTCATATATTAGTAAAATTATGAGCTCAAAATCAGTCAGCTTTGCTCGACTTTTCAGCCTAAATCTGAACTCTCTAGATTTAAAAAAAACCAAAACAACAATAACAAAAAAAAAAAAAAAACATTTCCAACGAGAAAACAACTTAAACTGCACTTTCTGCTGATGTACCACAGAGTATCTATCAGGAAACTGCTCACACTGCATGTTTGGGGAAGCACTGCTTTAAAACACTTGTAGCGTCTGCTCCCAGACAGCTGACTGGAGAGCCCTGTGAGGCCCTGTAATCTCCATTCCTGGCAGATGCACTTTTAAGGCTGTACTCTGAGAAACACTGGTCAGCACAACCAAGTATATACAACACTAACATTCAATGTCCATGCACGAACCCCAGCCTTCACACAGAGCTGGAGATGTTTAGGGATTTGTTCCATTGATGTAAATAGTATTTACAATTTGTGCTGATTATGTCAGGCTTTGATTGAAGAAGGAAAACAGTTTCCCCCTTCTCCTGCAGAGTGTGCACAGTGCATAAAACAACGTGGGAATGCATGCAGCTCCACTCACAGGGCCAGCTAGTCATGACTGCCGTCCCATCTCCATGCATCCTGGAACTGGGCTGCAAATAAGAAATTTAGTAAAAGCACAAGTATTTTTTTACTCAACATGTCTCATCTGGACATTTGGGAAAGCAATGAATTCAAATGGGCCCTAAATGTAAGGCCATTTCACATCGTAAGACATAGGGGCCAAAACCTTTAAAATGTTGACACAACCTAAGAAGAAGCAAATGGTTTTTAGTCTGGCACAAACCTTTAATCCCAGCACTCAGGAGGCAGAGGCAGGTGGATCTCTGTGAGGCCAGCCTGGTCTACAGAGTGAGTTCCAGGACAGCCAAGGCTACACAGAGAAACCCTGTCTCAAAAAAAAAAAAAAAAAAAAAAAAAAAAAAAGATAAGTGTTTTGCTTATTTCTAACTGTCCATTTATATCCTACCATATAATTCTATCATAGATATAATTCTATCATATCTATCACATGGCATCAAACTCTTCTCAGTCAGCTCCTTGAGACAATGTATTTTGACCCCATTCACCACCTAGCCTCCCATAACTCTTCACAGACCCACCCTGCTTTCCTACTCACCCAATTTTGTGTCCTCGTTTGGTTTTTTTGTTGTTGTTGTTTTTTTTTTTTTTTTTAAACACCGATTCCAATTTGCACTGCCCAGGTGCTCTTGGATATGTATGGTTATCCATGGAATATGTAAACCTACCGGGGTGCCCACACTGTTAAAGAAAACCCACTCTTCTTTCCCCATCAGCCACCAGCAGCAGCTTCTCAGCTAGGGGTAGGACTTCATGCCTACCTCCTTTCTTCACTGCATCAACTCTTAAAATTCCCAGCTTCCCCAGTTTCCACTAAATACAGTCCCATCACTCAAAAACATTGGTTTCTTTAGGCAGCAACATTTTTAAAAAACACATCACGTGATTTTGCTATAATTTATTATATTATCTGGATATGATAATAATAGATGTATAGTATTTCCTCTTAAGTATTTCTTTCTTGCTATGAAAGGTTTTAAGAAAAGTTCTAATGATGTGTGTTTTCTTTCTTTCTTTTCTTCTTTTTTTTTTTTAGTTTTCCCAACTTCAGAAACTTCTGGTTTTTTTTTTGTTTGTTTGTTTGTTTTGTTTTTTTTTTTTTTTTTTTTGAGACAGTAGCTCTGTTGACCTGGAATTCACCAGTGTAGAGTTGCCCCCAGAAAAACCTAAGTTCAACTCTCCAGAAACACCATGTCGTTCCCTGATGCACCTGCCTCTGACAGATGCTTTGACAAAGTTCCTCATGGAAACTCCTTACACCTCTCTACGACACTGAATGCTTTTTCTTTCATGTGAGAGTGATATAATCTTAAATTCCACTTCTTGAGTCTCTTAAACTATCCAAATCTGCTGCATTTGACTTACTGCTGGGGCAGGGGTGGGGGGACTATTGTTACCATTGAGTGCTCTTTTCTTGTGCCAGGCACATTTCAAAGACTCTCTTATTAATCCTGATAAACGTTTGATGTAGGAACTGTCACCATCAATATTTTTAAAAAAGGAGTGACTGAATTCTTGGGGACACACTGCCCATAAGAACTAGAACTGTGAAGTCCTGTCTGTCTGACTTTAATCCAGGAAATCCTTGAATCCTGCCTTGAACTCCAAGGCTGAGCCTTGCACTCACTGTATTTCGGGTCCTTCTACTTCCTGCTTGTTTTGAAACTCCCTTCTGTGGCATCTGTTTTAATGGTGACTTGAAGAATGATTTAAACAAACCATTCAACACATTTACACATTTCCCAAGAGTCTCTGAGTGGCACCACTCCCTATGCTCTGGGGATTACTCACTGTCTTTGACAGGCCTGCCATCTAAGGCTCAGAGATTGCTTAATGGCAAGCCACTGCTTTTTATTTTTGAATCCTTGTGATACCCTCGAAGATTGACAGTAAACAGGAGCTAATGTGGCCTGTGAGTAGCTCTGAGTGACCCCTGCCATCCAGGAAATGAAATGAAAACTAGTGAAAGCCTCTTCACACTGGTCACCTCTGAAGTCCTTTATAGCACAGATTCTAAAACTGGAAATCTGAGGGTCTCCATCAGTTGAAAGTAAAAATTTAAAAATAAATAGACAAACAAACAGGACAGATGGGGTGGAACATGCCTTTATTCCCAGCACTCAGAATCTCTGAGTTCAAGGCCAGCCTGGTCTACAAAGTGAGTTCTAGGACAATCAGGGCTATACAGAGAAACTCTGTTCCAAGAAACCAAAAGGAAAAGGGGGGGGGGGGATGAAAACCGAGGTTTTAGAAAAACAGGAAATTTTTTATAAATCTGTTCAGTTATACCATTGGCATCACCTTCCAATCCCAAGCACCGTGTGAGTCCATCTGCTTACTCCTTTGACTTGACCCTTGTCAACTCTAGTGGGAGAGATGATCCCAGTTCCAGTAAACACAGGGTTCTCTTAGTTCTGGCAGAGGAGCAAAGAATGACTTTAGGGTTTAAAATAGATAGTTAGGATGTGACATAAGCAGATTGTTGTATCTTCTTATATTTTACCTTTATGATTGTTAATTTTGGATACTTTACACTGTTAAGTTTTAATCCTCTTTTAGACTAAAAGGGGAATTGTAGAAGCTGTAGCCACGCCTACTTAGGGGCTGGCTACAGGTGTGCCTGACCACGCTTGCGAGGGCGTGGTCAGGGGGATGTAGAGGAGACTTGAAGGGGACTGCGTCTCTCTTTCAGTTTCTCTTTTGGGCTTGCATACAGACCGGCTGGCTAGGTCACTCTGTAAGTAAGGCTTTTCCCTATTAAATACCCTTATATTTCTACCTGACTCTGTATTGGTAATTTCCCACTATAGTGGGGTTTGGCTCACCTTAGGCCAAAGTCTTTAAAAGAGGTAATTTTCTTGAGGTACTAGTTACCCAAGATGAAGGACCCGTAAGTAGACAGGCCCAGAATGGTTCCCCATACAAAATGTCCCCTTTTTAGAGGACATAGCCTTTGACAATTTGGTTCTTTCCTTTAAAAAGACAAAGCTGCCGCTTGTCATGCCATCCTCTTCCCTTGAAGGCACACATGGTGATTCAGAATACAGACAGACAGACAGACAGCCCAGCACTCAGGAGGCAGAGGCAGAGGCAGAGTGAGTTCCAGGACCAGGGCTACGAAGAGAAACCTTGGCTCCAAATAAGAAGAAGAACATAGGCTATTCTGGATGTCATGACACAAGTCTTTAATCCCAAAACTTGGGAAGGAGAAGCAGGAAGACAGATCTCTGTGAGTTAGAAGCCAGCTTGGTCTACACAATGAGTTCCAGGCCAGGTGAGGCTACATAATGAGACCCTGTCTCAACAGCCACCCCAAAAGAATATAGGCTATGGCCCATGAGATGGCTCATCAGGGAATGAGGTAGAAACAGAAAATAACAGAATTGATGTTATAAAGGATTTACTAGTAGGTTTGCTTAGGAGATATTAAACCACACAAAGTAGAACTTAGCTAGCTAAGGGAACTCTGCCTCCAAAAAACTACAAAGATTAGTGTGCTAACAGGCCTGTTAGAGATAAGCAAAGGCTGAGTGCAAATGTTTGTTGATAAGCAGGGACCAGCCATTAGGCTTATCCCCAAAAGAATATAGCTCTTAACAGGCAACTCAAGGGGACAGCACAGGGTTGTAACCAATGCTAAGTTCTGGCCTGCCACACAGCACCCAGTTCTCTTCTTGAGAAAAGCAAAATTCTGTCAGATGGGCAAGACAACCCCAAGGAACAACTATT
Organism: Cricetulus griseus; assembly: GCF_003668045.3. Lineage (NCBI taxonomy): Eukaryota > Metazoa > Chordata > Mammalia > Rodentia > Cricetidae > Cricetulus > Cricetulus griseus. The sequence continues at coordinate 21,166,380 of NC_048596.1, read as the reverse complement.
CAAAAGAACAACTGTACTTAAGAAATAACCTTGTTAATATCTTTGCTGTGTAAATATCCTATCTGGCCAGATTTGCAGTCTCAGCTGGAAGAGACTTAAGGGCAACGGCATATGTAAAATGCCCAAGCCTGAGATGCATATAAGTTAGTGAAATCTACTCAAGGCCAGCTCTCTCTGAGCATTAGCATAAGCTGGACAAGCACACTGAAGAACTTTTGAGAAAGTTCTCAACAACAGGAAAAGCATTTGTCAAACACTCCTGACCAGAGTTCAATCCCCGGATCACACTATAAAAGTGTATCACTGACTCTAGAAATGTGCTCACTAGAACACATTAGATATGGCCTCACTTAATATTTTTACTATTATTAATGAAAAAGCAGTCCAAATAAGAAAGGGGAAGACTGCCCACAAAGTCAGTGAGCATGGGACCTGACCAGCACTAAAGCAAAGCTTCTCCCCACCTGTCCCTGCTCTCCCCACTCTCCCCATTGAGGGCAGGGCTCTGAGTCAGATGCAGAAAACAGGCTTTCCCCTCTGTGTTTACAGAACAGATGGCAGGGAGAATGTTGTGCTTAAAAAGAAACAAATTCTCTATTCATTGCAAATATTCTTTCTGAATTTTAACACAGTGCCTTGAGTGTAATAAAGGGGTAATAAAATATGATGTGTTTTTGATTCTACATGAAAAGGAAGTAGGAAATGCTATCTCTGTAAATTTCTTCTACATGCAAACACCTACTGTCCACAAAGAACCAACAGAATATTCTGGATAAGGAAAGACCCTCTGGTTAATTGGGAAATCCAACTTTTTAAGAGTGACAGCTACAGTGAAGCATGGCAGCAATGACTGGACATAGATGGCTGCTTCCCACACTGCCTCATATAGCCCAGATTTATTAGAACTACCTTAGGTTGAAAGTTTCCATCTCTTTGTATCAGTAATTAATTTCCCCCTAAATTCTAATTTTTCAGACTTGGTATCTGAATGAATCAAGTCAGTAAGCATTATAATTAAAATAGAGACAAATCCGAAGCAACTGACAAGCCACAAAAGGCAGAGCCACAGGCTTATCTGCAGAAGTCTATGGACACAAAACAAAATGGATGGTGTTTACAGCCACATGTGACATGCAAGATCTCCCCACTATGCAGCCAATGCCCAGGAAACACAACATGACAATATAAATTCAACAATCTAAATGCAAGGAAACACATAAAAACAAACAAACAAAAAACCCTTTTTCTAGGTGTAATTTGAGGTCAGAAAATACTGAGCACAAACGCCTTCACATTCTGTATTCAGCGATTCAATCACCTCAAAAGCCTTCTCGGAGTCGAACGTTAAAATGCCGCACTCTTCAGACAGACCCAGCTCATGATGAAGGAACTTAAAAGTTCCATTTCTCTTCTCCTCCTTCTCTTTCTTCTCTTCTTCCTCTTTTTCTTAATATTTTTTAAACAAGCTCTCTCTACGCAGTCCTGGCTGTCCTGGAACTCACTCTGCAGATCGGGATGGCCTCGAACTCACAGAGATCGACCTACATCTGCCTCCCCAGTGCTGGGATGAAAGGCAAGCACCACCCAACCCAGCTAAGATCTCAATTTTCAAAGAAAGCTGCAAACATGGTCTCTGGAAAACCAACTATTTTATGATATGTTCCTCAAGGAGTTCCAGAATGAACAGGAAGAGAAGGGATGTGTGTGCTTTGTGGAAGGTCTGGTGGTTTAGGAGTGAGGCTGCAGTGCGCACTTCTGTTGCACCTGAACCTCTTGCAAGGGCTGTTTTATGATGCGATGTGGCTGAAGATGGTATGATCAGACAGCACTTCCTGCGACTGACTGGCCCCTTTCAATCACAGATTCTTTGGACTTCTTAATAAAGCACAGCAAGATTTTACTAAAATATTGACCTGATTTTTGAAATTCAGGTCCATGATTACAATCATTTTATACAATGTTTAGTGCATGTAAAGGAATGGCAAGAGCAGGAGAAACAGGCTTCCCCAGGAAAGAGCACAACAACTGGTTACCCGATGCCAAATGTCAGCCCTGAAAACACGCATACAAGTAACAGCAGACTGAGCAGGCTGGAGATATATATGAATACACACACACACACACACACACACACACACACAAATTTAAGGAAAAAGAGGCCATGAATTTGAAAGCGAGCAAGGAGGGGTATATGGAAGGGCTTAGAAGGAGGAAAAGGAAGAGGAAAATGCTATAATTTGATACAATAACCAGCAGTAGCTTCTGATTTTACTTAACCCCCACCAAAGGGCTGAAGTTTTTGTGCCTAAACAACTAGTTTATTTAGTGGTGTTGGTGCCTTAGAAATAGGAATGGTGAGTTCTTGTTCATCTGAGCAGCTAGGAAAGATTCCCTTCTACAGCTAATTAGATCTGTCTTTCTAGAAACACTACCCTTGTTCTTTTTGTTCCTGGCTTTTAGTTTGTGGAATTATTTTATGTTTTTTAAATTATTTTATTATGTATTTTATGTCTGAGTGTTTTGGGTGTGTGTATGTCTATGTATCACGTATATGCCTGGTGTCCATTGTGGCTGGAGGCCACAAATGAGTGCTAGATTCCCTGGAGCTGGAGTTACACATGGTTGTGAATTGTCATGTGGGTGCCAGTTATAGAACCTGGGTCTTCTGCAAGAGCAGCTAGTGTTCTTAAGCCACTCTCCAGCCCCTCCTTGACTTTTTTTTTTTTAAATATAATTTTATTTCTTTCATTGAATTTAAAATAAACTTTTAAAAACCCTCTGAAACAATGACTATTTTGTTTTGTTTTGTTTTTTAAAGGGGGGATTTAAGATGAAAGAATTTCACTGACCAGAATTCTTGAATTCTTACAATTCCCGTTAGCTTTATTTATTCTCTGATTGATGAGATGTCTTGAGCAGGTTGGTGGGGAATAGGGGCTGCTTGACATTTAAGACCATTTAAAAATATGCCTGTCTTTTGAAAGAGCTGAAGGTGTGGCAAGTTCTGGCATTGGGAGAGCTGGAGTCTTCAGAATTTTGGGGCAAGGAACTGGCCCAGCTTCAAAGAGGCAAGGCCAGGCTTGCTCCCCATGCACCCTGTGATGGTACAGGGCAAAGACCAGCTCTGCTCCTATCTGGGGCCTCAGCCCTCATCTGCCTTCCAAAGTTTCCTGCTGCCTGAGAAAACATGTGAAATATTTCCATGAAGGGCCTGCTGTGTGGAAGCAACAGGAAATAAAGGTTTACTCCAGAGAGTCCCTGCGGAGGGCGAGGTGGGGGTCCATCTGACAATCAGGGGCTTTCAAACAACTTGTTATTTTTCCCAGATGTTTTCAAAGGCAGGTCTTGTGCACAGTGTCTGAGAGGTATTTTATCTTCTTATTTTTTTATTTTTGGTATGGATGGTATTTCACTGTGAGTAGTACCATAACTGAATACTAGAGGCCACCCCAAATTTAGATTGATGTGGGGACCCCACAAAAGTACTACTTAAACTGTCTTAGTGGTTAGGAGAAAAGAAGAATTCATATCCTCTGGAACTTCCTAGCGGAAGTAAAAAGCAGTTCTTTAAAAAGAAGAAAACCCAACTTCTGTGGCCAAAGATTGTTGGGAGGCAAGGGTGCTTGCCACCAGGCCTGATGGTTGTAGTTTGATCTCCAGAGCCCACAGGTAGAAGGAGAGAACTGTCTCCCGAAAGTTGCCCTCCAGCCTCCACATAAAGCACATGCACATCATAAATATTCATGTTAAAAAATAATTTTTTTTTTTTTTGGTTTTTTGAGACAGGGTTTCTCTGTGTAGCTTTGGAGCCTATCCTGGCACTTGCTCTGGAGACCAGGCTGGCCTCGAACTCACAGAGATCTGCCTGCCTCTGCCTCCCAAGTGCTGGGATTAAAGGCGTGCGCCACCAAAAAAATTAATTTTTTAATGTAAAAAAATTAATCTTTATTCAACTTCTAGCAAAGGCCAGCTTGGACTACAGAGACCAGTTCAAAACGTCCCGTAATGACTCCCTCTACCAACTATCTGCCCGCCCCTTTCTCCAGTTGGCTAAGGCACCAGATGAACAGGGTGCCCTTCATTCTCCTCCCGCTGCCAAGCCCTCCCTGGATGGCCACAGGTCTTCACCATTTTCCCTCTCCCTCCTCCCAGCCCCTGCAAACTATGCCATCTCACTCATGTCCTTTAACCGTTTCCATCTTCTCCAAAAAGGAGATGGATGACAGATGCCACAGTCCCAGCCCATCTGGCCATGCAACTGTATGTTTATAACTTTCTCACACATGAAACATGCATGCTTTCATTGCTTATGTACATATCCATCTAAGGTACCATTTCTCTCATCTGCTGACTTCCCAGTATAAGACATCCAGTTCAGAACATGAACATCTACATAAAGCCTCAGCACACAGGGGAGAACTGAGGAAGAAAGGTACTCACTGGCCACATGCATCCCAGCTATGAATGTGGCCCAACAAGGCCATGTTGCAGCGCCAAATGGTTGGACTCCTCAGGCAGAGAGAGCCCAGGGCTACCTGCAGACCCAACAGGGCAGAGTGCAAGCCTGGCTGGTCCTCCTACATTGGGTTTCCTTTCCTTGTTCTGCAAAGTGTGATGTCATCACACCTACCCTGGGTGTTATTATGATTAAATGTGGCACAGAGAAAGCCTTGAGTACAGAGAGAAATCAAGTCCTGCGTCACCATTACTGCTGTTGCTTTCCCCAACTCCTGCCTACGCCCTTTAAAAATAGTTCCTTTATTAAAATCTCCTTAAATTACCTGACTTGAATGTACCATATGCTTCCTGCCAGGCCTCAGATAAGCTCACAAAGTGACATTTTCCTCTCCTCATCTTCCCCACCTCCTCGTAATGTAGTTTCTTCCTTAAAAATAATGATTTTGCTTCTTTTTGAAAAAAGAAAAAACCTTGGGGCTGGAGAGATGGTTCATTGGCTAAGAACACTGGTTGCTCTTGCTGAGGATCAGGAGTTTGATTCTTAGTACCCACATGGTGGCTCACCACCATCCATAACTCTAGTCCCAAGGGATCGGACACTCTCCTTCTGACCTCCATAGGCACCAACCATGCACATGTTATACATACATACATGCAGACAAAAACAGTAAATCCCCCCTCTCCCTCTCCCTCTCCCTCTTTCTCTCTTGCACGCACGCATGCGCGCACACGTGTGTACACACACACACACACACACACACACACACACACACACATACATCTTTACTCTTCACTGTCTATTTACTTCCACACTGTTAGATCTCAAATCAATGACAAAACCTGAGGTTCCTATTTAACATATCAAAGCAGACCTGGCATACAGGTCCTCCCAGCATCCCTCAGTCCCTACCTGTTACAGGGGATGGCTCAAGTATCCTGCCCCCTACCCTGAACTCTCCAGACCAGGGACTTTGCTGCCCTTCCCCCACTGCCCTCCCTATATAATCCAGCTATTTTGCCTACCCAGTCCTTTCTTTTGTCTACACTTTACCTTCCTGGTCTCATGGCCTCCTGGTCCCCAGCTCTCCCCTCTTTTCTGGCCCCTCTCCTCACATGGTCCAGCTCAGGGTCATGTTCACCTGGACTCTCCCAGATGTCCCTGCCTCTGGCTATGCTCTCCCTCAAATCAACGATAAACCTTCTCCTCCACCATATCTAGGAGCAGTCATGTCCTTTTTCTTTTTTCATTCACCTACCATCTCCATGGTCAACTTCTCTATAAGTCTAGCTCACCGAAATTAACATTGTGTCTGACTTAATCTGTACTGAAAGTCTCTTTCTCAATGATTTACAAGGTCAAAAAACCTCAGGGCTCCCTCACTCTCCCTGGGGAGCAGAAATGGTATGGGACAGGTAGGGTGTTAGTGGGGGACAGGGGAGGAAGGGAGGGAGTGGGAACTGTGATTGACATGTAAAACAAACTTGTTTCTAATTTAAATTAAAAAATGGAGGGAAAAAAACCCTCAGGGCTCAAAGCATTCTTTTCGACATTGGGCTCCCCCAACCCCCCATCCCGTTTTTTGAGATTGGAGTTCTCTGTATAACAACCCTGACTGTCCTGGAACTCACTTTGTAGATGTGGCTGGTCTCAAACTCACAGAGATATGCCTGTTTTTGTCAAAGCATTCTTCAGTCGCCCTTTGCTAAGCCAGCAATTCCCAATATTATGTCCCACAAAGCACTGTTCCCAGAGAAATTAGCAGGTATACTGGCAAGGATGTAACATGTCACCTAGGAGATCTTCAAAACTACCAATGAGACATCTAGACATCTGAAAAATCCTACTATAAAGAATCCTGCTTAAGGTGGGTTCAAATGGCACCCATCTACAGTTCCAACTCCTAGGAATATAGAGGGCAGGAACATCTTTTGAGCCCAGGAGTTCAAAACTAGTTTGAACAACATAAGGGGACTATGTTTCACCCCTAATCTTCAAAAATTATCTAAATTAACTAAAGAAACACTCCATTTATTTTACCCAGAATTCCACAAGCATCCCTACAAGTAGGACATCCATTAGCAACCTATACAACAAAGTATTCCAAGGAGAGAGATAGAAAACAAAACCTACTTTCTCAAGCTCAGACAGACAGTGATGGGGGAGTTGGCTGTACTGTCAGATCTCCGGAGCCCTGCCCTGTTATTCACTACATTAGAGGCTTCCAAACTTTGGTCCACAGTAAAATCACTCAAGTCTATTACACCACAGGCAGTGGAATCACAACATACTTTCTAATTTAGTGGTGATGGTATTCATTTCTAGCTAGTTCATGGCTACCGCTACAACACCCCCTCTGCAGCAGTGTTACAGGGTAGACAGCAACTGCTGCAAATAAAAGGATTACTGAGATATAATTGTTAAAATGACAACGGCTTCAACAACTCACAGTTCTTCGGGAAACATTACATCTAATAACCAAACAAGTAGTCTGAGTTCAAAGAACTCCAACAGCTGAACAGTGGGAACTAAGGTAGATCTTAAAGGACAGAGAGACCCAGGAAAGAAAGAGAAGCCTCCAAGTAACAATAGTGTTTCTAGGATACCCAAGAGCCGGAAGGGCCTGGCCTGCTTTGTCTTTGGAGAACTCCCTGGTTCTTACACTTGCACAAGGGTGTAACCACTATTTCAAAAATTCACAGCAAAGTTGCTAAATAGAGTAGCTACTATCCAAAGAAGTGATGCTGAGACCCTGACAAAAGCCTTTCTGCTCCTTTTCCATCTGTACCTTCTCTTTCTCTACTCACCCCTTTGGCCTAAGATTCCATCTGTGAACCAAGCTACTCTGGCCACTCGGAATGAAATACAAACAACTTGTGCTTTTCTGGAGAAAAGCAAAGCAAGATCAGAAAGTCAAAGCGCCCTATCACAAGTTCTAATGGAGCACTGACGGAGTTATTTCCTTGGTACCACTATCCTCCAACAGCCCAATACTGGCAGAGGGTTTTCTATGGATGTGGCATAGTCAAATTCCTCAAAGGCACAGCCAGGGCTGAAAGTTCTCTCTAAAGAACTTCGGAGGCTACATGAGGCACCAGGCCCTATCCCACTTCTACAGTACTGCTGCTGGCCACTGCTTTCAAAGAACTAATAGTGACTTGAATGGCATAGGAGATGATACACCTCCTTCTCGTCACTCACTCAGAGGCACTCATTAAACTTTGGTTGATTCACTAGTGGAGCAGAAACTGGTACAATAAAAGTGACAACTGTTGTGCCTGTTGTCACCACTACCACCCCAGATTAAAGCAAAGGAAGTATCCAGGACATGAGTCAGGAAGAGAATGGAACTGAACATAGAATAAGAGGCTCTAAGGTTGAGGAGGTTACTCCAAGGAGACTGAGGCAGAGATAAAATGCAGAGGAGATGGCAGGGAAGAACAGGTGGTCTTTGAGCACCTGCTCTGTACCACACACTGTCAGGTCCTTCATCTGTCTTCTGTCATGGTCATCCCATCTGTAAAGGGAGAACCAAACCCCTGAAGCTTAAGTGATTCTCCTAGGTCAAATACCTAACAATCTTCAGCAAGGGGATTTTAGCTCCAGCTCATCATGAATCCAAAAAGGAATGATCTTTGTTGCTGTAAGACAAAAGACCCTTGAACTATCACTGCCAAAGACAGCTGAATCAGAGTAAGTGCACTTTCTAGACATTTCTAAAGATTCGATTTGGAACCTAAAACATAATGAGATCATTCAACAAATGCTGGCTCATGTATGCACACATGAGCTACATAGTTGCCTAAATATAAACATCTGATTATTCTAAGGCTCTGACTTAGTCACAATGTGGGGAAATCATTTATTAGAGATGCATCTGAGGAGTATGAACCCATGAGTTTGCTGACTCGGAACACCATCTTCACTTTTCTCCTCTAGGATGTTATACAAATGCAATAGGAAATGGGAGAGGATGAACATGGGATCTGAGTAAATCTAAGACACATAGAACCCACAGACCCAATAGTGTGTTACAGCTTCTAAAAGTCACTGAGGTCAGTTCAGAAACATGCAGAGGGTTAAGTTCATCATAGGCCAACTGTGTTCCCACATCTGTCAATATGCCCAACACTGGCCTATCAATTTTACATAGACTAATAAGACTTCGTTTATTTGTAGTAGAATATCTTTTATTTATTCTTTGACAATTCCATACATGTAAACAATGCATCTTCATCATACAGATCCTAACTCCTCCCTCTCACTTCCTCCAAGCACCCCAAATGCATCCCCCTTCCCATTCCACATCCTCTGCTATTTTGTTTGGGGTGTTTGTTTAGTTGGTTTGGGTTTTTTTTTTAATTGTTGTTGCTTTTGGGAGTGTTGTTTTGTTTTATCCATGAATGCAATTAATGTTGCCTATTGGAGTGACTGGTGGTGTTGGCTTGATCTTACGGAGGTAACCACAGCTATTTATGGGACAATAGGCATGACACATCAAGTGGACACACTTCACAGCACTATCCCCAACCCCAATTTGGCTCATTTTCTTTCCACCCCCTCTTCATCAATGCTCCCGGAGCCTTAGAGGGGCAAGGTTAATATAGATGTACAATTTAGGGCTGAGCATTCAATATGGACTAGTGTTTTTAATCATCACATCCTGACACTAAGACAAATATCTCCTTATCAATGGGAAGCTGAGGCACAAAAAGATTAGCTGGCTAAACCATGTAGTGCAACAGTAACAGGAGAAAGTAATATTTCAACTCATGCCCCTGAGCTCTAGAGTTCTGCCGATAGCACCAAAACAGATCATTCTTTAATGGATGAACACCAATATTCACACTATACCATGCATGGCTTCACAAGTAAAAGATTGTAACAGTCAGCAATTGCTTGTGTATTATCACACATCTCATATCTACTTTTTAAAAACAGCTAGTTTTTAGAGACTATGAAACTTGTCAAATGGATGGATCTCCAAGATTGTGAATTAAAAAAAAACCCACCAAGGTTAAAACTACAGTAGAGGGTATGATGGCATCTGTAGGAAAACACATATGTACTTCTCTGGACACAGAAGACATCTCCAGGACAAAATGCAAGAAAGTGGTGTCCTACACAGCCTATGAGGAGAGCTGTCCAAATACAGGAAGGGCAGAAGATTTATTTCTGCAGGTTTTTTAAATTTTTATGTATGATCACATACCATCTATTTGCTTATTAAAACTAAATCAAAGTAAAATTAATTTATAATGAGGTGGGTAAAGTCAAGTCAAAGTGATGAGAGGAACCTACCATCCTCTCATTGGAGGCTCAGCAGTTAAAGGCACTTGCTGCTCTTGCAGAGGGTCCAGACTCAGTGGCTCACAACTGCCTATAACTGCAGTCCCAAGGGATTGGATGACCTCTTCAGACCTCTTAGGGTACCTGCACACATGTGGTGCACATATATACACTCAAGCTCACACACTCGCATATAAAATAATAATAAATCCCATTTTCAAAACATGCATTAAAATATCCTTTAAACTTTCCATAACTAAGTAAATAATTTCCTGAAGTTTCATAGATTCTGAATATTTAGAACTGAAGAAAAACAAACAAACACATGCTTTCTTCAAACAAGATACTGTTTCATTAAGATGTCATCAACAGGGCTAAGAATATATCCCAGTGGTGGAATACTTGCCTGACATGCACAAAGTTCTGAACTAGATTCCCCAGCACAGACACAGTAAGTGAATAAATAAATATGGTGGACAGCTAACAAGATTATAGCAAGAAGCACATCATTACTTGTACATACAGGGGGTGCTAGAGAGCCCTAAAAATTTTAAATGAAGATGGCAGTTAATGAACCAGCACAACCACCAAGCAGCTAAAATAGAAAAGTGTATGTCACCTTCATGACACCAAAGAAACAGAGTCTCTCATGTCTTGCAAAACACGCACGGCATCTTGCCTTGCCAAATTTAAACAGGGGTATTATTTTTAAGCTACTATAATTAGTTCCCATTTGTCTATGAATCAGCCTTTATGAGGCAATAGCATCTAAGCCCATCAGATGAAACACGAGGCCACATCATGTCTGTTTATTATTTTGAAGAGGGAGGGTGCCAAGTTTCCTGCAACACCCAAGTCAAACACTAAAATCTGGAGGACAGAATGTCCTGCTGTCCACGTTTGAAGATAGGAATATATTTTCATCTAATACATCAGGTTCAGCTGGCAACAGGAAGGAATTGAATTCCAGAGGCCCAAAATAGGACTTGAGTATTAAAGTACCTTTCACCACTCATATAGGAGAGTGCCTGTATTATAATACATTATGTCATAGTATTTTTAAAAGTGTCTATTTGCCAGCAAATATGACCATTTCTTAAAGATGTCTAAGTGACAGGAAATGAGCAAATGGGTTAAAGCTGTTTTGTTATTGCTGTTGTTATTTGGTTTTGGTTTTTTATTCCTCAACACACTGATTTCCTAAGTTTCTCAGAGCTTCAACCCCAAGCATGAAGGCAGGGGGTGAAGGACCCTTCCAATTAGCCTTTCCCTGAAAGGATGTGATACCTGAAGTCAGGTCTCACAATACAATAGACTCTTTTGGTCTTCAAAGCAAGTCCAGCCAGAGAGGAGGCACTAAGGCCGAACAGCTCGTTACCTTGGTACGCCCCAGAGACACCATTAGAGGGCACAGGCTGGAAGTCACAGCTGACAGTGACACCTGATTGCAACAGCACCACAGATAAGAGGAGCACAGGCAAGTGGGGCAGGAGGGAGGGAGTGCAGAAGAGGAGGCTCTCCATCAACACACCGTATGAAAAGCTTAGCATTTTCATGTACAGCCATCTGCCTGCACAAATGCTTAGCTATGCCTGCAGCCACTACATGGATTCTGGCCCCAGCTCTGGCATTTACTAGCCACAATTCCTTCAGGAAACTGTTCTAACCCATCAGAACAGGGACTATTTCCCCTACTCAAAAACAACAACAAATAGGGGCTGAAAGAGTTGGAGTAATACTTGCCCAGGGTCAAACCTGGAATTCTGAAAACCAAAACTATTCTCTCTCTCTCTCTCTCTCTCTCTCTCTCTCTCTCTCTCTCTCTCTCTCTCTCTCTCTCTCTCTCTCCTCTCTGTGTGTATGTACATATGTGTATATGTGTGTCTAATGATTATTAAATGTTTTGTCATCACAGGCATGGAGCACTTTATAATAATTCTCACTTTTAACAACCCTCTGGTAAGGGTACCTCTGGTATTTACTCCTTTTCACAGATAAACTAGGGCCCAGAGAGGCTTAGCAACTTTTCTGGGCTACACACCTGATGGAATTTGAACTTGAGCAGTCTCGCTCCGGGGAATATGCTACTGTACACTACTCTGCAGCCTACCATCATCACCATTATACTGTGACTACCCTTGCATCAATCCCAATTTCACAAATGAGGAAGATCATAAGGCTGGCAAGTGGCCAGGATTTGAAACCCAGTCCACATGACAACAAATCATGGACTCTTGACCAGTGAACAAACTTCAATCCACAAATTCTACTTAGCACCAGCTGGGCTCCAGACTTGACGTGTTCTGAAAACGTTTTTATTTTTTTATCTTTTTTTATTTAAATTACAAACAAGATTGAATTACATGAGAATCCCAGTTCTGAAAACATGTTTTTAAAGATTAAGGTAGCAGGTCCCTCCAGGAGCGAAAAGGGTTTTCACCTTACTTCTAGGCTAAATCAACCCTTCCCACACTCCCTGGAGGAAAGGCCAAACCAGCCGCAAACAGCAGGTGTCCAGTGATAGCTGAAGCCAGCAAGGATGATGACAGAAATACTTTAAATGCTGGGCTATGGCTTCCAAGGGGAATTAGATAAGTCAGTTTGGAGGGGAAATGCTATAAGGGCAGAATGCTAGCAATTTCTAAAGCACTGTGAACAGGTGTGGCCTGTCTTAGCAGGTGGGACATTTCTCTTACTGACTCATTCCTCCCAACCTTTCAACTCACAGGTTCTACTTGGGACTTCCTGTAGTGTCATGTCCCACCCTAGAAGGCAAGTATCTGCAAGTATCTGGTCTGATACTCCTAGCTGCCCAGACAGACAGACAGACAGACAGACAGACAGACACACACACACACACACACACACACACAGGTGAGATTCTAGCACAGTGCCTTGCAGATAAACGGCCCACAATACATCTTAGTTGATTAGACTGATGGAACAAGATGGTTTTCAAAGCGCTCACTTACACTGTGTAAGCGTTGCCAAGCAGCAGTCTCCACGCTGCTGAAATGACTATGTGAGAATCATTTTAATTAGCACTCTCATTGTTTGTATGCAAATGCACATTCCTAAAGTGGGTTCTTTTGAAAGCTTCCCTTAAATCAAACATCCCTCACTGTGATTTGCCTCTTTAAATCCTTTTCCATAGCCAGTAAAGAGATCAGTTTCAATAGTCCTGGGAGTCTTAATGATTCCAGATCTGTAACAATAGAGTTGAACTTCTTTTCTCTATTAGGCCAGCTCTGAGCTTCTCTTTGGACTTAGTGATTCCAAACTAAAATGGGTACCAAGCCACAGAGCAGTGAACCAGTGCCTGGACTGTGGGACTGAGGGTCTTCAGGGTCACCACAGATTGTTCCAGCCTCCCTCTGCTCCCTCACATGCTCACTTCCCACTCAGGCTACTGAGATTCCTAGCAGCCCATCCCTAGCATGTTCTGTCCTTTGGCTTCCCACCTGGGGGTTCAGAACCCCTGGGCCTGGGCCTCAGCTCAGGGAAAGGCCCACAAGCTCCAGGAACATTCATCCACAGTGGAGCTGTCAGTGGACCAGCCCAGCCCAGCCCAGCCCAGCCCAGCCCAGCCCAGCCCTGGGTGGGAGTCCTAAGGGACGGGTCATCCGGGGAGTATGGGTGTGATGAAGTTCCGGGTGGTCAGCAGGGCCGAATCCTGAGAAAGTCGTTACCTCTGCCCTGCACTGCTGTACCAGGCAGCCCAGAAAGCCAGCCACAAAGCTGGAGGGCAGAGAAAGTAAGAAGCTAAACTCTGAAGGGAAAGCTCTGAGTTCAGAGAAAACCCTTCGGTTCAGAGAGGGTTGGGAAGCTAAGAGCAGCAGAACTCTGGAAAAGTCCTTTTAAATGCTACAAAGCACTCGTGGAATGTTCTATTTCTGTCCGGGCCACAATGAAGGGAACAAAGTGGAAGCTGAACAAAGTGCATTCAAAAGATAAGGCCCTGGATGAGCTGAAACAATGAGGTCACCTGCAGGAGACAGGGACTACATGTAGGCCCCAGAGGACAGCTTTGGCTGGTGTTCCCCAGGCGCCACCCTCGGCTTTGGTTTTTAAAGATAGGGTCTCTCACTTGCCTGGATCTCACCAAACAGGTGAGGCTGGCTGGTCAGCAAGCCCAGGAGATCTGTCTCTGCTTCTCCAGTGCTGGGATTATAAGGAGCCACCTCCTGACGTTTTGTGTAGGTTCTGGGGCCGGAGCTCAGGTTCTCACAAGCACTGTACCAGCTGAGCTACCTACCCAGGCCCCCCACACACACACCTCAAAGTTTTAATGTTCTTCTCTTGGCAAGAAGAAAGGCAAAACGGCACACATCTGCTGAAGTGGACCATGTAATACAACAAGAGAAACCGGTCATGCTATTCCTAGCTCCTCCAGCTACAAGAAGGATCTTTCTGAAAGGGAAAGCCTGTGACAGCAACTGAGGCAGAAGACAGGTGTGGAGTGAGGACAGCCTCAGCTGCCTTAGGAACGGCAGACTTTCGGGCTCAGGTCCATCAGACCCTTGACAGTAAGAAAATGACACAACTGCCACTGATGAATCACTGCCAATAACCCTTCAACACCCCAAGCGTTGAAAGAGGGTTCTAGAAGCATACCAAGAAGTCTCACATCAGCATCCAGAAAAGTTCTAACCTAGAAAATTAAAATTAAATAAATGAATATCTAAGAAAAGCAAACCCCACTTGTCTTGAACTGATACATGTTCACTATGAACAAGTATGGAGCTAATTAGTTGTCTTTTAAGATTAGATTTATTGGACCAGTGGTTCGGTTTAGTGTAATGTCACTTGAACCTGTCTTTAACAGAGCTCTACAATCTCCCTGTGAACGTGATGAGAAAACTGTCATTAATTCACTGGACTTACGCAAATGACTAAGTCACCATTCCCTAAATGTCACCAATTTGCTGCAGGCACCTGAATTTGGCCCCGTCCTGTACATTTTGATAAACAACATGTGTCTAGAGATGTCCAAATGAGGGTCCTAACTACCCTGTTAAGACCTGTTACTATTGGACTGGTTTTTAAATGAATTAAACCTAATATGGTAAAAATTAAAAATGAATAAACATAAAGTTTACATGTAGCAGGAGAATCTGGGAGGGAGGAGCATTTCCAAGGATCACTGGCTTACTTGTGGGAATGGTAATGTCTTAGATACACTGAGATCCTTAACATGACCTTCAGAGACAGTCACTGCAGCACACAGTTCTAAGGATAGTCTTGTCCTCCAACTGTCCCATCTATAACCACAGTTCCCTTTAGCACCTGGAAAAATTAACTCATGCCTGGAAGAGGGCTAGAGTCTGGGACCCAAGGATGGCTGGCCCTAGAATAGCTGTCACAGCCTAGCAAGTTCCTATGGGTTGAATCCTGTTAGAACCAATGCTCACTGATCTGTCTCAAGATTTCAGAAAGTCATTCTTGGAACTAGCCAGTACAGGGGCTCCTGTGGGCAGGAGAGGGAAGGGAATGTCAGAAGCAATTTAAGTTTGGTGACACACTGCTCACCCAGTGACCTGTGACTGACAAGTTACAATCCCTGAATGGAAATGCCTGGCTGACCCTCTTAGCTCGTCAGACAGGCATCTTTGGAGTTATTTTTTCCAAGGAAGGGGACATCCCTGGAGGAAATAAGCAGATGCCAAGCAGAGAATATGGCAAATCAAAATCCTTCTTGACGCAGCCCCAATCCTTGGCTGATGCACTTCCAGCTCAATGCCTGGAACTCAAGACCAGCCCAGGGAGGATCAGACGCTCCCATGTGGCTGGAAGCCAACAAGGTCCAAAGTGGCTTCAGAAATCCCTAAGACCAAAGACACTGGACTTCTTCCAAGACACGGGATTTCTAAATCCTGTGAGCTAAAAGGTACATTGTGTAGTTCTTACTTTAAAAAAAGAAAAGAGGCAAAAAGGAAATGCATACAGAAATGCCTGGGGAAACAATGCTGCAGAACTCCATAAGAAGCAAAAGGAAGATGGCCAGGCACAGTGGCTCATAGCCACAATCCTAGGAGAACTGGAGTCCTCAGCCAGCCTGGGCTACAGTATGAGACCCTATCTCAACAAACAAAAACAAACAAACAAACAAACAAACAAAAAACAAAAAAAGCAGAAGGCCTAAAGCCTCTGGTCTCCAGAGTACTTTCCCCAAAACAGGCAATTATAGCCATCTACTATTCGGTTAGTTACCAAAGGAGCCCAAAGGTTCAAAATCATGTCACCCCAACAGTCAACTCAGCACTTGGGATCAGTGGTGATGGGGAGCTCACATGAGCCATGGTAATTTGTAACCAACCACACAAAACTGCATCATCAGTGGCCAGGAAGTAAAGGAAGAAGCCACTCCCTGTCCTTAGTCAGGCTGAAGATTCACCCTAGACAGGCATGGTAAAGTCACTCTGTCCAGAAGCTTCACAATAAGCTTTGAGTTGAAAAATATACAAGCAAGCATTTCTAGATTCCCCACCTCATATCCCATTTCCAAGGGTGGGTCTGGAAACGAACAGATTCACTTTCCTCACTAATAAAAAATGTCCTGCTGCCTCCTTGATTAAGGCTTCCCTTATCCTACGTGCTGTCGGTGAAACATCCAGCGTGTGCTGTTCTTCGACACATGCTACATCGGGGCATGGTGGAGTGGCAGTGAAAACAGCAGGACAGGTGAAAGCAACGGCACTGAATATCTGACACCACGAACCCTGAATGAGCAAGCGGTCTATTTACTTAGCAACAGTTGCTGATACTTACCCTGTCCCAAGATAAACCAGGACAAACCCGGAAAGGGAAGGGGAAACAGTGAGGTAAGGGCTGTTGTAAACCTGGCACCATGCAGAGGAAAAGCTCTTAGTGTTGTCAGGACACTGTTCCCTCCCTAGGAGAAAACTTAGACTCTATAACACTCTCAACAGTAGTTGTAGCCAGGCACGAAGCAGAGCCAGAAGGCTACCATCTTTACACACAAACACACTTGCCACCATCATGGCATGGTGCATTAGGAACATGAGGAGGGGAATTTGAGTCCTTGCCTGCCTGGAACAAGCTGTGAGATGTAACTCTCTGCAACTATAAAATGAATGAGCTATGGGGCTGGAAAGATGGCTCCGTGGTTAAGAGCTTATGCTGCTCTTGCAGACGACCTGATTTTGATTCCCAGCATCCATGCCCAGCTCCAAGCAGCCCAACTCTCTTCTACCCTTGAACTCATTCATGTACACATTCTCACACAGAGATGCACACAGATGCATGTGAGTAACTGAACGGCTGAGTTAGATTCACCAATCTCACCATTTCCTTGTAGCTCTGACATTCACTTTACTACCAATACTGCACTGAAACATACATCCACCCAGCAAGCACATGTCAAACACCAGGGAACATGGACAGTCTTAACACTCAGGGAACCTTCCAACCCACAAATACAAGAGGCGGAAGCAAGCCTGGGCAATGAACATATGCATGCACAGGGTGAAAGGCTGTAAGCAAAGAACAGAGTAAGAAGAGATTGTCAATGATTCCCAGGAATGAAGCCTAACCAAGACTTGAAGTAGGAGTTAAGTAGGCCAAAGGAAGACAAGGGGGCCCAGAATAGCTCATCTAGGAAAGTATCAGACTAAAGAAAGGCAAAAGGGAACAGCATGTCCAGAAGAACTCAAGAATGGCCAACATGCATGGCTGATGAGAGGAGACACTGGAAAAAGCTATAGCTCATCATTTACTCAGCCCTCGTATCTGCTGCTGTTCACCTCAACAACTCCCTAAACAGCCACCTCTAGGGTCAGAAATAGCTCACACACCAGATCTACTTACACCAACAGCACAGCAAATTCCCAGCCCCTGCCCCCAAACCTGGACTTTCAAAGTTTCCAAGTTTCAGTTGACTTCCTGAACAGCCACCGAACACCTGCTAATGTGGAGGCTTCCTCTCAGGCTCCCAGAAGGCCTGCTTTCAACTCTCATGCAGATCATGGTGCCTAACCCACATCAGCTGTTCCAAATAGTTTCCATCTTCCTCAATGGCACACCACGTCCCACCTACCCACTTTCATGCTCAAAAGACAGTCCCTGCTTCCTCTCTTTTCGGTAATGACTGACCAGCAAAAAATCTCACAGCAATATTCTGGCTCTGCCCAAGAGGCCCATGTTTCTTCATAAGTGGCCCAGACAAAGCCACAGGTATCTCTGTTTACAAGAACTGGAAAAAGCAGAAATACTACAAACTTGGTGGTTCTTGCCTAGGTGGAGGATCAGGAGTTAAAGGAAATCCTTGGCTACATAGCATACAAAAGACTCAAAAAGTAAAGCCGAAATCAACCAAATAAACAAAGACAGAAACTTAAGTCAACAAATGCTATTTCTCACACTTGTAACTAGGCTCTAAGACCAGCATACTGAAGCAGCATGCAAATACTTCTTGCTGATCTGTAAATATTGGTTCTATAAACAAGTAAATAAATCAACACTTTTGGTGTGAAGAAGCCATCTATAAAGTTGAAAGACACACAGCATCACTGGGTGGTGAGCCAAGAATTCTGCCAATCAGACCCTTTCTAAAACACAATAGCAAGGCCTTTCTTTGCAAGCCTTGATTTCTGGCCTCTCGTTTGCTCCATTTAATTAATCCAAGTGTTAATTGAGTCATTTTAGTGTCTATTACTTTGCAAATGATTTTCTAAAACTAACACAATATACTTAGTATAAAACATATACACAATGATATATTTTATATGTAATATACTATGAGTTTTGTGTGAATGTAGTGTGTACATGTGGAAATCACTCATCTCTACCATCCCAAGGGTTACAAGCACATGCCATCATGGCCAGCATTTTTTACACAGGCTTCGGGAGGTAAAACTTGCAATCATTTTTTAATTGAAAACATTTTTTTATTATATATTTTATCATGTTTCCCCTCTCCCAATTCCTCCCAGACCCTTCTGCTCCCTACCCATCCAACTTTAGGTTCTTTCTCTCTTTCAAAAAAAAAAGAAAACAAGAACAAAAACCAAGAAACACACACACACAAAAAAAAAAAAATCCACAAAAATGAAAAATCAAAACAAGCAAAAGTCAAACAAAGCAAAAAATATCAAACCAAAGCAAAATGAAATTAAAAATTCACAAAAATATTACTGAGTTCATTTTGTGTTAGCCAAATATTCCTGGGCATGGAATATACCCAGGTTGGTATACCCAGTGAGACACCACTGGTGAAAACTGATTTTCCCTTTGCCAGTGAGTATCAATTTTAAACAGCTTCCTGGTTAAGGGTGGGACCCTGTGTCTACTTCCACCTCTCAGTATGGGATCCCATCTAACTTGAACCTGCAGACCCTGCGTGTGCTGCCAGTCCTTGTGAGTTCATACGTGCATTAGTTCTGCTGTATCTGGAAGATATCATTTCCCTAGAGTCATCCTTTACCTCTGGTTCTCACAATCTTTCTACCCCTCTTCCACATACATCCCTGATAAAGACATCCCATGTACAAATGATGCCTCAAAAGTCTCTCACTCCCTGCACACTGTCCAGTTATGGATCTCTGTGTAAATTCCCATCTACTGCAAGAAGAAGCTTCCCTCATATGGGCTGAGCAAGGCACTGATCTATTGATATATCAGTATGTCATTAGGAGTCATTTTATTGCCATGTTCTTTTAGCATAACAGTATATAAACCATACATACTCTAATCATCTAATAATAGTAGTAGGTTTTCCCCCTAGGCCCATGACCTATCTAGTCTCAGTTTCCTGGCCACTGTAACAGTATGGGTTCTATTTCATGGAGTGAACCTTAAGTCCAATCAAAAAATGACTGGTTCCTTCCAACCTATTTGTGCCACTATCCCATCAGTATATCTTGCAGGCCAGTCACTGTTGTAGGTCACAGGATTTGTCACTGGGTGATATTGATAATTATCTTTCTCCTCCAGTCTTGTACAGAGCACCACAAATGTTTTTTTCTATAGAACTCACATTCTCGCTGAGCTATTGCCCAAGCCATTGTGTGTGTGTGTGTGTGTGTGTGTGTGTGTGTGTGTGTGTGTGTGTGTATACTTTCCAATATTTTTAGTACTTAGCCCATGACTGGTAACACAGGCCCACCCTTAGCAGCCCACTTAACTATCCTGTGTTGAACATGTTCTATTGCATTTAAACTTGCTCTATTAAAGACTCTTTATCATTTTGCTGTTGTTCAAAGCAAGACTTTTGTCTTATCATAGCCAAGAGACAGTATACAACTGACTATGAATCTGTCTCAAAGAAATAAAAGTATCTTCCTACATTTAAGAACTAGGTGGTCCAAGTCTCATGAGAACTATGAACACAGGTGAGCATGTAGCACTGTTGATCTACCCATAATGCCAGAGAGCTAAAAGCCTTCTGCCTGGCTCACTCCTGCACCATCTGCCACAGAATTTCTTCCATTGGGAGCTATGAAAAGGCTACATCATGAGTTGACAGACGGGAACTCAATACTTAGTTCTTCCTTGTGAGTACTACAGGTAGCCATGCAGAATACATGAGGAATTAGGGGCCTTCCACCAAGACTCTGCTCTTTAAACCAGCAAAGGCTCTCAAACAACTAGAGCCTCGGGTTCTCCAGAACTTACCCCCACCCCACTCCACAGGAACAAACAGGCATTTTGAACTATAAAAGTCTCATTTTTCAGCCGGGCATTGGTGGTGCACGCCTTTAATCCCAGCACTCGGGAGGCAGAGGCAGGCGGATCTCTGTGAGTTCGAGACCAGCCTGGTCTACAAGAGCTAGTTCCAATACAGCCTCCAAAGCCACAGAGAAACCCTGTCTCAAAACAACAACAAAAAGGGTCTCATTTTTCTGTCAGAAGTAGAGCACGTGCACTTGCAGGAGAGGGCTGGTGTTTCCAGGATAGGTACAAGTCAGGGCCTCACATGGCCAAGGTGAGGGTTCCAGTCACTACACCCTGCCCAGCATACCAAGAGTCTGGTGAGCTCTAACCCCCAAACTAGGAGCTATGGAAAAGGCTAAGATATTGTTTTCATCCTAGCTACTATTTAGTGTTCAGGGATTTGTAAGGACCAGTAGGGAGGGAAAGAGGTGGAGAAGATATAAAAAACTCTTGACCAGGACAACTCATAAAATATGAACGATTTGGATTGTCTACATGGTCATTCAAGTTTTAGGCTGAGTCTATTATTTTTTCTTATGGTTATGAACTTCCTTTTCTGTTATTTACTAAACATTGTAGACAGTAAAAGTTGCCAAATACCAAATACTATGTCTTGTTAAAAATCTTAGCAGGGGCTGGAACTTAGCTCAGCGGTATGTTTGCATACCATGCTTGAGGCCCTGGGTTCAATCCCTGGCACTGCAACAGATGGATGACAGACAGAAAGACAGAAATGAAATTAAAATGTTGGTAGCATCAAGTATTGAACACAGTTGGACAAAAGGATAAGTGCTAATGTTCTTTAACAGTAGAATAATTACAGTTGACAACAATTGAGGATTTTCAAAGCACTTAGAAGAAAAGATTTTAAATGCTCCCAACGCAAAGAAACAAAAATACCTGAAATAACAGAGAAGCCAATCATCTGGATCCTGATTATCACATATATCACTCTCTACCCCATAAACACATACAAGGACATTTCAAATAGAAATAAAGCTACAGCTCATAAGAGATGGTCACTTCTATTGTTCAGTCTTCTGTTTGTCTGAATATTATGAAAAGAGAAAAATGCCTTAGGACATGGTCAGCTGTTTCAAGTTCAGCAGTTTATTATATAAAAGAGAATGCTAAGAATACTTAACAGCAAACAATATAATTAGAAAATTTGTACAAATGTTTCCAACATGGTAACTATATGAGCAAATCAAATTATATTGAGTTCATTATACTTCAAAACTAATATAATGGCTTCATATTTGTAAAGAACACTAAAAAGTCTTGCATTATTGCTTTCTTTTTTCCTTTCCTTTTAGAGCTCTTTGAAGAAGAAAAAAAAAAAGCATACAACTTACCTAAGTACTCCAACTGTTTTGCTCCTATTGTTTTAAACCAACTTTCTCAATTTTAAAAGCAGGAGAAACAAAAGGTTTTGTTGACCCTAAAGATCCCTTGATTTTTCACCATAGGATTTGAGACAAAACATTAAGTCAGGGGTTACAAAAGCCAAGCCAGGGAGAACAGAACAGGTCGCCCAAAAGAGATATAGAGACAGCCAGCAAACATTCATACCCACGCAAGAATTCAGCACCATACTGACAGATGTTCTTCTTGCTTTTCCAAATCAATTAAAAGCCAAATTATGTGAAAATTTCTGACAACATTCTAGCCTCCATTCAAAACCTTTAGGATGCTGCTGCTTGTGGACATCTAGCTTGCAATGCCATGGAGGACAACATGCTATAAAGATGACAACCCCAGGGAGCAACACAGTGTCTAGACCCATGGATTTTGTTGACTGGTCTCTCAATGTGCTGTAAAATATATGCATAAAAAAAGAACATTTTTTCCCCCTTGGCTGGCAAAGGGACTGAAGAGGGAATAGATGAACCTGGGACAGGGGTAAGGGGGGGAATTTTGGCTGTCAAAAAATAAAAATGTCGACAGTGTCTCCACAACAGCAACTTACATAAGAGAGCATTTCCGGCTGTGAGTCCATATCGGAACAGTTCTGGAAGCTACAAATTGCACTGAAACTAGGCTGCCTTCAGCACAGCTCCATCTAATCAGAAAGCAATCTTAGAGTGGGTGCCTGCCACTCAGAGCCATCCAGAAGTGGCCACATTTAGAACTGTGTGTGACTAAGCATAACTCAGCAGGGAGTGTCACCTCCGGGAAATGTACAAGGGTTCTATATGCAGATCATATACGTACACACACACCTTAAAGGAGTTCTTGACCCCTCCCACAAAGGTCCAAGAACCAACATCTAATCAATCACAACAGTGGAAGTTAACTCGACAAGTGTATTTATTTTTTTAATCACACCTCTATAGAAATTACTTAACCAAGCTATGATGAGCAGAGCAGAGACATTGTGTTCGATTGAGAGAAGCACTGAGTGAATCACCTCTATTATTGACAAGGGGACCACAGGATGAGGACACTATACTGTGCTGTCAGCATCAGATGATGCTTAATCGGTCCCCAGGATGATCAATCAGGATGATTCTGTCCTATGATGGGCAGTAATCAGTGGACATAATGTCAATCTTCTTGTTCTAGTGACAACCTAATGCTTATGTCCCCAAACCAGGGAAGAAAAAGAAAGTCAAGAAATGCTTTCTTTTATTTGTAGTTCCAATAGTCACTAGATGGAAGAGAGGAGAAAATACCTTGTTTCTACACATGGCCAGCAAATGTGACATAATTTCCCACTCGTTTAAAAAGTGTGAAATCCAATGTGTAAATCTCTTGGAAAAACATCAATATCTAAGAATGCCAATGCTGCACAAACTGAGTTTTGGCCAGAAAGCAAACTTAACAAATCTCTGGTTAACAGAAAAAAATGTTGCAGCCCTAAGAAATACTTCTAGACAATGAAGCTGCAGAAACCGCCCAGCAGCAGGAAGGGATGGGCAAGAAGGGTTCCAGACACCAAGCCCCACCTCCACTCTCACGTGGCTCTTACGTTTTTTGCAACTCTGAACACTTTCCTATGATGGCGGATGATAGTGTGTGTGTGTGTGTGTGTGTGTGTGTGTGTGTGTGTGTGTGTGTGTGTGTGTAGATGTGCGCACATGCAGGTACCTGAAGGCCAGAGGACACTGTTAAGTGTCATCTTCTATCACTCTCCACCTTTTGAGAGAGGGTCTCTCCCTGAACTCAGGCATTTTCCTATGAAGAGGGAAGGAGAGAAAGCAGATGTGGAGGAGAGGGAGTTAATCTAGACATGTGTATGCAGAGGCATGTGCACACGGGTACACGGAGGCCAGAGGACAGTGGCATCCGCTATCACTCTCCACCTTATTCTTTCGAGATGGGATCTCTCCCTGAATCTACGACTTGTGTTTTCTCGGCTAATCTGGTAGCCATCGAGCCCCAGTGGTCCTCACCAGTGTGGTTACATGCACAGGTGAGACACAGCCAGCTTGTTATGTGGGTTCTAGAATCTGAACTGAAGTTCTGGTGGTCATGTAGCAAGTGCTCTTAACCATCTCTGAGCCAGCCCAGACTGCCCAGACAGACTTATTCGACAAAGAGTTGCTTGGGTTGTGACTTAATTTACCTGAACTCTGAGATTAGAAATCATCAGCTACAGCCGGGTGTTGGTGGCGCACGCCTTTAATCCCAGCACTCAGGTGACAGAGGCAGGCAGAGCTCTGTGAGTTCGAGGCCAGCCTGGTCTCCAGAGCGAGTGCCAGGATAGGCTCCAAAGCTACACAGAGAAACCCTGTCTCGAAAAAAAAAAATAAATAAATAAAAATAAAAAAATAAAAAAAAAAAACATCAACTACAATGGATTCTAGAACTCAAGTTCTGCTTTACCATGGCAGTAAGATTTCACTCTCCACTTGATGTTCTTGAGAGGACCTAGATTCCATTCCCAGTACCTACATGGTACCTCATAACCATCCAGCTCCAGGGGACCTGCTGCCCTTTCTGGTCTACACAGGCACATGGTGCATAGACATACATGCAGGAAAAATATTCACACATACAAAACAAAGTAAGTAAACCTACTTTAAAAAACTTTTTTTAAAAGATTTTGCTCTAAAGGGTGTGGCAAAGTTCAGTTGAAATGGCCTTATCTGTGAGCCAGATCATGGCAACTAAACCACACCTAAAGCACTTATTTGCCTAAAGCAGTGAAATAAAATGTTTACCAGAAAAACCCTTATATCATTTCAGGAATCAGGAACAGAAGAAGGGAAGAAACTGGCCTGGCTAACCTATCCCCATGCAGGCAGAACTTTGGAACACAAGTTATGAATCCTTGTGATAGATCAGTAATAAACTTGAAGACAACAAACAAACAAACAAACAAACAAAAAAGACAAGGGGCACTGTGAATAGGCAGTGACCTAAATTAAGATAAAATGAACAAGAACAATTACAGACCAAGATATAAAAGAACTTAAACCCTATTAAATAATTAAACTCAAAAGGGATTCTACTGTGGCCCTGTTTAAGGGTAATAAGTAATAAGAAGACCATGAAGTACAAAGTCACAGTGAGGAGTCCACTCCCCTTCCCACACCACTGCCCTCCCCACAAGCAGACGCATCAAGAAATGGTCTGAAGCCTGAAGCTCTAAGCCTCTCCCCAAGCCCAAACTGAGGAACATGGCACTTTAAAGTATATCTTTTAGATTATTATTTTATATGTACATATGATACAGAACCACACACGTGTGGAGGTCAGAGGAAAACTGTTGTGGAATAATCCTTTTGTACAATGTGAAGGCGTGTTGTTGCTCTCATTGTTAATAAAAAGATGATTGGCTGATGTCTAGACAGGATTTGGGGGGACAGAGAGAATGCTGAGGAGAAGAAGGGCAGAGTCAGAGGAGAAGCCATGAGACACAGAGCAAGCAGAATGGGAAGTTCGTACATGAGGTAAACAAGTCTCAGGGCAGCATAGGGATGACTAGAAATGGGTTAACTTAAGTTATAAGAGCTAGCTAAAAACAAACTTAAGCTATCGGCCCAGCATTTATAATTAATATTGAGTCTCTGTGTGGTTATTTGGGGAGCAGTAGGCAGGACAGAAAAGTCTGCCTACAGAAAACTAAGTTGTTCTCCTCTCCCATCGTTGAGTGGGTTCCAGGGATCAAGCTCAGGTTATGAAGCTTGCACAGCAAGTGTTTCTACCAGCTAAGCCATCTTATGGACCAGACACAACTGTATTTTCCCTGAAAACCCAGCATCTTCAAGCACATGCCCAACAAGCCATGTGTCTGGGATTGAATCTGCCACTTGTGGAATGCTGCTTATCATCCTGCCCTCATAGGCTTTTTCTATTCAGGCATCTTTTCCAAACAGGACTGAGTAGACCAGATTGACTGGAGGAAGGAAATCTTGGAGCTCTAGTAGCCTTGAGGTTACGGGTAGTCCTATTCTGAAGGTGGAGGAAAGGGACAAGCAAGATCCACAGAAGCTGGAGAAGACAAAGAAAACGTACAGGTAGCCTCAAATGGGTAAACTCAACAGTCCAGTGAGATCTTGAGGAAGCTTAGTGGGTGACTCACAGGAAATGGTTAATGAAACCAGCACAGAGAAACTGTATTTCACACCAGAATCTCAGAAATAAGATGAAAATGTATGAGACTTGAAGCTGGTTCTCTCCCATGAGTCTTTGGTGCTTGAGGGATACGGATGACGTACAAATTCCACACATATGCACTGCAGTTATATTTATTCTGCTTTTTATGTTAGAACATTTGTTTGGTATTTTGAGGATGCCCAAAATGTTACTGTGGTCCTATGAAGCATGCTGCCTTTTACCCTTCTTCACTGAATTTTTAAAATGATTGATTGGCAATCATGTGTACACTGTGTGAAGGTATTTCACTACGATTGATTTAACAAAAAACTAAATGGCCAATAGCTAGCCAAGATTTTGGGGGCAGAGCAAATGCTAGGAAGAAGAAAAGCGGAATCTCAAGAAGATGCCAGAACTTGGGGGCAGCAGCATGGGCAGTACAGAGTAAAGGTGATAAAGCCATGAGGCAAAACTAGATTGATAAAAATGGGTTCATTTAAGAGATATTTAATGATAGCTAGTAACAGCCGAAGCTCTCAGCCAAGCTTTCATAAATTAATAAGACGTCTCCATGTGGTTATTTGGGAGCTGGCAGGCACGACAGAAAAATCCGCCTACACAGGTGTCTGTGTGAGGATATGTGCATGTGTGGGGTGGATTAAGAAGAGGTCAGAGGTATCAAATCCCCCTGGCACTGGACTTACAAGTTTTGAACCTCCTAATGTGAGTTCTGGGAACCGAACTCTGACCCTCTGCAAGAACAGTATGTTTTTTTTAACTGCTGAGCCACCTCTCCAGCTCCTCTTCATAGAATTTAATCACATCTTTCTGTGAGAACTAGCTAATTTTCAGACACGTTTTGCCCTCAGTGGGGCTTCAGTTTATCACTCTTGGATAACATAGTTATGGGATGAAAAAAACCTGAAGTGTATGAGCAGTGAATAAAGTCAGCCAAAATACAGCTGGCCAAAGTTCCAGCCCATATAAAGAACAATGCAGTTTACAGGTTACTGGCAAGGGATGCTGGTCTTTCTGCTTGCCAACCAAAGGCAGTCATGTGCCAAGTACGAAAATGCAGCTTATAAATTCTCTCAGCAGACCAAATCTAGAATGGATTTTCTTGATTTAGAGAAATCACAATGTTTTAACTTTTTATATAAGGTGTGTTATGAGTTTCATATCTTTATCTCATTTGCACAGTTCCTAGTTATGGCAAGTGGAATCAAACCATAGTCTCTCGCATATATCCTTTGTTTATTCTTTAACAAAATTTCATTACACCTACTTAGTACACATATGCACATGCATGTGTGTGTGGGTGCACATGTCACAGTGTAAGTGGGCAGAGGCAACTTGAGGGGAGTTGGTTCTCTCCTTCCACTATGTGGGTCCTGAGAATTGATGCCCAGTTGTCAAGCTTAGCACCAAGTGCCTTTACACTCTGAGCCTTCTCACCAGCCCTTGATTTACTTCTTGGGTTTTTATCCAGAGAATCCACCCTTTGTCTTTTTTTTTTTTTTTTTCTGTCAAAATCCTAACTTCTTCTTTCTCTTCCTAAATGGCCTCATCCAGTCTTAGCTTTAAATGCTATCTAGATTAGATGAACCTCACAGATACTATTTCCAGCCTCAGGGAACTTTATATCTCTATGAGAATGATGAACGGGCATCTCAAAACTAATAATGCTCAAACAGAACTTTTTTCTGAGGGTCATATAGTCCAGACTGGCCTCAAACCTACTATGCAGCTGAATTTATGTCCTTTTGCCTCCACCCCGAGTACTAGGATTAAGTTTCTATGGTGCTGGGGGATGAAACCCAGAGTTTTTGCGCATGTCAGTTAAGCACTCTAGAGCTACACCACCAACCTTGAAATCAAATCTTTGTTCTCTATCTTATTATTTACCCAGACAAAAATCTCCATCTTAGCTTTGACTCTGCTCTTGGCTCATATCCCACACTGAACTGCAGACTCCATCTTTCAAAAGCATAATCTGAGCCTGACCACTTAACACCACTCTGTGGTCCAGGACACAACTCTACCCCTTGCCTGACAACTGAGGAAGTCTGTAGGAAGAGGTGCAACAGGCTCAACTTCCTCTGAGCATGCACATTTGTAACTTCCCTAATCAGAAGCCTGCTGAGGAGCCTGGAGACTGATGATGCAATGACATCATATGGCCTGAGCCAATTAATGAAGGAAAGACAACACAGAATTCCAGATGAAACCGCCACCTAGGCCTAGGGAAGGGGCATAAAGGTCTGCCTAACACCTGCAATAAACACAAGTCTGCTCTGCCACTTGCCTCCCAGAGTCTGTGACATTGACTCTATGAACGCCATCTTACCTCCACCTCCAGGGTGTGGTAGCGAGAGGTAAGCGACAAAGGTCTCCCAAAAGTTACCCTATGAGACATCTTGCATTCATTTCTATTATCCATTCAGGATCCAAAAGAATGATTTTAAAGTACAAGAGCACATCAGACTTCTCCAGTGAAACCCAAATCTTTATCATAGCCCATGCAATCTGGTTCCCCCCTACACCATCATCCCATTTCACACCACTCCCTCCCTAAACCACCTGCTGCCCAAGTTCAGCCACACTAGCCACCTTCCTGCTCCTCCACCATGCAAAGTACAGCCTACAACAAAGGCTCTGCCTTTCCCTGGCTGTTCCCTCAGTGAACATCCCACCCCACTCCCCAGATTCCTATGCCATTCAGGTCTCAAAAAAAGAGTCAGTCTTTCTTCCCTTCCCTCCTTCCCTCCTTTTCTCTCCCCAGTTCTCTCACCTGGTCTTATTGTTTTCATGATTACCTGAAATTACATTTTTTACTTGGCTTATCTGTTTGCTCCATTCATAACCATGTACATAGTAAGAACCCATCAGGCTCTAGGATTCCAAGGAGTGGAGATACAGCAGCAAGTGAGATAAGCAGAGATCTTATCTGTCATCCTTGCTCAAGCCTAAGTTCCAGAGAGGAGAAGACACACAGTCCACCTTGTGAACGGTGAATCACCAGTGTCCAGTACAATGCCCTGA
The DNA here is from genome assembly GCF_003668045.3 of Cricetulus griseus. Classification (NCBI taxonomy): domain Eukaryota; kingdom Metazoa; phylum Chordata; class Mammalia; order Rodentia; family Cricetidae; genus Cricetulus; species Cricetulus griseus. Next base: position 21,137,378 of record NC_048596.1, on the reverse strand, counting down.
CGTGGAGTAGGCATAAATACACTATTTGCTGACTAGATAGAATAGCCATCTGCTTCCCTGAAGACTCCACTATAAATTCTTCTTTCTACCTGGTGAGACTCAAGATGGGACCCAGAATGCCCAACACATCACCTAGAGCAGTCTAAAATCACCAGCCCCTGCCCTAAGCAGGATTGTCCCAACTAACTTCCAGCTGTGGCACCCTGCAAGCTCCTCCAGTGGTTGTATCATTAGGATTTATCTTACTAGGTCACAAGAGTACCCGATCCATTGGATGAATGCTGACCAGGCAGCAACATCAAACAGGTCAGATTTCTCTCTACAAAGTGGCCAGAATCAAATGTATGGGTCACACAGCTTCCCTAGCTCCTGTGGTCCTTGTCCTCAGGAGATTACAGGACACTGTCAACATTCCTATTTGAGCACTGAACACAAGGTTGCTCAGGGTGTGTTTTTACTTCTTGTAGCTGCTATGGAGGCAGGATATTTGCCTGCTTCAATGAACAAGTTTCTCCCAAAGAACATTGTGGAGCATGAAACAATTTAATCACCAATAAACATGAAGGTAAATGTGAAATACAATCTATTCACCTTAGAAAAAAAACAAACAACAACTCCCCCCCAAAAAAACAAAACAACAACAACAACAAAAAAAAAACACAGAACTATACAAAGGAAAAATTAGTTGCCTCCAATTGAGTCTCACTGGGTATACAAACCACACTTAAGGGCAGGCCCCATGCCCAGCAGTAGATGACCAATCCAAAGTGAACTCAGTGGTATTTTTGGAATGTTTTTTCTTTTGCTTATATATTATAGTTTTCAACTTTGAGTCTTTATGGATTTCTGTGTGTGTGAGTGTATTTGTCTCTGCATCTGTTTATCTTTCTGGTGCTCTTTCTTTGGCTCTTTTTTGTTGTTGATGTTCCTATTCTGGCTTGATTTTTTTTTGTTGCTGTTGCTTTATCTTACAATTTTTTAGATGCCTGATTGTTTTCTAATGGTGGGGTAAGGTTTTGGGTGGGTGGGGAAGACCTGAAAGAAGTTGGAGGAAGGAAGACTATAATAAGAATATATTGAATGAAAAAAAATATTTTCAATTAAAAAAGGAAAGAAAAGAACATTAAAAAAAGAAAATACAGCCAGGCATGGTAGTGCACATCTTTAATCCCAGTACTCAGGAGTCAGAGGCAGGTAGATCTGTGTGAGTTGAAGGCCAGCCTGATCAAGTTCCAGGACAGCTAGGGCTGTTACACAGAAAAACCTGACTCAAAAAACCAAAAAAGGAAAGAAAATAGATAACAAAAATAAAAGAGAGCTAGAGTGGTCAGTAACAAATTTAGAAAGAAAAGAAAATACAAACATCTTAAAGAACCACCCTACAGGTCTCAGAGAACAAGTTTTTAGAACCCACATTACCAGCCTGTACACAGGTGAGGGTAATGTCTAGTTATCTCATTTTCATGTGCTAGTTAACTCAGATGCAACAGACTTTAGAGCCCTGTGGGTTTAGCAGGTGAAGATAGACATGAGCGTCAATGTAAAGGCAGGAAGGCCCCCATCCAGCCCTGGGCTGCAGTGATCTGGGTATAGCAGCTATTTCTTACAACATCTGGGTAGCTTGAAAAAGATACTTAAAGGAATAAAGTGTGTGCAAGAGAAGGGAGCTGCAAGGCATCTCAAAACCCCAGCATATTACAGTGTAACTGCCTACCACCTCACTTTCTTTGAAGTATTTCCACAAAAAAAAATTATCTCCTTCAGTCTTCAAAGCAAGCAGCCTGAAGTGTAAACAAAACAGGATAAACTTTGCTATCTGGAACCCCAGAAATCATACAGTGATTTTGGATCCTACTGTAAAAATGGCAGAACCGAGTTATGCCTAAACTCAGCTGTGGTGGTTTGAGTGAGAATATCCCCCATAGGCTCCAATGTTCAAATACTTGGTCCCCAGCTGCTGGCATTGTATGAATAGGTTTAGGAAGTGTGGCCTTGCTACAGGGAGCATGTCACTGCTGGGAGGCTTTGAAGTTTCAAAGCCACATGCCATCCCCAGTTCACTCTCTCTCTCTGTTTCCTGCTACTTATAGTTGGAGATGGGAGTTCTTAGTTGTTCCTGCTACCATGTCTGCTATCTGCTACCACAATTCTCTGCCATGATGTCCTCTTATTCCTCATTAAGTATAAGCCCAAATAATCCCTCCCTTCTAGAAGTTGCTTTGGTTATGATGTTTTTATCACAGCAATAGAAACACACCAACTATAGCCTTTCTTCTATAGAGAAGAGATGAACATCGTTATCTGCAAATCACAGTGCATGGTCACTGTGTCTCTTCACTGCAACAGGAGGAAAAAGCAAACACAGGTGCTCACCACTGGTTTAAGGTGCTGGGAAGACACATTGGTCCTGGAGCTCTGGGCAGAGAGAGGGCTGCAGATTCTTCCAGTGGATGCCAATTCCTAAAACAACACATAAAACACCAGGAGTAAACCACACGAGGCCTTACCCCAGGAGGCTCATGTCAACCCAACTCATCTCAACAGGCACCCCACGCAGATCCAAAGCCCCCATGCTTCTCATCCAGAATAAATCTCTGGCTCAGCCCCATTTCCCATAATAGACAGATAATCTTCAGTTCACACATGGAAATGGCTCCCACAACAGTGACAGGATCTCGACACAAGGATCCTCCAGAGATCATCTGCAACAGGGTCACAAGCTGAAAGCAAGGGGCCATTTAACCTGCAGAGGCACAACACGGCACCTGCTACTAGGAGCCTGAAGTTAAAACAAACTCAGGAATGTCACATAAAAGCTCAGACCTCTTACTTAGGCCTGTAAGGTGGCTCAGTGGACAGAAGTCCCCGACACACAAGCCTGAGAAACTATGTTCCATCCCCAGAACCCACCATGGAAGGGCAGAACTCACTCAAAAGTTGTTCTCTGGTCTCCATGTCTGTACACTCAGACACACATGCACACACACAACAGTAATAACTTAAGAGGATGATGCTGCTGACAATGACTGTGGTGAATCTCACACTTTTGGCCTCTCTTTCAAAGCCAAACAGATCAGAAGAACACAGCCGGCATTCCTGTCAGACAGTGCTGATCTGCTAGTAAACAGCAGCCACCCCTCACAAGCAAGCTTGCCTGCTCTGAATACCAACCCCATCAGTCTGTGTTTTCTCTACACCGAGAACTGCCACTTTCAACCCCCTCCTCCTCCATTTACCTCTGCTTCTGTAGAGAACCTGGATCAATTCCCAGCACCCACACAACCACTTACAACCATCTGTAACTCCAGTTTCAGGGGATCAGAGGCCCTCATCTGAACTCAAGGCACACTGCATACATGTGGCGCACATATACACATGCAGGTAAACACTCAGAAACATAAAATGTTAAAGAGAAAAACCCAAGGGCTGGCGATGTGGAGCACTTGCCTGGCATGTGCAGAGCCTTGGGTTCTAGCTCCAGCAGATTCTCAAAAACAAGACAAAAAAACAAAAGAGAAGACTATGTACACGATTATGTATAGACACCAGCATTGTAACGGCAGCATTAGCAGTATTCAGCTTAAGATGGTAAGAGTTATTTATGTCATTCTCTCAAAGAATATATCGATTTGCTCACTGAGCTCTCTTTCATACCACACAGCAGGAGGTGACAGAGATACAAAGTCAGCACAGCCCTTTAGTTGTTCTGAGAAAAAGGCAGGTCTGGACACTCTAAACAGGCAAGCTGAGGAGATACAAGAGCACTGAACAGAGCACCTAGTCAGCAGAGGCCCCTAGCACAGACAGAGGACTGAGCAAACCCCCAAGCTTGGGTGGGAGAGGAACAGAAAAGGTGCAGATCCCAGCCCATGGGATGAAGAAGGCAAAAGCAAGGACATTTGAACAGCCATCTATTTTAGCTTTGTCCAGGTCTCTTGTTACTTGTAGGTCTTAAACAACAGCAGGCATGCACTCACACATGCAGACACACAGACACACAGACACACAGACACAGACACACACACACACACACACACACACACAGAAAAGCAAACAAAAACCCAACCCTTGCCTTACATAATTAACTCACCATGCATAAGGAGTATACCTCATGTGCACTCTCATCTATACATGTCACCAAATGTCCACATCAAGAATACCATCAACTCAGCCCTGCCCCCTAGCAACGTCTATTCAGGAGCTCCTAAGTGACAACTTGTATTTCTCAGAGTCTGGAAGGCCTCGGCAACACTGTGGCAGAAACCTTTAGGGAGGTCTCTCAGAAGAAAAAGAAATAAGAGGTTTTCTTCATATCAATTATAAGATTAAGAAACCTATCCCCACTCCAAGGCCCTGAATATCCAGAAACTATTGGCCTTAAGCAGGTATGTTCACAGGAAAAAAAAAAAATCTCAGAATACCTGTCCATCCAAATCTCCAAATGAGCTTTCTCATTTGTCAGAAAGAGATGAGCTACCAGCCTGGGCTAAGGCACCAAGCGCAGTTCAAACACCAGTCTTTGAGTTCAGAATCCCAGAACCCATATGTAAAAAGCCCAGCCTGGCAGCCAGCACTGGAGGAGGTGAGATTGGGGGCAGGAGGTGCAGACAGGAAGATTCCTTTGAATTAATTGGCCAGGGAGGCTATCTGAATTGATTAGCTCTAGGTTCAGGGAGAGATTCTGTATCAAAAGCTAAGTGGGAGAATGATTTAAGAGGACAGCCAATGTTGATCTCTGGCTGGCTTTCACATGCAAGCACACACACAAGCACAGACAGACAGACAGACAGACAGACAGACAGACAGACAGACAGACAGACAGAGACAGAGGCAGACACACACACACACACACACACACTGGGTGAGGGGCAGGCATGGGAAGGGGCTTAGAGAGTTAGAGTGAAGGCAAAATGTGAGGTGAAGACTTAGGTTGAGGTGGGAACAGATGCTGTTAAGAGCAGTGTAAGGACACAAGGCACAGTCCCCCTGAATGGTGGACGGAACTTCACTAGAACCACAAAGGTTTGGCAGGTTACTGTATCTGGCTGAAGAGCTAAAAAGACTATAATAAAAATAATCTTATTTTTGGTTTGGCAGCACAAAACCCTCCCACAGGCAATTCTGGCACGCAGTAAGGGATGGGTGTACTTTACCAGGAGTGCAGAAGCTCCAGAACAGTCTCTTCAAGGTCAGTAATTTAGCATCTTCCAGAAAAGCACCAAGAGTTCTGCTTGGAGATTTACTCATTCTCAGTATGCCCATCTAATCTCTATTCTATCATGACACCCATTTGCTTAACCCCATTAAGTAGATGACAGAATGCAGGCAGCAAGAATGGCAACCGGGTAAATGAGGCCGGCCTCTCTCTTTTTAGTGGCATATGCTCAGTCCACATGTTTCCAGATGAAACTTGGGCAGCCTAGTCCCGGCAGCAGATCTGCATCTCTGCATACCAGTGCAGCTACCCCTTCCAGCTAGACAAAGCATCTGCACCTCTCCAGCCATCAAATGGCCTTCGAGGAACTGATTCAGGACATAAGCATTCTGACTACGTCCCTCCTGCCCATCAAAGGGCAAGCACTGCAGATGAGTGCAACGTGTGGAAATCTGCCAAGCCAGCTGAGCACTTCTCAGTGCAGATTTCCACTTTGTGGTCATGTAATGGCTTGAGCCATCCCAAGCCAAAAATGGCAAAGTAAATGTATATGCCACAAAGATGACAGATTGGAGCAAGCAGCTTCCCTGAATGGACCAGCCTGCCGAGATCTCTTCCTGACATCACCAGGTGCTAGCAGGTGACCTTCAGAAAGCCAACATCAGAGAAATCCATGGCTCGTCAAGGTCAGCCTTCTTGAACGAGAGGTCAAGCAATGAGCCTCACTATCCCCCAACAAAACAAGGAGACACTCCTAGAACCCCACTTCAACCTAAGTGTCCTCCACTTGAGTCAGAAATCAAGTTTAGAAGGGTGTAGGGTGGCAGGTAGTTTAGGGAAAGCAAGGGAACTTTCCCCTCTTCTGGTAGCCCTCAATTTTAAATGATTCATTCATTTCCCTACAGTCCTAACATACCCTGGCCTAAAACAAGACACTTTCTAGTCCAGTGCTTGAAAAGACATGGCAGTTTTTGTTTCAGGCCCTGTCAGACACCTCGGGGCCTCTCCTCCCTCATCTGTATCCCCTTCTCTACTCTATCCCAAGACCACAGTACCAGCTGCTGTAAAGCCATCTCAGCTATCTTCATTCCTAACAAACATCAGCCCACCAGCCAACTCATCCCAGCCGACAGGAGCCTTCATGCCCAGGGTCCTCAGAAGCCTAAGCACATCTGCTTCACAATACAGATAACTTCTATTTTTACATAGCATTTCCCCAACCCCTAGATGGACAAGGATTCATATAATTCTGCTTCACCTTCTTATTGGTGCTGTTTGATGTTTTCAAGTTTCAAGTTTGACTGCAGGTCAAATCCCAATACAGTACCTAAAAACTCTGGTTTCTGTCAAAATATACCCCAAACTTCATGCCACCCGGCCAGACTTGGCTGCTGTCTCTTTGTTCTTAATACAAGGCTAGAGTTGCTTCCCGAGCTCATGGCAGACTTCTCTCCTACCAGCAACAAACCGGGAGTCCAAGAGAGAAAATCTGCTACCAGCCTTAAGGCCAACCAACTTGGGAAGGACACAAACTGTGTACTTCACCCTCCCAGTTTGTCTTCATTTCACGCTGCATTGGCTATTCTATTTAAGATCACTTTACAGCTTCAAAAGTTAACCCCTCTGTAACCTTGAAAAGGATTGCCTGGGATCACAGGGGCTGTCACCAGTGCCAACACTCTCAGGGACAGAATTCCCCTAAAGCTTTCACAGGCTCCATGCTAGTGTGGCTCTCTCCACACTCCGGTCCCGGTGCCAGCCCATCCTCTCCCTCCTTCCGCACCCATAGGCAGAGGAAGTAGGTCTTTGGGAGCTTTTTAAAACTCTCCCACCTACTTCAAAAATTTGGTAGGAGGAGGAATGAATGTTTTCAAGTTCTCTGAATGATACAACACTCATAAAGTACAACAGAATTAGCTGGAAACTAGCAAAAAAAAATAAATTTATCTTCCATTTAAAAAAATTTATAAAGGTACGCCTACTTTAAATGATTCAGAGTGACTTTATGCTGTTTCTTCTACTTGAATATGCTTTTGTTTCCCCAAAGCTGACGTTTCCCTCCCTGCTCCCCATGCTAAGATGGTATGTGCAGACTCAGGCTTCCTTCCACAGATACCTATTCTGTCTGATTTGGGGCTCTTGAAAACATTTCGGCAAAGCCAAGCACACTCTATAAATGGCCAGAGCCTACCCCCTCAAGACACTGTAATGTTATTTGCATTTACTATTTCTCCTGTGTTAAAAATAAAATAAATAACAAGCTCTTTCCCTATCTCTTGCCAAGGATGGGGCATTCTCAGCATTGAGAGTTCAGAGGAAACATTATCTCTTGACCAAGGCCAGTTCTGACTCCTAAACCTTACTCTAACCAGCAAAGGCTACTTTCAGAAGAGTCTTCCATGGTCCATCATATTTATCTCCTTCAAAGGAGCAACCCCTTGTCTAACATGCTCATTCCTATAACCTCAGGACCACAACAGTTCCTGACACATAACGTGTGCTCATTATGAGACAGCCAAGTAGGCAAGTGGGTAGAAGAGGGCTGAGGGCTCTCTGAAGATGCTCCATGGCATGACGCATTGTAGTCTGTGGGATGAGTCTCCTGATGCCTCTAACTGTGATTCTTCAATTCTGTCACCACTGAGATACTGGCTTCAATGTCTACCTCTGCTGTAGACCCTAACTACTCAGACTGAAGTTCCCATGGAGACTTAATTATCAAATAGGGATTTTCCTATTCTGCTTCCATTCAGCCATTGACCATTTGAGAACTTCTGATACTCACTTCGGGAGCTGAGCTGGATCAAACTCACACCTGGAGCCACACCTTCATACCTCACATTACCCCCTGTCACCACCAATGAACTTACAATGGACTCCCAGCCTGGAGTCTAAGCCTCCTTCTGCCAGCTCATTGCCTATTAGCTTCCTTCCAACCCTCTAGCTTCCTCCACATGGTCTCGACTCAGTGTTCTTCCCCACTACACTACTTACGTCAACATCCAAAAATTACCTCTCCTATATCTGTTTTTCTACTTGGATGTCTGTTAATGGTCAGCACCCAATTTTACAGGACCCTGTTAGCTCTGAGACTGGCACAGAGTAGGTGCCCTGAACACACTGTTTTCTGCTTTACAATTCCCATGTCCATAGTGGCTCCTTGAAGAAACTCAACATGATTAAGGAACGTGCCCTGTTGCCAAGCATATTTGCTCAAACCTCCCAAAAAGAAGTCACGACATGATCATCATACTGAACACCAAATGGGGAGAGGCAGAGAGCTATGGCACAAGGAGGTGAGAACCGACCGCCTTTCCTCCCCCATACAGTTGTAGAAATGTCATTTTCCCTCTCTGATCTCAAATCTCTTCCTTGCTGAGATGAAAACATCCAATCAGAAACAAAATGCATATATTATATGATTCCATTTACATAAACTGTTCAGAGCAGACAAGCCCATAGAGACACAAAGTAAATTATGGGGAAGGGAGGAATGGAGGGGAATGCTGACGGACAAGGGACTTCATTGGGGGCTGCTGAAAAAATGTGGCAATGATTGCACAACTTGACAAATATGCTAGAATATGCTCAACTGCCTACTTGGAAATGGCGAAATAGTAAATTATATGGAGCATGAATTTTATCTGACTAAAAAAGAAAAAAACAGCTAGACTAGAATAGAGGTTAAAATTAGAGACTCATCAGGCCCGGGGCATGTTCCATGTACCTCAACTGCTCAACTAGCTTTTCAGCTCATTTGTACAAACAACTTAAAAGTCAAATACATGCATGCACGCACTGTGTGTGTGTGTGTGTGTGTGTGTGTGTGTGTGTGTGTACACTTTCCTAGTAGAATCTAACACAGTCTTACCAAGCTAGCTTGGCACTCACTATGCAGTCCAAGCTACATTTGAACTCTTTATCCCCCTCCTTCTAACGCTCATATGCTGGGACTACAGGAACATGCTACTACGCCTGGTTCCCAAACACTTGTATTATATTGTAGCTGTTATTATACAAATGGTGCACATAATAAAACTCTGCAGGATAAAACACACACACACACAAACACACACACACACAAACACACACACACACAAATGAGCACAAACAAACCCCAGTGGAAAGGGGTCTATAATAAAGTCTACATAACAATGTGCATACATATCCAAAATGTTACCACTTAAAGAAGCGGTACTCTGCCACTTCCTATCAACCTGTAATTATTTCTTTTTTTTTAATTACTAAGCCAAAGATTTTAATAGCAGGATGTGGTAAGGCTGAGCCTCAAGGGCCACAGAGGTATGGAGCTGGGTAGTAGCCATTTCTAGACAGTCAAAGCGTTCACAGTCATCTGTCCAACACCAAGGCCCTATGTTAATGACCATTTATCATGGATGTATGCATTGGTTTTCTCTTAAAGAGAACTATTTCTTTATCAACAGGAAAAAGAAAGACCAAGAATGTCTTATGTCCATCCCCACTCCCAAAGAAGACAACCACAACATTTTTGTGAAAACGAAGAACATTCCACCCATTTTGATCTTAATCTTCCTCCCAAGCTATCTGCCTGGCCTCTGAGGTATTTGAGACTTCAAACCCTTGAGCTGTGGCTCTGTAGGACCAACTTTCTTTGACTGCCAACACATTTCAAACAAACCACCAAAGAAGAACACATCTTAAGTACACGGTATCCCATTCTCCCTAAACATGCTGGTTTCGTGGTCTTGCCTTTCCTGGCAGGCTCCTCTGCTATCAATATGTGATCACAAGTAGATAAATAAGAAAAGGCAGCTGTGTTTAGCAGGGGAGGGAAAGGGCCCTTGGGGTGCACATCCCCTGCCCTTCCTACTACACCACCATTCCCTTCAGTGATGATGAGTAGAACTCAAGAACCCCTGGAAACGGGGTAGGGCAGCATCACAGAGAAGCCAAGTAAACTGCCCAGTGAATGCCTATAGTACAACCCATTCTAATTAGGCTGTACAGAGGAGCACTTGGGACTTCAGCATGATGAAGAAATTCCAATATCCCAAGATGACAGACACGCAGACTGCCTGGCACTGACCCATACTGGGGTATTTGTAAATCTGTCATCTGGAAAACTATGACACTCCCCCCCCACCCCCCACCGCCGCCACCTGAGTAAGATGCATCTCTCTAATGAAGAAATGCTAGAGCCATACTGCTTTTTAGGGAAACTACTAGCCCACCTGGCTGCAGAGGTGAAACACGGCTAATATGACTTGATGTAAGCCTAGCTAGTATATACATACACTGGACACGAAGTCTCAACATTTAAAAAAATATGAAATACATCTCACTGGCTTTTTTGTTTTTTTGGGGGGACAAGATTTCTCTGTGTAGCCTTAGCTGTCCTGGAACTCTCTCTGTGGACCAGGCTGGCCTCAACTCCATAGAGATCCACCTGTGTTTGTATAGTGCTAGGATTAAAGGTGTGAGCCACCACTTCCCAGCCCCAACTATGTGATTCTAAGCAAGGTACCCATCTGCCAGGTAGTTAACTTTCTCCCTAAGAGGGCATAATATAGCATCCTGTACCATGGGCTTGGATTTGAGGTAAAGCAAGAGAAGATAACTGACAGTTCACATGGTATACCTTCTCACACATCCATCCTCCTTTCCTACTTTCTTAAGGAGACAAAATTTGATATCTTAGTCATCACCCGGCTCTGCACAGCAACATCAGATGACCCAGTGGTTCTCCAACAAGGCACACAGATAGCATCTGCACCACACACAAGCAGATCAGAGCATCCTGGTGCTTTGACTGGGACCTGGGCTATCAGGAGTGGCTTGGGCTTGTGTGGCCAACAGTCAGGCCGAACAGCCTGCACAAGGGAAGTGTGGCTTGTGGAAAGGGAAGGAAATGTTCACATGCCTTTCCTTAGCAGAAGACTGTCAGGGTCTTTTAAACCTAGGTAGGAAATAACTATCTGCTCTGGATATTGGAGCTGGTACTTCCTGTCTTATCACAAGTCACCAAGGTGATCAAACAGTATGGACACAAGGTTGAGTGTATTGCAAAGTGGCAGAGTTCTTACCTCTCATGTGCAAATCCCTGGGTTCAATCACCAGCACTACAAAAATACATGCATGCAGACATATATAATACATACATACATAATACATACATACATATATAGTTACAGACACACACACAGAGTCACAGAGTCTTCATATATATATATCATATGTATACTACAGACAATGTCAAGGCACCCAATGACTTGGCAAGCAGGCTGATAATACTGTGCTATGTGGCCCTCTACCAGCAGCATAACAGGGGGCTCAAGGTCCATGTTCTTTCTGCCCTTGCCTGTGACCCAGTGGCACCAAGCCTTGACAGAGCTCTCTGAAGGCCACTCTTCTGCAGAGGTGGTGTTTCTGCTGTCCCCAGAGCCAGGGCTCCATGCACAGATGTGCAAGTCCCAGAAGCAGATTTGGGACCTTTAGCCTCTCGGAGAAGAATTGTCATGGAACATGAATGTTGGACAGGCAGCATGCACAGATCAATTGGACCCCAGGAGGCTGGCTGCCAGAAGAAAGCACTCTTTATCTAAGCCAAACTGTCCCCACTCCTTCTCTTGCCCTAAAAATACCCCCACCTCAAACCAGCACAAAAGAGCAATTTCTTTTGGAGAACAGAAATTAAAGTATCCTTCCACAAGAATATTTTTGTGGCTAAAATGTGGCCTAGAAACTCAATCTTTTCTTCCTTAAAGCAAATTTCTTTTCTATTGATGGCAAGCACACACTCTGCATGAATGAGCAAGCATACTCCTCCAACTAAGAGCAACCCACGTCAACTGCTTTTGAGGATAGGGTATAAAGTGAATAAGCAACTAAATCTGAAAATGCTACTTCTGTGCTTTGTTTTTGTTGGGCTTTGTTTTGTTTTGGAGCCAGTCTTGTGTAGCTCAGGCTGGCATCCAACTCCTTATGTAGCCGAGGATAACCCAGGATTTCTGATCTTCCTCCTTCTAACTACCACAGGACTAAGATAAGAGGTGTGCACCACCAAACTCAGCTTATGACATCCTGGGTATGGAACCAGTCTCGTCGAGAACACTAGGCAGACACTCTACCCCTCGGCGTGTTTCTGTGCTTTAGATTCAGGAAAGTGACCTGCACTTCTTCAAGGTGGCAGTGACACAAGCTGACTCCAGCATGTCAGCCCTGGGACCTCACACAGAGCCTTTCTAAAACCCACTACTCCACTGTCAGCCTCTGTCTTCCAGACTGGGCATGCTGGAGAAACCCAGATACAACCAGGCTTCCATGTGGCAGAGTCTAAGTTCTTATGCACAGAAAGAAATCTTTAAAGTCCTTCATGTGTCTCTACCTGCTGTTGGCCAGTGCTCCTCCAAGAACTCTCCTCTGCTCTTCATCCCACCCCCACCCCAGCCTGCTCTTTAAAAAGCCCTCCCTCTCCTCCTCCTCCTTCTCCTCCTCCTCCTCCTCCTCCTCCTCCTCCTCTCCTCCTCCTCCTCCTCCCCCCTTTGGCTTCTGTTTGTTCTTCTCTCACACAAGTACTGAGCCTTTCAAAAACAAGTGCAGCCATTCCTTAACACACATTCACATGCAACTCTGACCCCCTCTGCCCTCTGGCCTCCAATTTCAGCCTCTACTCATTGCTCTGACTCTATATGAGGAAGCCCAGAAACAGCTAAGCAAGACCAAGTTGTCCTTAGAAGGCAGAGTAACCAGGAAAGCTGAGTAATAGGCAATGGAATTCTCCTCAGCAGAGAAAAGCACATGAACATTCACAGAGGTATAGCATGAGGAGGAGTGAGCTACAGCCTGGGCATGTTAAACATCACTACTCGGACCAGCTCGGGTCCAAGTTCAAGAAAGATGCCCTTTGCATCCAGGATAGATCTCTGCTGGAGAGAGACCCTCAGAGCAGCCAATAATCAACCACAGCACTTCAGCTTCCAACAGCTGCCTGCTTGGCTGGAACCATCACCTACTAAATGGGAGAATGCAGTGTATGGACAGAGGTAAATCTGGGTCTCAGTCTACAGCAGAGATCTACCCTCATGTTGGAGAAGCTGGCAATGATCACAGCATGAAGAGCTGTGAGCCTAACACCAATCAGGACGTTGGAGATGGATCTACTTACAAAAGTCCCGCCGTTACATGCACTGAGACAGTGTGGAGGCAGTTAGAGGAGGAAGGAGAAACTGTAGACTGACTCAGCCTCTGCTGTAAAGGAAGAAGCAGAGAGGATGAGAGCCATATAAGGTAGTAAAAATGATTCCCTGTTACAGCTGCTGGTGAAGAGAGTTAAGGAAAGAGATAAAGCGGATGGTGCTGGAGAAAGGTAACAATCTGTGTTCTAGCCCTGCTATAGATTGGCTGTGGAGCCTTGGGCAAGTTCCTGCATCCCTGGGTCTGTTTCTTTTTCTCCAAAATGGGAGGGCAGACCACAGGCTTCTGAGTACTTTTGCAGCATGATATTCCACAACACTTGCTGTGGGAATTGTGAACAGGTAGGGAGAAGGGAAGACAGAGAAGGGAATATGAAGTATGACAAAATCTGTTATTACTGACACTGATTATAGCTCTAAGAAAATAGCCACTGTGGCTCCAAACCAAAGGTCAAGCACAGTCACTGATCACAAGCCAATTCCTGGGCCCTTAATCTTAATGGAACTATGGGCACACTATAGTTGTGCTTATGGGCCACACTGAAGTCACATTAAAGGGTAATGACTTCCACTCACTTTGGTGAGAATGCCCTCATCCTAAACAAGGCAGGACCCCATCCTCCCTAACTTTAGAAGAGCTGGCTGGCTCAGCTTGGTGGTTCCATAACAGAGCGACGTCCACAGTGCTGGAGTTCCCATCAAATGTGGATGCCAATTAGGTCACTATGTAGAATCCCTGGGAGATACAGACACTTAGAAATCGACATACAAACTCACCTAGCTATTCTAAAAGGACAGGAGAAGAATCTGACAAGAGAAGTCAAAAGCCACCTTTCTTCCCTCCACTGCCCTGACAGGCAGGTTGGTCACCAGCCCTGGGGGCAGAGATAGATCTCTATCTTCAAGTCATACAGGTAATGACTCTGGAACCACAGTGCTAATACTGGGTCTGAAACCATATGCAAAGACACTTGTTCATGGGCAAATCCTTTACCAGATCACTGACACAGTTTCCTTATCCAGAGAAGTGGCAAAACAGTAAGACCTACAACTCATGGAGTTACGAAGAAGACTGAAAGGGATAACACATACAGCAGTGCTTAGGACATTGCACACCACAGAAAGGCTGTTATTTTTAGGAAAAGAGACTGAAGTCTTCATCCAATATTGAAAGTCATGATGCAATAAAAAGTATGAGCTGCTATTCAGCATCCTGTCCCAGAATGGATCTAGGACCATCCTCCGGGAATGTACCTCCCCACATCTCTTTATCTATCCAGGGGACAGGATTGGAGCTCTCTGTGCTCCCTGAATCTGCAGTTTATCCAGGAGGCAGGAACTGGGGGTCTCTGTGCTCCCTGAATCTGTAGGGCAAATAGTAAGCATTTTGATAAACTGCACTGAAACAAAGCAGCATCATTGCTGTGGTTGGGAAATGCCTCCCTGGACTGCTTAAGGCCCCAGTCCCATAGAAGAACTCAACAAAGGAGAAATCCAAATCCCCATACATGCAATTCCCACCTAGTCTGGCAGAGTGTGTGAGAAAAGGCTCCTGGCACACTGGTATCAGTCACCTCATCTGCTGGGGACCTGTGATAACACAGAGGAGTAACGGAAGATACACAGGAAGATGAAATGATGGACTAGGATTTTAGATGATCCAAAGCTTACGTCCTGTTCTGAAGGAGCTGATTTCATGGGAAAGGAGTAAAAGTAGAGGCAGTAAGAGGTGGAAAGCAATTCAAATTTCAGCTCTGCTGCTTTCAAACCCCGAGACCTTCAACAGATCATGCCATGTTTGAGCCTCAGTTTCCCCATCAGTAAAATCGAGGTGAAGAAATTAACTATCATTGTCTCACAGAGGAGTTGTAAGGATGACATGAGATCATCTGTACAGACACCGAACACAGTATCTGACACATGGAAAGGGCTCACTTGATTAATGCCAGGTAACATTACAAGTGTGGCTGACTATAAGGACAATGAAGAATGAGGTGGACAAAGGTTAGCATGACCAAATGTCTGTGTTACTGAGTTTTAGGTTGTTAGATGTTACTGCATTACAAAATAAAATAAAATCAAGGCAGGTTTACGGGAGAAACAGCTGCATACAGGAATATAAAGACCCAAGTTTCAAAACTGTTTTAACTGCAGAACCTTAAATTTGGGTCCTTGGACCTAGAAAGTTCCTCAGAAGTAGCAGTGGAGATAGAGGACACATGAGTGTCTAACAAAAAGTCCAACTCAAATGTCACACATTGCTCTCAGCTACAACAGCATCAACTCCACTACATCAAGTCAGGCAGCTCCAACAGGCTGTTATAGCTATCTTTAACCAGGAAAGGGAGATATATTATTAATAAATACTATTCAAAGCAAAGGGAATTTTGAAGTAAATAAGTATGCGATAACAACAATAGAACATCTCTGAAGACAGAAAGCTGGGGACACAGTTCCCATGGCAGCCCATTCTCCCTATGTCCCTGTGCCCATCTGTTATCCCATATTCTCCACCTTGCTACCCCTTGGACAGACTCATGCATTTCTCAAAAACAAAACAATTTTTCCCAATATACAAATTAATGTGTGTTCATCAGAGAAAGCCAGAAAAACAATGGAAGTCCCAGAATAAATGCACAGATCCACCCATCCACACTAACGTGTTAATTGATCACTGCTCCTGCCTCTCCAGCCTTGGCCTCAAGGCAATTCATTTTTATTGAAAGACTGAATGCCACACTGCGTTTCCTAAGATGACAAGCATTTCTGAAGATTCAATAAAAGCAGCAAAAGTTGGGAGCTGTCTAAGACTGGCTGGCACACGAGGCAATGCAAGTGTCTACTCACGGCCACAGCACGAATGCATGCACACATGTGTCAGGTCTTGCCTCCCAGTCCCTTGGGAGCCCTCAGAATATATGATGGGCACTCCTTGTTTAAGAAGTTTAGCTCTGAGCATCAAGAAAAGAGCCCCACCCACTAAAACAATGCTCTTTCAGTATCCAAGTGTCTACCATTTCAAAGGAGCACTTTTGAAAATATTTTTTTAAAGTCTAAAACCTCTTCTGTGTACATTGGCACAAAGCTGGGTCAGTTCCTGGTCAGTTCCAAGACAGAATTTCAAAAGCTACCTTAATTATTCCTAATGTCACGGATACCGTCCTATCAGAGCTCCCGTAAATCAAAATCATGGAGAGGAAGAAAAATAAAACTGAACCTTTCTGCAACACATTGGCTGCTTAGAAAACAGGAACTTATAACAATTCCATCTGGGGCTGCCTCATAAAACCACTTCTGACACAGTTAATGTCACAGCACCGTTTCAATGAACTGTACCTTAGAGAGTTTCCCAGAGGTTCCAAGTACCTTAGGATAAATGGACTAAGCCAAATACTAGGACTATCAGGAGATCATGGCACAGCTGTCTAGAAGGGTTATTTGTTTATGGACAGGCTTTAGAATTCAGCTAAGGCTAACCCCAAACTCAGAATTTGAGATCCTCCTGCCTCCACCTCCACCTCCACCATGGAGGCTCTGCTTACCTTCCCCACTACTCAGACACATACAAGGGTGCCTGTTCCTAGTGATTACAAAATTTGGCTCCCCAACACCAGCCTCATAGTTATTGAGGGAGGAGGCTACTGGCACTTGAGAGAAGGATTGGGTAACTCCAGGTTCAAAGGGAGCCCAAATCATCCTAAGAGCCTTTTCTGAACCATTACCTTGTCCCTTCATCCCAAAGCCAAAAACTTCCTTACATCAAATATGGCCTCCTCCTCCAAGAAGATTTCAATTACTAAAATGTGTATCATTATCAATCAATTCCAGACTGTCATTTTAAAGATTTTATTTAACACTTTAAAGGTCTATTTGTAATTACGTGTGTGCATATCTGTGTGTAAATATGTGTACATGAGTGCAGGTGCCCTCAGAAGCCAAGCCAGAGGTGGCAGATTCCCTGGAGCTGGAGTTAGAAATAGTTGTGAGCTGCAGATGTGGGTGCTGGGAACTGACCTAATGTCCTCTGCAAGAGCAGTGAGTGCTCTCAAGTCCTGAGCCCTCTCTCTAGTCCCTTTTTAAAATATCTCTTCTAAAAAGATTTAAAGTTAGCTGGGCAGTGGTGGCGCACTCGGGAGGCAGAGGCAGGCAGATCTCTGAGATCTACAAAGCTACACAGAGAAACCCTGTCTCGAAAAACCAACCAACCAACCAAACAAACAAAAAAAGATTTAAAATTAAACACACACATAGATGGTCACATACAGGGAGACCTGTGAAAATAAAGTGAGATACAAAGAAATGAAAGGGAACCTAAGCCACACAGTTGGTGGCCCAGACTATTATATATCACTATTTGATACTTTTGTAGAATAAAGACAGACTGTGGCACTTTTCAACAATGAAATGAAGCTCCAGGAGATGGTTTCCCTAAAATAGGTTAATGCAATGCTATGGACCTAATAGGACACAAGACCCTGTAAGTTCAAATCAGACCAGTACACAAAGCACAAGGTTTAAGCCTGACTTATCTGGGTCACACAAGTCCACTGACGTTTCCTGGTACAGTGTGACTCCTGCGACATTGTCTAACGTGCCTACTGTTCACCTTACATCACTTCTGCCAGAACAAGAAGAACACTTTAACTAGGGGGATGTTTTTATCCTTCCGAGATAGATGAAAGTCCCAGAGGAGGATATCAGTTTAGAAGGGAAAAAATCCCCAGGAAGAGCCATCTTACAAGAGTGAGCTCCTTGCAACAAGAGGTGTTGACAGCAGAGCTATACTGCACGGCTTCCAAGTGTCTTTACAATTTTAAGATTCCTACTCTTCAAGTATTTTACAGTGGAAAGCACGGGACATTGACCCTGCTAGCTTCTCTCATGCCTCAAGAATGAAAAGGATGGTAAGGTCACTGACATAAGCCCCAGTGAAGTCTTCTCCAGAACCCAGAAGGGCCATAAATAGACAAGCAAAGGACAGGCAGTGGGAGCCACTCAGGAGCCTAAAGGAAACAGGATAAGCCTGGAGGAATGGTCTCTGGAAATGGACAAAGAATTCAGAAATGGCTGGGGGGTGGCCCTGGGAACAAAGTAAGACTGTCATCGCTCAGAAACAGTGCCTGGACGGTGACAGCCCTGAAGCCTGGATGGTGGCAGCCCTGTGGCAAAGGTGGCAGCACTATTAGGACTCCATACAGATTCTGGCTTGGTCCTCCAAACCCTGGCATCTTCCCGCTGCTCACAAACCCTGGGCATCACCAGCCAAACACAAACAGAAGCTAGCATTTGAGAGTATCCTGCAGTTGAGAGCTTAGGGAAGGCACCTTCTCACCTCCCCAGGTTAAATGGAGTCCAGCAAGCACTTGACTGGGGTGGTGTATTTCCTCAGCCTGTTTTTAAGATAAAAGCCAACACTGATAAACTAAGCTTGGGTTCATAATAATCCAGTCTAGAAAACAACCCCCCCCCCAGGGTGCCTTAACCTCAAACCCAATTCTGACAGGCTCTTGCCTCTCTCTGGTTGACAGACCCAGTAACGGCATATGGTCCAATTCAAACCTGCAACTTAGAATTTTAGAGCAGACTTTAAAATTCTGACTAACAAAATCCCAAGAGGCCAAAGGCTGTGCATGTTACTTCACATAAGGAACCCTTGTCCCTCAGAACAGGCGTGACACTCATGACTTTCACAAAAGCAAGACAGGGTTTTTCTTCCTCCCAAAACAAAAGGGGGTGGTGTACAGGGAGGAGGAAGGGAGCCAAAACCCTCAGGCTCCATAGTGGGAGTCAACATAATGTCCCCAAAGTAGGAAGGCATCAAAGTTATTTTTAAATGAAGAAATAAAAAGACAAAATAGATACATTTAGGGAATCAAGGCATAAGAGGAGAGGAGGCAAGGCACCATGGCACTATAAAAGGATTTGAGTCCTAAAACTATAAGCACGTATAACTGAGAAAAACTGAGGGGTGGGCGAGCATGTGCCCTCATGGAGCCAGCAGAGGTCTCTGTCCTATCACTCTCTTGTTTCCTTGAAACAGGGTTTCCGTTGAACCTGGGGTTATGCTGCTGGACAGTTACCCCAGCAATCCCCTTGTCTCTACCCACTACACTTAGGGTTACCACATGCTGGGGTTACAGGTTCGTGCACATAGCCACACCCAGCTTTTTCTGTGGGTGCCAGCATCTGAACTTGGGTCCTGGAGCTTGTACAGCAAGTGCTCTAACCCACTGAGCCTCCCCTCCAGCTCCAAGGAAAATTTTTGAAAAGAGAGAAGAAAAGGAAGAGCTAAGACACCACAAGTGCAGACACTTTCTAACTCCAGTAAAAGCAACACATTGGGTAAATGGTATTTAAGTACAGTTTTACTCTATTTTTCACCAAGAGCATTATATTTTATCTATCTTCCAGATTAAAGTAATATTTTTTATTGTTTATAAAAGTTACAAAGTAATCCCCCTCCATGAAAGAAAGGTGGGGAGCACTACTACATGATGCAGAGGGGTTTCCACGTTTACATGTACATCCATGTATGGAAACACAAAGAAATTCAATTCTTTGTCCCCAAACAATAAGACTTTTGTTTTTGTCTTATTTTGTTTTGCAGTGAAAGGGAATTATTTTATTTGGCAGCATATTAAATAAATTGGGCCTTTGCTTCTTATGCCATCAGTCAATATCAAGTATTCATTCTACAAGGATAGGCGTGTAGAGTTGTACATGGTAGAGTCACAAAATAAAAGCTAACAGGCAACAACCAGAAAACCTTTTCCAAAGTCATGATGTGATTTTTTTTAAAGAATTTCCATCTATAAATTGCAGCGATGAGGTGTGACCTCCGCTGCACACTGGCTTCATCTCCAGCTGCACCACATCCTGTCTCTGCTAAGAAGCCTCCAGTGCATTCTTTGGTCTCTCCCTGCAAAAATCTCCTTACCCATCACTAGCTTTCCCTCGACTGCACCCTGGTTTCCTGTTTTGTTCTCCTCTCCTATGGGGACCTGTGACCTACCATTCTACCCTGATACACTATGGAGCGAAGGGCATTGTCTTGGTGCTGTTTATTTTGCAGAATAGAGTTGGACGTCCTAGGGTTTAAAACTGGAATACACTGTACTCTATGCATCCGTTTTCTTGGGTCTACCACTGCCAGCTTGGCTCTGCTTGATTTTGTTTGTTATTGGGATTTGACTTTGATAGACACCAACACAGACCTAGGGGATCTCTACATACGGAAGGAACATTTTTCTAGAAGAGAAACCAGAGAAGAAGGGGATTAACTAGTGTCAGCCGCAGTTGTACTGCTTCTGGGGCACCAGCCTAGCATTACCCCATGTGGGAAAAGCGTCAGTAGATCCAGAAGGCAAGCACAAACTCAGCACAGAGGGGATTGTCTTTATTGTTTGGGGTGGGGAAGGTGTGGTGCTGAAAACTCCAGATCATGACTCCCCTTCTGATTACTCCAAATGCCTGGCTCTTTATTCCCCCGTGCTTCTTTCATCCTTACCCTACAAATAGAATTATTTCACTTTGCTTTGTTTTGACACTGGGTCTCATGCTGGCAAACTCACTATGTAGCAGAGAATGACCTTGAATTCCTCATCCTTATGTCTCTACTCACTTCCCAAATGGTAGGATTATAGGTATCCAACATCACACCCAGCTTAGGATATCTTGGGTAATCTACAGGCTAGACTCAGTTCACAAGAGCTCTTTAGATCCTAATGACTCTGAAACTAATTCATTCATATTTTCTGTCTCTCTGTCTCTCACTGTCTCTGTCTCTCTGTGTGTCTCTCTCCCTTCCTCCCCTTCTCTTCTTCAGTCAAAAAGTCTGTGTAATTCACATGGTTGCTATACAGAGCTCCAATGTGTCTCATAAAAGTCTTGACTGTGACAGGTCCAGGAGTGATGCCAAGTCACCACAAGAAAAGTCTCCATTAGAAGATGCAAATCCAATCTGCTAATTCAGCCAGCCCCTAGTCTACCTGCAACCCTAGTGCCCAGCCCCCATAGGCTTCTAATCAGATCTTCTGGTCAGATATCACCACATCAATAAATACGCTGCATTGTACCTACAGTACAACCCTCAGTCCATGTCAAGAAAGAACTATGAGACAGGCATGGTGCTGCATGCCCATAGCTCTAGCATTGAGAAGCTTAAGTGAGAAAAGTCACAAGTTCAAGGCCACCCTGGGCAAAATGAAAGAAAGAAGGAAAAGGGAAGAGAAGGAGGGAGGGAGAGAGGGAAAAACTAAACAAGACAAGACAGGACTTGGCAAAGCTCACATTCCAAAGACTTATAGTGGAGCACTCTGCTATGCTCTTCTTGGCAATGACTCTCAGCCCAACACCTGCTGAAGATACACAAAAAGAAGGACAGACAGGAAGGCATACAGCAAGCAGTTCAACGATCCCAGAGGATTAGCCCCAAGAATGCCAAGCAAGAGCTCTAGTTGAAAGAAACAAGCCCAAGTCGTTACATTTCCAAACTAAGTTTTCCACAGGCCCAGAGGTCAGAGAGACCTGTTCTCAAAGAGCAGCAAGAAGGCATGAGTTCTCATATGGTGGCAGGTGTTCCTTTTGGTCTTGTTTCAAATCTTGGAGGATGATTTTCTGGTAAATTTTCTTGAATAACAGAGGTTATGGGGTGACTAAAAGGATCTGATGGAAAGAGATTACCCACGATTCACTTTTTCTTGTACAAGGGGCCAGGGCCTCTACCTGCACCAGGTCTTGACCAGGGATATGGGGTCCACATGACCCGAGGTAGAAGGTATGTGCTATTAGTGAGGTCCAACCACACCATGACTGGCACTGCTTTTAAAAGCATGGAAACACACTGCTCTATTCAGCAAAGGGCTGGAACACCAATCCTGGCTTAAATCAGCACCCATAAGCTGGAGAGGGAGGCACAATGTCCTGAACAGCAGTTGGCCGAACACGTGTGAGGGAGGCGCAGCTGCCAAGCCTTTCATGTTTACCAGGAAGGAAGAGTGTTGATTTTGCAGATTTTTGATAATGTTTTCACAGCCAGTGTTATTCTCAACCCATTTCAAAATGCAATCTGAGAAAGGTTCCATTCCTCATCAGTCTACTTGTACTCCAATGGTTCCATCAACCTGAGGCACAGAAGCCCTTTCTCTCTGCTGACCACACCTCCAGGCAGCCAAGAGGAGGACCAAAAGAAGCCAGGATCTCTGCCATGGAAGTGCACAGCAGGGAGAAGAAAATCAAACTCAGATGTGGAATACCATGGCACAGGACGCTAAGGATCTAAGGCATCTCCACAGGCCAGATAAGAGCTGTTAGATTTTTACAACTCAGCCTTTGAGTCTGTGGTTGTTAACTGTTCTGTTTTAAGACAAGCCACCTAAATGCAATAGACTATGAAAATTAACAAGGACTAGCATGAACTAGAAGGTTACTTTAGACTGACGGCAAAGACTAGACAAAGCAAGGAGAAATCTTATGGGCTGGACCTGGATGCTATGACAGAAGCCCTCTAGGCTAGAAAGAACCATTAACAAAAACACACTGAGTCTACCTAGGCCCTTTTGAATATGGGTTCTTGAATTCTTTTCTGATGATTCTTTTTCTTTTTTTCACCCAATCTTGAACACTATTTTGAGAGAGAGAGACAGAGAGAGAAAGAGAGAGACAGAAGGAGAGAGAGAGAGATTCAAAAGAG
Source organism: Cricetulus griseus (assembly GCF_003668045.3). Taxonomy (NCBI): domain Eukaryota; kingdom Metazoa; phylum Chordata; class Mammalia; order Rodentia; family Cricetidae; genus Cricetulus; species Cricetulus griseus. The sequence continues at coordinate 21,114,358 of NC_048596.1, read as the reverse complement.
AAAAACATGTCCTTGGGAGACCCAGAGAGAATGAAGAATGCAGTTTGAAGCAAGACTCTTTGCTGTCTCTCTTACACACTCAGCTAGCCTTATGAGCAATCTGTTGCCATGGCTGATGCCCATCATGTTCTGTCAGAGCCAGCAGCCTCTGCCATACACTGATGCAGTGGGGGAGTTGTCTGGTTTGATCCCATTCTGATGCTGCTCTGTTTTGGTTAATACCCTATTCTGGTTATGACCCAAACCTGCCTGGGGTCTCCTTAGAAGGACTACTGGAACATTGTCAATATCTTTCCATCCAAGAAGACCATAACTGAAGGGATCAACTCAGTTTTGATCATGGATTTGAGATGTACATACAGACCAAATGGGAGTCACTCTGTCCTAGAAACATCATGGTGAACCAACCTATCCATCTCCATCAAAGAAATAATTGTAGAGCCAGCACTCTGTAGATTCTATCACTATCACCATGCTTACAATACATTAATTTCAGAAATAAAATCAGCCCAAAGTAAGCTAAACAGTCAACCACACAAATCAGAACAAAACCCCAAACCCTACTGACATTCACCAAGAAGCTGTTAGAATGGATTAAGAATGGACTACAAAGGTCACCAGACTTCAGATACATACCAGGCCCAGAGGCACAAGGAAAGGCTGGATATTGATACTAGACACCCCAGCTTTTAACAGACCTCCTTCAGAGTCATATGGAAACCCTGAGGCTGGCTAGCCACTCTGGACACTATGGCAAGTGTGGTACCTACAACATGTCAGCAGACTGAAAGCGAATCAATTTCTCTTTGGTTACTTCCCTGAATGTGGTTCTCAAAACCTGGCATTAGAATCCCTAAGATCTCTCTAGGCCTGAGAAATGAAAATAGTTGAATAGATCAGAGAATCTGTGCCTTTAATCAGCCACTCAACATCATTCCAAAAGTGTAAGAATCACTGCTAATAAGCTATCTTCTTCTGGAATGGGGTTAATTTTAAGATTTTTACTACATTTAATTATGTGTATGGGGGTCATATAAGTGAAGTGAAGGCTAGAGATTGCCCTGAATCTGAAATTACTGGCAGCTGTGAGCTACACGACATGGGTGCTGGGAACCAAGCATGGGCGCTCTACAACACCAGTCTACACTTTTAACAGCTAAGCCATCTCTCCAGGCCCTGAAATGAGGGCAATTAAGAAAAAGATTGGGTCTCTCTATTAGGGAAGAGATTTAATAAGAAATCACTGTCTATAAGAGAGGGAAGTGGCAATTAGGAAGACTGAGGTTGAGAGACAATATGATCAGCCATCCAGCTCCATATGGAAATTCTCCATTTACTGCACCTGATGAAGACCATGAGCCAGGTTTGATTTTTGTTTTGTTTGTTTGTTTGTTTTTGTTTTCTGGAAGTTTTGTTGTTGTTGGGGGATTGTTTTGTTTTGGGTTTGGTTTTTTTCAAGACAGGGTTTCTCTGTGAAGCCCTGACTGTCCTGGAATTCACTCTGTAGACCAGGTTGGCCTCAACTTGGAGATCACCTGCCTCTGCCTCCTGAGTGCTGGGATAGAGAATTTTTTTTTTTTTATATATAGGAGCCAAGAACTAAGTAGCAGTAAAAATTGTCCCCCAATACCCCAACTAAAAGGAGAGCAACTACCTGAGGTCAACCCAAGTTCTCATGGTAGTTGCCACCATCCCCTCCAGACATGGCTTTTGACCCAACCAGGGTCACAGCTGCCCACTCAGCTTACACTAGCTCCGTGGTTCTCAATGAACCTTCCTAATGCTGAGACCCTTTAACACAGTTCCTCACGTTGTGGTGACCCCCCCCCAACCACAAAATTATTTTCAGTTGTACTTCATAACTGTAATTTTGCTACTGTTATGAGTTGTAATGTAAATATTTGTGTTTTTCTATGGTCTAAGGTGATCATTGTGGGTGTCGTTTGGCCTCCCCTAAGAGTCTCAACCCACAAGTTGACAATCACTGCCCTAGCTAATCCAAACCCCTGAGCTGAAATCTACACTCACCCAACCATAAGAAGCATGGATTTCACTTGTCACTTCCAAGTTGTAAGGCTGTGTTGGAGTAAGTGACATGAGAGAGACTTCTGTAGGTGGGGCCACTTAGCCAGTGATGGTGGTCCACACTTTAATCCCATCACCAAGTAGGCACTCAAATTTGGAGCCACTCTGGGCACACAGGGAAGTAAACTTGCCCTCAATAAACAAAATAAAAGAGTGATTACCAGCCCACCACCATCACCGGGGTACTTGTTTGAACTGCATCACTGAAGAGCTCTTGGGGGAAGAGATGGAGATAATGGAATACATGTGATATGGGAGTGGTGGGGGGGGGGCTGTCCAGGCAGAGGAGGGTGGGAGACATGAGGATGATAGGGGGGCAATTAGAAAGAAGAATAATGACACATTTGAAAAAAAAATCATAATGAAATCCATTACTTTGTATGCTAGCCAAAAAGATTAAATTTTAAAACTGTGTTCATCCTGAACACAAATCCTCTACCCTAGACACACTGAGTTAGAAATTCTGGAGAGAGGTCAGCAACTTATGTCTTCACAAGCCGTCCACGTGATTTTGACACAGCTGAAGTCTGGGAATCTCTAGGTTATGCCATTAATAATATGACCCACAATGGTACATCAACAAATGTAGCATCATTTGTACAGGCTTACAGAACCATCTCTAACACATTACCTTATGAATACCTCCCCCTGGATCCCAGGGATCTCTGATTATTTGCATCTCAGAGCAATGCAAAAACAAAACAAAACAAAACAAAAAAACAAAAAACAAAAAAACAGTACTCTCCTTCCTTATAGACATGGAGATTCAAGTTGGGGCAGGGCTAAAACAAATTAACCCTACCCAGGGCCCTAGAGTCCACTCATTCACTAACAATCTCATGGCCATCAGAGACTTAATTCCAAATAATTAAAAGTTACCAGCCCACACCATTTTCTCTTCTCCACAGCCCAGAGAGATACTGCTGATGGCAGGAATGAAATTTACTTTCTTTGTATCGAGTCCACTGGTATTCACCTCCAAGTGACTACTTCTAAGACCACCCAAAAACTGTAGAGATGAACCGAAAAGGTGATTTTAAAACCACTAGGGGTCAGACCTACTTAGTCTCAAAGCTGCCCGGACACAACAGCCTCAACTTAGAAAACAGGCTGAGTGCTGAAGGTTCACTTATGGGTGGAAGGTTGGAACTCACATTGCATCTTCCTAGGACCTGATGTGGAAACAGTGGCTAAAACCCCCATGTCAAGCCACAGAAACCTGTCTGCAAAAGGCAGAGGCAGGAGGACCAAAAAGTTCAAATCCCAGCTTCCTTTGAGTTAGCCAACATGAAACCAAAGCCCACATCATTTAGCATCCTGAGCCTCCATTTCTTCACCCAGAGCCACAATACTCACCTTGAAGGAGGGCTGGAGGATCAAATGACAATGTACATAGTCAGGCCCACCACTGACACTCAATAAATGACTGGTTCCAAAAAGACTAAGGGAAAAGAAGGTGATAAGTGCCAGGGTAGTAGTCCCATCCCCTGCTGCCCTCTGCTTTGGACTTTCTTCAGCTATCAGATCAACAGTCATTCCTGGCAACTTTCTGTAGCCTCCTAAACAGAGTCAGATGTCTCCAGTGTGTGCTTCCTCATCATGGCCTCACCTTGAAGAGATTTTGCTCTTACCGACTTAATATCTGTCTTTCCGATCACCCATAAGACTCACGAATTACAGGCTCATCATGTGTTTTCTCTTTGGCACTCTGCCCTGTGCCTGGAACATAGCAGTCATTTAAATGCTTGTAGATTCGATCATAATGGAACAGCTGGGCCAGGAAGGGTAAAGATGAGGAAGTCAAACGTGCAGGCAGCTCACAAGTCAGAAGTCTGGTTCTCAGGGCTACCTGGAGCACACAGAACTTTCTCTGTCCCAATAAAATATGTCTGGAGCTGGGGAGATAGCACAGTCAGTGATGAGTTTACTGTGTAGGTATTGCGATCTAAGTTCGAGCCCCAGAATCCACATAAACTAGGTAGGATCCCTGAGGTTCACTGATCAGCCTGTCTTACCGACATGGTAAATTTCAGGCTAATGGGAGATCCTATCACATTTACAAAGTGGATGATGACACTTGAGGAACAACACCAGAGCCAAAACGGCTGATTATGGAATGTATGGTGATTAAACCCACAGGCACCTTCTGCCAGTGGATACACAGCAACCCAGTTCTTGGTCTGCTCACATTAAATGAAAGGAAGACGGTGCAGGGTGCCATGAAAGTTTTAGGATTACTGCAGCTCTTCCTCTATCAGTCCTGGCACAGCCAGAAGCCTGCAGCAAGACATAGAAAATAATGCTGCCAAGTGCCTACTTGCACCAGGAACAGTCCTAGGAGATCTTCAAATCCTGTTGAGATGGGCAGTCACCATGCTACAGAGAAGGCGACAGAAACTCGGGAAGGTTAAGCCAATGTTCATAAGCAAAGTAAAGAAGTAGCACGGTCAGAAAGTAGAATCCAAACAACTGACTGCAAAGTACCTGGGCCACACTCAGCCACCAATCACCAGATTTCCCTTTGTGGAAAGGGAACAACTTCAGCTCAGCTTCTTCCACTGCTCTGTGACCCAGGGAACGTCACCTCACCACAGCAGGCTCGGGGACACTCCCTCCCCAGTAATGTGACCACATGACCAGTTCAGAAAAGACTCAGTACTGTTGAGCCCACAAAGTGCTTACCAGACAAAACCTATCAGGAAATGACATCTGCCTGGCCAGGGACCCAACCATGCAGTTGCTAAGCTCTCACCCAAAGGGCAGGTTATTAGAAGCTCTGAACTTTTTCAAAATGACAGGGGCCAACAAACTGTTTACTAGGCCCCCTGAAACTGGCCTGGAACTTGGAAGGTGCCAACAATAAACAAGGGAAAGGAGGCTGCTTTTATACATCTAAATAAACCCAAACCCCCTTCTACAGTGGGAAAATGAAGATCTACACTGTAAAAGGAGCATGTATCCATCCCCAAAGCTCCTTGGGCTGACCTGATCAGCCATCTTCTTTGCAGCACAAGCTCCCATGGACATCTGCACAACCACAGGGGCAGCCTTGCGATGCTAGGGCCATCCTACAGACAACGAAGGCTCCCTAGTTTCATCCCCTGAACTGCTCTACAGAGCAGGAATTTACAGTCCCTTCTACAAAGCCTTACAAGGTCAAAAATGTTAATGTTGTGTAATTCCTAGGATGAAAAGGCTACGGAGCAGTCCAGGCGAAATGGCCAATACAAATTACACTACAGCAGCCCAACAGCCAAAATGTAGAGTCAGCAACAGGCAGTGCTTGAGCCTTTGAGCCTGGTGCTGGCCCGACTTCAGCAACGCACAGGCCTACTCCTGTACTGGTTCCTACGCCCTGCCAGTTCCCACCAAGAATGTGCACAGCCACCCCCGGCATCCTGCCCTACTGCCCCAGCACCATAATAGGGACGAAAAAGAGCTGGCAGTCATGTGAGGATGACCTGAGCCTTCGCCCTCCACAAAGCCTGCAGCAACTTTAATGGGTACAGCAAGGCATGGGGGAAATGACCAAAGACATCCTATAAAATGGATCACCAAGAGCGTAAGGGGAAGAAAAAGAACTTTGCATCTTCTCCGTCGAACATTGAACCTAGAAACACATAAAATGTTCCTGGGTAGGAAGGTAGGGAGAATCAAGAGTACTGAGGGGGAAAGGGAAAGAGAGAGAAGTAGTGTAAAGAGCAAGGCCCTGCTCAAGTCGCCCATCCTAAAGCTGCCATGGTCTTGCTCTGCACCCTCCCACTCCTAACCAAGGCTCTTCAAAAATGAACCTTGAAATTCCACCCTAAATATCAAGCAGAAAAGACACAACAGAGCCGGACGTTGGTGGCACACACCTTTAATCCCATCATTTGAGGGGCACAGGCAGGTGAATCTCTGATTCAAGGTCAGCCTGGTCTATTGAGTGAATTCCAGAGCAGCCAGAGAAATCCTGCCTTGAAAACAAAACAAAATAAAACAAAACAAAAAATAAAAAAAAAAGCAAGGCTGGGAATAAATCTAATCTATTGGATAGAAAGCCACAGATCTCCAGAGAAGAAAAGGGGTAGTCTCGGTAGCTAAAATGAATCCAACAGGGATTCACACTGTAAAATTTGCTAAAATGGACATTTCTACAAGATACCTCAGGTGTCTTTATATAATCAACGTTAATACTCTGAGTCCCACTTAATTCTGCAATGGATGGCTCCTGTTCTATTAGCAACCTGAATTCAATTACCACAGTGATAATTAATAAAGATAAGACAAGAGTGTTGATTGTGTACTCACTATGTGTCATATCCACACAAACTGTGTACCAGATTCCCTTCACTTGGCCCTCTGTCTCCCCAGCCCCCAAACAGCCATGTGGGTTAAAAATGGAGAAAAATGACAGACAGGCACAGCACACTTCTGACAGAGTGAACATTTAAGGCAAAGGTGACATCAACCCCAATCTAGTGATGACCTCCACATCATGGAGGCCTATTAACTGCCATCATCCTTTCTCACGTGGCTTCTGGATAGATCCTCCCAGTCTTCAGACCTCCCTGATGAAGGCAAAATCTCTCCCCTAATGTCACCTTGTTTCTGTTCACCAGTAAATAAAAAACAAAATCTGAAATTAAACAAGACCCGAAAAGAGGCGAAAAAAAAGGGCAAAGTGGCCATCGTTAACTTCCAAATGCTAACTACAAACAAATCCAACCAGTTCCCACACTACAGCAACTTCATATCAATACTCAGCATCCGGAGACAGAATGTACAAGTACTAAATGCTAGAGTAACGACTGCAGAGCCAGAGTTCTTTCTGCATGACCACCTAGAAGACACACAGGAGCCAATTTACAAGACTGGCGCTAACAGGAAAAACAGGCTCCGGATGCGCATTTGCTTATAGATCAGGGGTTTGTTTACAGACATGTAAGGTTAAATCAATTCTAAAAATTGATTTAACAAATCCAAGGCCAATTTTATCAGCTCAACTTAAGGATAGGGGGAAAATTTAGGCCCAAGTCACAAAACGAATTAAAGGACAACACACACAAAAAAAATCTAGACCCAGGACTATCCAACAGGGAGACTTTGCCTTCTGGTGATGCAGAGGAAGGAGGCAGGACCTCAGAATACCTGGGCACCCTAGATTCTGCATGTGGACATAGCAAGTGGGAATAAATGCTGGGGCAGGAAACCTGCATGCCAGATATAACACGTCAGCAGCTTCTCCAAGGGTCTGACAAGGTGGCTCACCTCCTAAACCATGACCTCACATTGCTGTTCTTGAACATTTTTAAAGTTGGTCCCTTCCTGCTATGAAAGACTTCAGCCCAGAGGAGCAAGTGCGACCTGATCAGACTTCCAGGACAAGGAAACAATGTGCACCATTTTATTCAAGTTCCATCCCAGAATCTGACTAAAACATTCAAGTTGCTAAGTGAATACCACTAGACTCCTCTTCAGGCTGGCTTCCCTATTTCATCCTGGACCACCACGGATGAAAACAGCATGGTGGAGATACAGCTGCAAGCAAACTGGCCCAGCAGGGATCTATTATAGCCAAGCTCTGAACCCTAAGCTCCCCACAACTGAGTGTGCACATAGGGGATTTGGGAAAACAGCTACAAGAGGCAATCGACTCTCATTTAGAAAACAAGAGAAAATAAAATCACACTTATCAACATTCCCACCACAATAATTTTGGGACATTTCCTTATAGTTGTTCATAAATATTTGGCACATAGTTGTGAGCACAGCTTATACACAATTCTATTTGTTTTTCTTCTATTTTGGCTTGAAAATCAAGAGTCATAGGTCCCATGGCACCTCGCCTGCCAACCAACCCCCTGCCCAGAAGAAATAGACCCCTTCCTCATCTGTGCTGTCAGCACCCTCTGAACATATCTGAGTCACACCCCTCTGAAAGACTACTAATTAGGCTACTCAGCAGGCTCTGCCCATGAAGCACAGCCTGGTTGTAAGCATTGATTCTTTTTCTGGTAGAATCAAGACATATGTCAATGTGAGTCAGGGTGGAATGGCAAGGCCATGGCTAATTTGTTTTAGCCATTCTTCCATTTTATTTTTTAATGTGGTTTCAGTTTTTCTGTAGACAAAATGTAATTTCTCTCATGCATATTTAACTGATTATAATAAAATTTTCTTAGAACTACTATTGACCAACTGTAAAAATCACATAAGCCAAAAAGAACTCTGAGGACCTGGGACATAGGAAAGTAGATGATCTCGAATTCTACAAATAAAAAGACTCTGACAGCTATAAGCCAATGACGATTCTTGATACAATTACAAAACAAATGATACGGGGGAGGGGGGATATGAGTACACATAGACAAAGCCAGAATAATAATAATAATAATAATAATAATAATAATAATAATTTTTCTCGCCAGGCTTTGGTGGCACATGCCTGTAATCCCAGGACTTGCGAGGCAGAGGCAGGCAGATCTCTGTGAGTTTGAGACCAGCCTGGTCTACAAGAGCTAGTTCCAGGACAGCTTCCAAAGCCACAGAGAAACCCTGTCTCAAAAAACCAAACATCAATTAATTAAATAAATAAATAAATAATTTTCTCATATAGTGGTTATCAAGTTGATAGACCAGGTAAGGTGCAAGAGATTTATATTTCAGCAGTATCTAAAATATTCTACCATAAGGACCCAGAGTGGTGGGCAGTTAGTAAAGGACTTGCCACAAAATCTTGGGGTCCTGGGTTCAATCACTATAACTCGCATAAGAGCCAAGCAAGGTAGTGCATGCTTGAAGTCCCAGCACTGGGGAGGAAGAGACAGGCAGATCACCTGTCTCACCCACTAGCATAATCTAATCCACAAGCCCCAGGTACCAGTGGGAGAGCCTGTCTCAGAAAACAAGGTGGATAGTTCCTGAAGGGCAACATCACATGAGAGAGAGATGCACTACCACATATACAAACATACATACACACATAACACATATACTTTACCCATACACTTCTATGAGCTAGAAAAACAAGCAATTTTCACTACTGTCTTTCTAAGCTAGGTAACAGCCACCTCCACTAAATTGCCCCTCCTTTGGGTCAATCACACATACACATACCCCTCATGAACTTAAGTTTGGCTGGGCTATATCTGTTTTCCTACAACCAGGAGTCTAAACATCATGGCCCGAAGTCCAGCCCCAGCCCCTCCCCTGTTTTAGTACAATTTTATTCTGTGACATGTTGTCTCTGGCTACTTGGGAATGACAATGAAGAGCTGACATCTTACAACAGAGTACAAGGAACTGAACTTCAAGAGAAAGCTTGCCTACCTCTGCAAGGAGCTGATCCTCTTGCTTCAGGCAGGAAGGTGGTCTTACTTCCTCTGTGGGTGCTCAGCACTGCCACAGTTCCTGGCACACTGTTAACATCTAGGGAGTGAATAGGTGAATACTGGCATCACTGTCCCCCAGATGACCAGCTAGAAAAGGGTTGCTGGCAGCACGACACAGGATTTGATTCTTAGCCACACCCTATCTAGTGTCTCTTTAACAATGACTTGGCTAAAGACATGGGAGGTAGGCCTATCAAGACCTCAGGTGGCACAGAAAGGGTAAAGGAGCTAGTGCTTTAGGTAACAGAGTCAAGATCCAGACGATCCTGAGAGCCCAGCCTTCTGGCTAAACACAAAGCCAACTGAGCAGGTATGGGCAGGGAGCCGGTCTCAACTTCCCCAAAGCTACAGACTGACAGTGTGGCAAGATCCACCAGACCCACAGTGCAGGTAACACAATCTCCTCCAGCAGCAAAAGTAGGACAGTGTGCGGCTCACAAACCCCAGTAACACGCCCTCCATAGCCTGCCACCATTAGGTCTAGGTCACAGATGGGGTCTCTGCTCGAGACACCACGCTTTTGAAAGTATTTTTAATAGACTCCAATCAGATGCTTGAAAAGGCATCCAACAGTTCATGGTAACAAGTCCCTACCCCACTCAGATGCCCAGTTCTCTCTCCTCTTCTGGTCTTTTTGACACATGGTCTCACTATGTAGCCCAAGTTGGTGTTCCAATTGCAGTAATCCTCCTGCATCAGCCTCTCAAGTACTAGGACTACAGTCATAAACCACTATTCTTAGCTAAAATATAAGTCATAACCCCTGAGTGATAAACATATATATGTTTATCTTTGTGGTCTAGGGATTGAACTCAGGCCCTTGTACATGATAGGACAGCACTCTACTGTTGAGATGTAGCCCCCTCAGTCAACATCACTCCTTTCTCATGAACTCTTTTACAGGTACTATAAATACTCAAGCAAATAAATACCTGTCCTCTCCCTTTTGGTACAAAGTGTAAGGTACCATATATACCGTTTCAATCCCACATAGCCTAATGCCTCACTGCTTTCTGAGTCTGCAGCCCTTCACTGTGTAACGGCTTTATGCTGATGGACTGTGGGTTACTCTAGTCTTTTGCTACACACACTTCTGTAAGGAACACATACACACACACACATACACACTCTCTCTCTCTCTCTCTCTCTCTCTCTCTCTCTCTCTCTCTCTTTCTCAAATACAGATATGCCTGTAGAAAAAAATCCAACAGATGGAACTTTATAATCCAGATAAATGTTGTCAAACTGGATGTCATCTTTTAAACAAGAATAATAAATAAATTAGTGTTTTTCCCAAAGAGGAGGCTAAAAGTTTGGCCCTGGGAGGAAGACCTAAAGAACTGTAGTGTGGAGAAAAGAGGCTGAGGAGAGAAAGGTGAATACTTTTATCTCCAAACTCCACTGGCTAGCACCAGTGCATTCAGGCCCACTGATGTGCTTGGCACAGCACTGGAAGCTTCTATACATCATCCCACTGACTGTTGTCACAACTACCCTGGGAAGAGTATCTTTATCCTTTCATCATGCAGGTATGAAACCCAGACCAGAGTCCTCTTGGTAAGACTCAAGAGCAGAAAGAAAAGAACTTAGACTCAAACCAAACCAGGTTAACACCACAGTCTGTTCCTCACCTCAACCCTGTCCCTCCTGGCTGAGCCCTCCATCAGAGTGGCATTCTCAAACTTGGCTGTATCAATCTGCTGCCCAGAAGCTGCCCCAGATTTCCTTTTCAGAGGACAGCAGGCATACTTTTAACAACTCCCCGCTCAGGTGAGTCCAGTGTGCCCTGTGCTGGTTAGTTTTTTGTCAACTTGACACACGGTAGAGTCATCTGAGAAGAGGAGTGAGGAAATAGCTCTATGAGATTGGCATGTAGGCAGGCCTATGGGGCATTGTCTTGATTGGTGATTGACATGGATGAGCCAAGCCCACTGTGAGCAGTGCCAAACCTGGGCAGGTGGTCCTGGGGTATGTAAGAAAGCAAAGGGAGAAAAGCACAACTTGACACAATGTAGAGCTCAACAGACTGCAACCCAGCCCCAAATGAATACATCTGCAGTACAGCTCCTGCATCCGTGGCCCAGGGAACATTGTGGAAGTTGGGTAAGAAGATTGTGAAAGCCAGAATACCAAGATGTCTGCTGTGAGACTGTCAATCCCAGAAATAGCTGTATAAACAAGACCTGAACAAGGATAACATCAATAGGCATACCAATATGGAAAGGGGGAAATCTCTCGGGGCTCCCACCACTAGACAAAAGAACTAGAGACAACTAATGACTGCTGAGTGAGAGAGAATTAGCCTCCCCCGGGGATGAGCTCCCTAACTGTTTATCCAATACAAAGTGATCATCCCTGAAACCAATACACACCAACAAAAACAAACACAAGCTGTATTTCTATGTTGGTGCGTGTGTACATACACATACATATGTAACAATAACTAGCAAAGAGGCAACTAATTTGAAAATGAGGGGAGGCATGAGAGGGGTTCAAGGGAAGAGACAAGGGATCACCTGGGGGTAAGAAAGAGAAGTTATATAATTATACTTTAATTAAAAACATATTTCAAAAGAAGGCAAAGCAGCACTCCCCCTTGGCTTTTGCTTCAGTTCCTGCCCCCAGGTTCCTGCCCAGCCTTCCCTTCATGATGGACATTGAGCTGTAAGATGAAATAAACCTTTCCTCCTCAAGTTGCTTTTGGTCATGGTCTTTAGACTAAAACAGCACACAAGGCTGTTCTAACCTAGGGCAGTTCTCTAACTAGGCCAAATATCAAAAGCACCTACCAAGAGCTTGTAAAACTGATTGGGGGGGGCCCACCCCCTGAGTTTCTTAGTCAGTTGGTCTGGGTGGGGCTGGAGATTCTGCATTTCTAATAAGTTCCCAGGCGATACTGATGCTTTGGCCCAGGGACCAGGCTAGGCCATAAGGGCTGCTCCCCAGAAGAAAGAGCTTTCACTACACTTAGTAATTAGCACATAACATATTACAAGGTGAACTGTGCCAGTGAACCTGTGCTGCAAGTCCAGTGGGAGAATGTGCTCTATAAAATGAGGGGAAACAGACAGGAACATGCATGCAGGGACACACAGACCTGCCCATGGGTGTGTACGTGTACACACACACACACACACACACACACACACACACACACACATTAAAAACACAGTGAGACATAAGTGCTCAAAAGAAATGGGGACACAGGTTGAATTTAGCTCAGATTAAAAAATTTACTGGGCCAGGGATGTAACTCAGTTGGTAAAGGGCTTTCCTAACATGGCCAAAGCCTTGGGTTTCTCTCAGCCCCACATAAAAACCAGCATGGTGGTACACACTTATAACTCTAGCACTCTGGAGGTGGAGGTAGATCAGATGTTCAAAGTTATCCTCTAGGGTGCAGCAAGTTTAAGCCAGCCTGAACTGTAAGAGATCAGAGGATGACCCTGAACTTAATCCTCCTGCCTCCATTTCCCAAGTGCTGGGATTACAGACATATCCAAAAATACAGTGGTTTCCCTAAGTAGGCAGAGACCTATTATCCTCAAAGGAAACAAGTAAGGCTAAACTGCTAAGTGACGGAAATGTCACAAAGCATCTATGTACTCCAAGCCAGTGAGGATCTGACATCCATCACCTCTAACATTTTCACAAAGCTATGAGTTTGCATGTGCTCCAGTAGAGAGGAAATACTTTGTAAGTCACACTTGATTCTTGGTGAACTAACCTATCAATAGCTTCATAGCATATGCTTACACCAATTTTTGCACTTCTGTGCCTCAGTTTCTCTCAACACAAAAGAAAGATGTTAGTCAATTCTTTGGATTATCTAAGCAAGTGACTAGCAAATAGGAAACAATTAACAGATGTACCAATGTACTGAAAATGCACACAGAATCTTTCTTTCTCCCTCCGAAGTTCTACTGCAACTAATTCTATATCTAAATGATATTTCCAAGGGCAAATTCAAAACCATATTGGTCCACCCTTCAAGTTCCACGCTTTCACCAGCTAAATACATATCATAAAAAGCCATTCTTGAGCCAGCTAGATGATCCAATGGGTAAGGGAACTTGCCACAAAAGCTGGAGACCTGAGTTCAATCCCAGGAACTCACATCAAGTTGGAAGAAGAGAACTGAGTCCACAAAGTTGTCCTTTGACCTCCACCCACAAGCCTTATATGTGCAAGGACGAGAGCGCTCTTACACACACACACACACACACACACACACACACTCACACACACACACCATAACAGTATTTTTTTTTAATGTTAAAGCCATTATTGAAGCAGCCATTTGGTATACACTTCCTGTGAGCAGAGAACCATGCAAGACCCTGAAGGAAAACAAAAGAGGCTTGCCTTCTTGGTGCCTCTTGTCTCCATCACTTTCACAGCTTAAGGACAGCTGTGCATTCCCACCAAGTGTTCATCACAGCTTATTAACTGGGCATCTGCACTAAAGAATAAGGAAAGCCACAACACAGAATGATGGGAACAGGAGTGAACTGAGACCCAGGAGAAGGTTCTTAACTGTTCAGACCTAGGACACCAGGTGTTGAAGGCACTTAGGAGATGCCTTAGAGTAATAGATAAGAAACTAGGGAACTCCTGCACAGCTAAGTAAAGTCGTTGTTTACTTTGTACATTAAAAACCATTTCTCCTAAAAAAGGAACCATTAGGAAGGGTTCTCAGCGTCAATGAGCAGCCCCTGCCATCCTAAGGTAAACGGTTCCTTACTAGCCTTTTGACACAGAATGAACTGGTCTAAAAGGCTACTTATATGAATGAGAAAAACATGAAAGTCACTGGGGTAAAAATGGCTTGCCCAAGTCAAATTTCCTAAGTTCAAACATATCTGTGATCAAGTATGACTTGATTGTCCCCCAAAAGTCCAAGAGCTAAAAATCTGGACCCCACTGTGGCAGTACCAAGGAACTTCAAGAGATGGAACCCAGTTGAAGGAAATTAAGTCAGGAAGACTTCACTCTCAGAAGTGGATTGATCAAACTCTCACTGGAGTTGGTTAATTCCCACAAGAATAGGCTGTTACAAAGAACTAGTCTGGCCCCTCCCTGGCCTCCTGCTTCTCACCACATGACTGATTCCTCATGTGCTCCAACCCATGTGATACCACCCACCACGAAACCCTCTCCTAAGCTGAGCAGATGCTGGGGGCCATGCCCTTGGGTCTCTGGAACTATGAGCTAAATAAACCTCTTTTCTTTGTAAAGCACCCGGACTAAACTATTTTGTCACAGTAATAGAAGAAAAAGTAAGCCATTAATGTCAGATCCATAAAGCTCACTACACAGGGTCCCCTCTGAGGAGGGCTGGTAAGTAAACATCAACTGGATCAAATAGAGCCCCTCTGTTGCCAGAGAACTCTGTCCACAGTCATACTGTTTCCTATTCACTCAACGGAGCACCGGCAGGGCACCGGCTGGACACCCGCCATCTCTATCACAGGGCCAGTCTTCATGAAGTTCTTTACCACAGAAATGAATGCTTTGCTTCCCTCTGCCTGGAACGCCTTCCAAGATACTGCTGAACCTGGCACACTTCCCGCCCAGCCCAGCTCCCATGCCACCTCCTCCACCACCAGGCACAACCAGGCACTCCCTCCTCTCTCTCCCACAGGACCCTGCACATGCCTGTTAGCACTTATCACACTCTTTGTAATCATCTTGTTTACCTACGAGACAGCTCCTCAAGGGCAATGACTTTTGTCTGGGAAACCTCAGCCCCAAGCTCAACTTGCCACGTAACACTTTCACAACAAATGCTTAGAAGGTGTTTAATGAATGGGACATGGGCAGAAAAATCGGAAGGAAGAGACTAATCCAGTGCCTACCACAGACAGACTCAGAACCCTACAAAGCTGTGGGTGTGATTCACTGGGCAGTGGGAGGGGTACCTATTGTTTGTTTGTTTGTTTGTTGCACTCAATATCTGAAAAGTATTTTCAGTATTTTCTCTCCAGGGCCAGGATGATCAGACTGGTGTCAGTTGCTCTTGGGAAAAGCCTCACTAGCAATGCTCCCTGCACACCTGTGCTCTGTCCTCCACACATAGCTACCTCCTCCTCACTCTTGGACACCTAGCGCGGGAGTCTGTCTCTAGGACTCCCACTTGTAATCTCTCTGTACTCTACACTGAGCACAGGCACTCAGCTCTGCTCATTACTCTAGCTTTAGCTCCCCATGGGCCTCTGGCAAGGTGGCAGTCTCCATCCAAGACTCCCCGGAGCACAGGCCAAGGGAGAGCCTCCAAACAAGCAGAGCTGGAGGGCAGGACTTAAGACAGAGGATTGTACTATAAAGAGAGGCAAAAGCCAGACTGTTGCCCACAGCCAGATGTGGTGAGCCGGTTACTCTGAGCAACTGAAAGCTCACAGCCAGGGAGACTGCACTGAGCTTAAAAGATGGCAATGCCAACCCTGTACCATGCTTTGCATGGCTCTGTGCAGATGGCATGGCTGGCTCCACCTTCAAGGCTCTGATCCTGAACCCTCTGCCCACCATGCTGCCAGTCTGGACCCTGCTTTGTAAATATGGGTACTGCCTAGAAAGGAGATCAGCGTGGAACTGGGGCTCACAGGGAAGTGTCTAGATGCTCTACCTAGCTCTACTTCAACATGGGCTGCCACACTGCCCATGTTTATCAGGAGTCTACCCAGTCAGCACTGTCTGCTCAGCCTCAATCAGAACCTTCTGTTTTCAAAGACAACAACCCTCTAGACCTTTCTGAGGGTTCCCCCCTCCCTTCACATTTTAACTGCTATATAGAAACAAGATTTCCTGACTCTCTCTTGTGTTTATTGTGCTCAGGATATGTTTCCTAATGCCCTGAGAATTATTCCCATGGGGACCATTCAGCTCCTTTGGAAACCTGTGACACTGAAACCCCCTTTCCTGAGTGCCTTCCTTCAGGGGCATAACAAGGCTGGCTACCACTGATAAGCCTTGGACAGCATGGAGAAGCAGCACAGCCAGGAGGCAGGCAGTCTGCCTCCTAAGCTGTAAGACACCCCTCTGGCCACATCCCCTCTGAGGGTTTCCCCATCCATAAAGCACAGATGATACATCTAACCTAAAAGGTTATTGCACAGATTTGAAACAATATATGCATAGCACACGGGGCATAAGGGCATAAGGGCTGACCTCCCCTACAAAGCAGGAACTCCTACAAGCATTTCACCGTTTTTCATGCACAGTCAACTTGGAGTTAGAGACAGTATGGTAGATTTGACTCTTGCCCCAAGGAAGGCCTCCTGCCATGAATAATTACAGTTGTGGAAGAGAAGTAATGAAAGGAACTGCTTTGACATTGGAGGAGTTAAAGATGTCTGTTGTCCTATAGCTAATGGCCTCTCTCTCTCCACCCCCACGACCACACTGTGGGTTATCTAAGACAAGTCACTAAACCCCAGTGAGCCTCATTTCCTCAGCTGCACAATAGAGATAACCTTTCGAGCAACCCTGAGGGCACAGAACATCACAGCAGTTGCCCCTGTTCCCTGGGTGTGCTCACAAAGCACCTATGCACTGGGTCCTGGTGGGGCCTTGCCAGCCTGGGATCCTATTTCTCCCTTCCTGACCAAGCCTCTGTTTGTTAGGGTACTGCTCCTCTTCTGAAGGTGAAGCCCACCCAACCTCACTCTCCCCTACTCCTCTCCACGTACAAGAAGTGTAATTCCTTTCCAGTAACAATAATTCGCTCAAGAAAGGCATGTGACTTATATCCAGCCTGTAATGTAAGAAGGGAAGAGCATGTGGTTTACTTCCAGAAGTTTCCTAACTCCTGAGAGAGTGCCAGCATCCATTGGTAGCCTTCAGGCCTGAAGTGCATGCCTGACAGACAGGTTTGTGGAAATGCTGCAGCCCTCGGTGCAACTGATGGCAAGGTAGGCAGGACTTGGGGGCTTGCCACCCTCACTCAGACACTGAAATGGTCAACTGCAAAGCCTGCCCTATGTCTGAAGTCAGAAGGACACAATTCATAATGCAGGCCACAAGAAGCCCCTCGTGTTTAAGAAGTAGTTTCCTAGTTGCTAGTCATTCTAGCTTAAGCTTTGTTCCATGAAGGTAAAAATATGCAAATATATAGCCTGTATAGCCTAGGGACCCTGTTAAAAACGCAGGCTTTTACATTCCAATAGGGAATGATACACATGATAAATATGCAACACAAAGGGTCCTTCTGCTCCCCAAAATTTAGTAATAATAACTGATCTCACAGACCATGGAGGCTCCAGAACAGCACCCGGCAGGCACACAGTCCACATTTGAAACATCGACTCAGAACAGACTTCCCAGAGAAAGACCATCCCACCTCCCTACTTCCTATGAAAAGCTTATGGAAAGAATAGATGGGAGGAATCTGAGCTGTTAAACAAATCTCACCTCTTCCTCCCAGAGGTTGCTTCTGCACAGAATTAGGAAACCAGCTGCGAACATTTGGCCAAAAGCCTTTCCCATGACAACCCAACACCGCTGCTGCATCCGAGCCACCACAGCTGTGGACATCACCTAGACCTGCTTGCCATGCTAGCCACAGTCCACAGCACGGAAGGTCTCGAGGCCACACAACTGGTCATCCCCATTCTCCCAGTGGCCTTTTTAACTGTATTAAAAAGTCAATTTCCTGGACTTGCTATCTCTTATCCTGGAATGATCAACCCTGTGGCACCAGGAAGCTACAAAGGAAGCTGAAGTTATTGGGTGAAAGGAGGAGCTGCTGGGCTCCCAGACAGAGGAGCCCAAAGGGATCACAACCATCTCCTTCAGTGCAGAGTGGGGCTGGGCCTGTGACTCCCCTCTGTGCAGCATGGTCAGAATGATAGGGAATGTGGAGGGGAGAACAGAGACTGCTTGGGTTGATAATAAGAGAGCAAAGGTGGGGAGGGCACTAATTCAGAGGGAGTCTTAGAAGATACCAGTTGACCACACAGACTATGAAGGCCAAGAGAGGGGAAGAAAACTCTCACCTCTGCTTTTCAATGTTAATGCATTTCATTTAAGGTTCATTCAACTAATGTGGACCTTTTTTTTTTTAAAAAAAAAAACCCCATTCAAGAAATGCCTGAAAAGCTACTAAATGCAAAACACCGCACCAGGGGCTGTAGTGACAAGACAGGGGCCAGAGCTAAAGACAACATAAATGTCACAGATCTAACAGCAGAGATGAGGAAAATGTAATAGAAACCAAAGAGCAAGTGCCATCTTGGGAAGCCTCCCCAGCCCTCCCGAGCTCCACAGAGGCCATGCACCCTTTGCTCTGTGCCTTCTCAGCACCCTGGCTGCTCATCACTCTTCTGACTCTCCGAGTCAGATATATATATATCAAAGGTCTTGGCACTGGGAGGGAGGGAGGGAGGGAGGGAGGGAAGGAGGGAGGGGGAGGGAGGAGGGAGGGAGGGAGGGAGGGAGGGAGGGAGGGAGGGAGAACTGGAGTTCTAAGGAATTGTGGCCAGTGAGTCAAGAAGCCTTGCTGAAGGGCTGAGGGAACCAAGCCAGATCTTAATGGTTCGGACACGAGCAGTTAAAGCCTACTTCCTCCAAAGTGCCTAGACACATGTTAAATACAAAGTTGCTATCTAATAATTGCTTCCAATATAAATCTACTACTGAACTCACTTGTCTTAAAAAAATAGAAAGGCCAGGCGGTGGTGGCGCACGACTTTAATATCAGCACTCGGGAGGCAGAGGCAGGTGGATCTCTGTGAGTTCAAGACCAGCCTGGTCTACAAGAGCTAGTTCCAGGACAGCCTCCAAAGCCACAGAGAGACCCTGTCTCAAAAAAAAAAAAAAAAAAGGTATCTTAGGCTGTGGTGGTTCATGCCTTTAATCCCAGCACTCAGGAGGCAGAGGCAATTGCATCTTTATTAGTTCAGGGAGAGTTCCAGGGCAGTCAAGACTACACAGAGAAACCCCCCCCCCCAAAAAAAAAAGTATCTTCACTTTTTCACTTCCTACAGCCTTTTGCTTCTTAGATAGACAAACATAGTAATTAATTAGTGAACTAAGGAAAAGACAACTGCCTGCCAGTCTTGACAAGCACTGCTCTGAGACAGTGCAGCAAAATGAGGACACTCCATCTGTCTTGACATTTCCAGGACACACTGTTAAGTGATACAAACAAGTTAGCTCACCTTTCCCCCTTATGCATGAACCTTCCTGCAGACATCTTGGAAGAATACCCAAGAAACTAATAAAAAGGATTGCTTATCTGTTGAGTAATATAATTACTTCTGAGAAAGAGAATGTTACTGACTCTATGTTGGGTCAAAGAACAAACACTGGAATTGTACAGAGAAAACTGGAGTGCATGCTCACTCTACCTAACAGAGCCTAGGAAGAGAAGTAGACCCAGACCCAGTAGAGAAGCAGCTACTGCCATCCATGCATTTATACAGTGTTCTGATTTCCCAAGTCTGTGCACATCACATATTCAAAAGTTAATAATCTTTTATTAGACAGGGAAAGGCTTAAGAATTTAGCTCCCCAACTTTTTCAGATCAAAAGGGTCATCTGGGACCACGGCTGAATGGTCATCCTGTAGAGCTCCCCTAAACAGAAAACAAAATCACCCACCACTCATAGCACCTCCTCTTTGCAGGGCCCAAGAAAACAGCCTGAGTGGGGAGAGCTGTACATGGCCTAAAAAGGCTAGGAGTCCATGTGGGGCTGCTAGGATGGAGGGACAGAGGGGAATATAAACAGTGTGACACAGACATAGAGCAGCTCAGGTTTTACACAATCATGACAACAAAGTGAGATTGATTCAGGACTGAATTAAGCTCTTTATATTGTTTCTACTTAAAAAGGAAATGTATTGACTACAATCCTCCTCACAGATTTATCTTCCCTGACATCAAGCACATTCATAACCTATTTTAAATTCCAGAGGACAATGGCGGGTTCAAGAAAGTGAATAGCTGAGGGTTTTGCCAGGCTGTTTGAGACACTGGGCCGAAGTTTCTCTGACTCTTAATTGTTCAGGAAATGGGCACATTGTAGTATTTCTTTTTCTTATCAATCAACATCCAGTTAGAAGAATGCATGTTGGGTTGCCCAACCTGGAGGCAGGTCTCTCTCTGGAGTTGCTGCCAGGACCCGTTTTAGAGACTATGCATGGTGTCATTTCATAACTGCTCCCTTCCAGATGTCACTGCAGCTCCTGAGGCTCAGGCCTGAACTGCCAGACTAAAGAGTACCTCACCTATTTATTCCAGACTACATCTGGTACTAGGGCCACTGTCCTTTCTAAGCCTGCTCAACCGTCTCCCACTGTTGAACCTTCACAGACTGCTCCATAATGCTTTATGGACTGCTGTGCCATAAAATTTATCATCCAGCCAGGGACATTTAAAACTGGCAGGGGCACTGTTAGTAATTACACTGGGAGAAATGATAAAGCCACCCCCCAGAAAACTAAAAGGGGAGGCCACCCTCCTATAGGATCAGCCCAATCACCATACCAGAGCTTGAGTTCAAGGTCCCCACCTTGGGATCCCCTCCACCTCTCTGTCTTTTGCATCCTGACCATATCACAGGGTCACTACCACAGTCTGCAGTTGCTCCGAATGCCTTATCTATGGACATCTGCTCACCCAATTTCATCTTTCTGCTTCCACCTACTACCAGTCTATAATATCCCCTCATCCATCTATGCAGATGTAAATCTTTCCCCCAAAATACAAATTATTCATTACTGGATCAATTCAACAAATATTCATCAATTGCTTATTATGTGTCTGGCAAATGAAAAACAAAACTAAAATACTTCTACAACTCATGAAACTCCTCTCTCTCTCTCTCTCTCTCTCTCTCTCTCTCTCTCTCTCTCATGTGTATGTGTGTGAGAGAGAGGGTGGAGAAAGACAGAAAGGGAGAAAGAGAGGAAGAGAGAGACAGAGAGAGAGAGACTGAGAGAGAGAGAGAGAGACAGAGAGAGAGAGAGCATGAGAGTTACCCAGATATGTGTGTGCACAACACTGGAGATGGACACCGTGAAGTGTCAGAATCATACTTTTCATTCCACAAAGCCATGACATTAGAGACCCCCACAAATGCTGATCACCCCACAAATACTAAGTGAAAAACTGACATGAAAGAATTCTACTTACTAAGTCTGAAATGAGTGTGGTTGGTTGGTTTTATAGAGCTAGCTAGGGCTCAAACCCAGGACCACAAGCACTCTATACAAGCAGTCTATTATTGAATTACATCCATAGCCCTTTCAGACATTCCTAATGGTAAGGGCATTAATTTAATAGAGGAAAGAAAGTGAAGCTAGCTGGATACAAGTTATTTCCATGTTCATGGAGAAGCAGCCCAACCAATTCTCAGCAGCCTGAACTGGGCCCTACCTACCTCTACCTGCTTAGCTCATGTGTAGCCTTGGGCCACACAGGCTCTCACACCTTGCTGGAACTTCTCTTCCAAGTCCCCAACTACTACCACCGGCCCTCCCTAAAATAGTGAGAAGCCCAAATTGCACATAACCAGTCAGGTACAGCAAAGGTCTTTGAAGCTAAAGTTTCTCAGACAGGCCCTTCCACTCACCTGTACAATATATTGAAGATCCCAAGCCCCCAGTAGGCCAGGTTTCTTAACCTCCACGTTATAAGGACAACTCTTTGCTCTAGGGGACTATCTTATACACTGTAAGAGATTTAGAAACATGCTTAGTCATGCCAATGGCACCTCCTAAATGATAATAACCCAAATATCTCCAGATATTGTCCCCTACAGGTGCAATTACTCCTGGTGGGAATCATTGAGGAATCCCTAAATGTGCCATCCCATTGCACAGTCAAGTCACTGCAATCCATAGTCCAGTAAGATAGTGTGGGGTAAAGATAGATAGAGTATTAGATTGAGCAGGCCCCGGGCTATACTTTTGATCTTTATCCCCACCCTCCCCGCTTTTTGGAGATGGGGTTTTCTCTAGTGTAGCCCTGGCTGTCCTGGAACAAGCTCTGTAAACCAGACTGGCCTCAAATGCAGAAATTCAGCTGCCTCTGTCTCCTGAGTGCTGGGATTTAAGGCGTGTGCCACCACTGCCCAGCTACACTTAGAATCTTAAAAGCCCAACTGTTGAAGATGTAGTCCCCAACCTGAAATGCTATTAGGGAATGGTGGAATCTTTAGAGGGTAGGGCCTCACGAAAGGCACAGAGGAACACCCATGAAAAGGAGACTGGGCCCCAGACTGTCTTTCTGTCTCCTGGCTGCCATAACAAATCAGCTTCCTTCTTCATGCGCCTCCACCATTCTGTGCTGCCTGGCCTTGCTGACAAGGCCATGTAGCCATGGACTAAGAGACTTCTGTACCTATGAGCCAAACTTCCTCCTTGTCAGTTTATTACCCCGGATGTTTTATCACTGTGAGGGGAAGCTGATCAGCACACTGGGGTTGGAGTCTTGGCTCTGTCTTACAAATTCTACGACCTTAGGTAGGTCACAACTTCATAATTAGTTCCTTCACCTGAAAAACTATGGGGTAGGGCTACTTCATGATGAGGCGATGTAAATTACAAAAATGACACTTAAAGATTGCCCTGTACAGTGTCCAATCAATGAAAGCTTCCCTGATGAAGCCTACGGTTCACTCTTCTATTTCTGTGGCTTTTGATCTTTCCCCTTCTTCCTATGCGCCTCCCACCTGTTCAAAGCTTTTGGTCTGCAGGAATCCTTCGGGCTGGTTCAAAGGCGTCTGAGGTTAAAGTAAAGGAAGCACACGGATGCATGCTCACACACACAGAGGACAGACAACCCTTGCTCACACCAAATCTCAGGACAAAGGTTTCCATTGTTGTCTAAATACAAACTTTTCCACAGGGAGCCTTAAAATAGCTCAAGGACCAGTCTTCAGACTTCCACTTCTCATCTCCACTCTGCCCCTGACCTCAGTATATCCTCTCTCCTTTCTGTGTCCCAGTTTTCCACATCTATAAATCAGGGGTCTAGCCATGATGAGCTCAGAGTGCCCCCAGAAACAGTTACTAGAGCTTTGAACTACACAGGAATGAGGCAACATGAACAGGAGTTAAAGCCATGTTTTAGGTAAGTGCTTAACTTGGGCATGAGGGTCATAGAGGCAAGTAATTCTCTTTGCCCTACATTTCCAAGGCAGCCAGCAGAATAACAGGTATTTATTGCCACAGGAGTTGGAAATCCAAATAAAATGAAATACCATGCCACCACTAAGACCCTAGACAAACAGGTTCCTCCCTCCAACCCTACAGCCTTATCTGTGGCACGGGATAATAACAGAGCCCAGGGAAATGATGAAAGGGTTATTGTCCTACTGTGCTTTTTGTTCCTGTGATAAAACACCACGACCAAATCCAGCTTGGGAAAGAAAGGCTTCATTTGGCTTATAGGTTAGAGTCCATCATGGAGGGAAGCTGTGGCAGGATTTTGAGGCAGAAACTGAAGCAGCAACCATGGAGGAATGCTGTTTACTGGCTCACTTTCCCTGGCTTGCTCAGCTACCACCTGCCCAAGGGTGGCACCATTCACCGTGAACTAGGCCCTTGATATCAATCAGCAATCAAGAAAATGCTCAACAGAGGTCAACTTGATAAAAGTAATTCTTCAATTAAGGGTCCTTCATCCAAGTGTACCAAGCTGACAACCAAAATTAGCCATCACAATTATGAAGGTATGACCAGGAAAGCACTTGAAACATCTAGTATACACACTGAGTATTCAGAAAGTGTGCTGGGCATGGTGGCGCACACCTTTGATCCCAGCATTCCAGAGGATCTCTGAATTTGAGGCCAGCCTGGTCTCCAGGCTAGAAAACAAGTAAGCAAGCAAACAAACAAGAGAGAGCATGGCCTGCCTGTCTTCTTCCTGGACTCAATACTCAAGGACTGTACTACAGATCCAGCTGTTCTTTCCTCTGAAAGTCTTCTCTTTCTTTCCTTGCATTCCCCATACTCCCGAGGCTCTGCCAGAAAGCCTTCTCTGCCCAGTTTCCCAAGATTGGCCCTGGGGGAGGTGGCAAGTCCAGCAGGTCTTTAACCTAACCATTTCCTTTCTGTGAGTTCAAGAAGATTAACTCCTTCTCTGCTCCACCCCAGAATGGAGCACTTAATTTTCAACACTGCCATACAATGAGGCTTTACATACCCATTATGTCAGTCTCCAAAGCACCCTGAAATGTAAGATGACTCAAACCAGGTCACCAGAGTGCCTGCCCTGCCTCCTGCCCATTCCATGAGGACAAGGAAAAGGACTGTGTGGTTTCTTTTCTTGCCTCCTTAGGGTAGCCCCATAAGTCCCCAGCCCAGATCCTCCTCTTCTCAGAGCCCAGGACTGTGATGTCTGGAGGTTCAGAAAGAAGCCCAAGCCACAAAGTGACTCTCCCAGGCTCAGGAAAGGAAGAAGTGACCCAAGGTCTCTCCACTGGTTCAGGGCAGGCTGGAGTGAGAAAAGGCTTTCTGGGTGCTTGTAACTGCATTCTCTCCTTTTGGACTACCTCTCCTTCCCTCTTCTATTGGTCCTTCAAAACTCTAAGATCCCTTCACAAGAAGCCTGCCCTGACCCCCACAAGACTCCTCTGCACAGGCACCACTGCATGGAAGCCATCAGCCTTCCAGCCAGCCTACTGCTGTCACCCTACTGCCAGGGCCATAGAAGCATGACCTCACCAAACCACAAAATGACTATTGTTAACACGGCCATGTCCCTTCTACCTTCAACCTTGGCATTGGCATTCATCCCAAAAATACCCAGGTACCTGTTGTCCTTGCACTTGAAATTCTCCTTGCTTTCAAAGTACAACTTAAAAGGCACCTGCCCTGTGAACCCCACCCTCCCCCTACCCCACCCACTTGCCTTGATCTCTTTGCCTGGAATGTCCTAATTGTTCACAAGTCCATGTCCCCTCATGTCCTCCCAGAAATCCTGAACTTCTTGAACTGACTCAGCTGGGCCTCCCATAATACCTTGTACCAAAAGGATGACCACTGAATGGCTTCCACAGTGAACTGAAATAGAATCCATCCAGCTCTTGGGCCAGTCTGGGCTCCTGGGTGGCCTCAAGCTCCCTATATCCAAATGACCTCTTACTGTTCTTCCAAGATTGGATTTGGGCCCAGACTGAGTCAAATGACCTCTTATCATTCTTCCAAAATTAGGCTTTCTTCTTTAATTACACCTTATCTAGCCACACTCAATGTGGATTCTAATTACATAATTACTTCAAGTTCTGGACTTAAAAACAAAAACAAAAAGAGAAGAATGAGCTTGATTACACAGGTAAGGAAACACACTAAATATGCACACTTATACTGTGTGTCACTTTCTTGTGCATATGCAATGTTGTAGCCCAGAAAGGGGTTCTAAATCACATTAAGATAAAAATTACACTAGGTACAGAAAAATAAGAACTTCAGTATGGTCTGATGAAAGTCTTAAACAAAGGTAACTTGTCCTCTATGCAATGAAGAGAGGGACCTGTGGAATCTTGAGCATGTTTGATTTTTACAGCATGGTCCCTTCTACCCAACACTGCCACCCCTTGTGAATCCTAGGTATTCCTTGTGCTGTGACCTCCCAAGGCACCTTTGCACAATTCTCTTCTTCCCAGCTAGCCCAGGTCTGTCCTGCCCAGACTTTCCCATCTGGTATTCTCCATTCCCAAACACTCCAAACCAGAGTAGAGAGCACCTAGCATGCCTTCCTTCCCTGCAATCAAGGGTGTCCTGTCCTCCTTGAGGCTTCCTTGTGAGAGCCACCTAAGGAATCCAGAACCACAGGCCACAAAACCCCCAGCCTTGTTATAGCATTACTTCCATACCTAACCTTGCCTTTGCACAAGCCAGTTCCCTGTCTTCTACTGGGAATGCCTTCTGCTGGGCCAGCTCCCACCCCTTCCTGTGTGTCTTGTCACCCTTGCCTAGCACAGTGCCTATCATATAAAAACGTTTTCATTTGCCTACCTCTTCCTGAGAGCAATCGTCACACTTCCAACACATTTTCCTATTAAATAGCTTTAAGCAAATTTACTTATGAGCTAACTACAAAATCTGTAGTTAGGATATCCATGTATTTCTTTTAAAGAATAAACAGAACTTTAACTTGTACAAGTCCTTTTTCTTGTACTTCAGTGGATATCTTGAGGACTCTGCTAGGAAAGTGGGGTTGTTGATTTATTATTGGTTGTGGTGGTGTATCATTTCTTTGTTTTCCTGGAATCTTGCATAAAACCCAAAACTTAGCAAATAATTAAACAAACTCACATACACTACAGATAGCAGAGCACCTTCTGTGAGCCAGACACTTGCTGGATGTGGCCCTGCCATTCTCCTCATGGAGCCAACAGACTGACAGGATGGGCAAACACAGCAGCTGAGACAATACTATGAAGAATGTTCTGTCCAGTACTACAGAACCAGGAAAGGCTAAGAGGTTAACTTGGCTTGCAGGGCCAGAGGAGGTCTCCCTTAAGCACCTGATGAGCAGCTGAGATCTGAGATGAGCAGAGCTAAAGTAAAGGGAGGGAAAAGTACCTGAAGCCAAGGAACCTACATAGACTGAAGCCCTGTGGCTGGACGGAGAGTAGTAAGCACTGAGACTCAAGAAGTCAATAAAACCAAATGAAGAAACAAGCCCTAGAGTCTCCTCCACGTGTCCAAAAGTCCCCTCCCAACCTCCAGCCTCTGAAGGAATGGCTCAGCACTACCCTAACCCTAACTTCAAGACAGATCAGAGCAGGTAAGCTCTTGGGTACCCACAGGCTTTCTAACCCATTTTTTATGAGAAGCACAGGAGCTCCTAGAAGATTCTGGAAAACTACGAAAGTTGCCATAGGTACTACCAATCATAGGCTCCTGGCAGGTTAATAAAGTGTTAACTATTTTACATATTCCAACAGCAGTCTCTCTGCCTGGCCTACGGTAAAAAGAAACACTGTATTCCCTAAATTAAAGACTCACTCAAAATAAATTTGAAAGCAGGTGCAGCCCACAAGGTTTGCACCCTGCAATCAAGGGTGTCCTGTCCTCCTTGAGGCTTCCTTGGGAGAGCCACCTGAGGAATCCAGAACCACAGGCCACAAAACCCCCACTCTGCTGGAGCTGAGGAAGGAAAAATTATTCGCAATGATGCTTCAGGTGAGCATTTAAAGAGCCCAGAACTTTAATAATTAAAGATAAAACCAAGAACATGGCCTGTCATGCAGGCTGGCTGGCAGCCGTGGGGCCTCCCGAAGCAGCTGTCTTGACAAGGCACATACCTTCTATCAGTGTGCAGGGATGACTAATATTTCCCATTTCCCAAGGGACCTCGCCCCCTCACACCTGCCAACGCTGGCTCACTTATGCACTATGTCCCACAAAGCAAACACAAAATAGTCCGCAAAGGCCTGCCACTGCCTTGGTCAGGGTTTGTAGGCCTGGCAATCTGATTTTCAACATCCATCACCAAACCGTGCGGAAGCCTGAGGCTCTCCCAGCTTCCTCCAACTACTCTAATTTCAGTCCCTGCTGGGACTTTGCTTTCTCCAGGGCCTCTATTCTTTGTTCTGCTTAAACACAGTTCCTCCTCTGGCCTTAGCCTCTACCCAGATCTCTACTGACCAGGCCACTAGGGCAGAGATTCAGATCCTCCCAGCTCCAGTTCCTGCCCTCCCTACCACATCCCTACCCTCAAGATTGTGCCAGTCCCCTGCCACAGACTGTCATACTCACCGTCTAGGAAGCAAGGCCAAGTGCAGGAAAGCCCGCAGTGTCTGTGCTGCATTGGCCTTGGAAAGATTCCCTATTAACAACACACTGGGGAAATGTCCCCATTTCCAAGTTGGCTTGCTAAATCAACTATGAGCCATGACCAATACCCTGTGCTCACAGGAGACAGTCAACCAACACTGGCATTGCCCTTGCCCTGACAAACAGACAAACTCCAAGCAGAGAGGAGCAATTCACAAATGAATAACCTATTTGTATAACAAAGAAGGAAAATGCTCATGTGTACAGCCACCAGGTACTACACAGTACGTAGGCAATATGAGACACTGTTTGGTTTCTGCACTATATGACCTTTCATACTGGGAAGCCAAGCTCAAAGGTCAGCCTACAGGCTGCTGTCAATAATCAATGCAGAAGGTACTATATAAATGAGTAATGAGCATTCCTATTGACCTGCAAGCAGAAGGGCAATTCTGGAATCTACTAAACACCCATTCCTATTAAGCTGCCACACAGAAGCCAGAATGCCCACCTCACCCAAGACAGAACATCAAGGCAAAAATGGGAATGGGCTGACGGTGCCAGTTTCAGATCAAACTTTCAGTACTTAATACCCCTGAGCATCAATCAGCACTAGGGCAACCTGTATTCCTTCCCTACACTGAGAATTCAAGTTGTTGGGAACAGTCTCCCTACAGGTCAGTGCTGGCTCAGCCATTTATAGACATGAGCCTCAGATACGTCACCAAACCTATTGCTTGCCCTATGTTCCCAACTTGGGTGAGACATGATGCCACATCCTTCATGCATGTCTCAAGTGCCCTTCCTGCCTGACTCTCTCCACTCCCACCTTGTCACAACAAATAAAGCTATCCTGCTTCAATTCCAGAAACTCACTATTGGCTGCCTGTCAGGGGAGACAAGGACCCTGCTCACTTGGTGTGAATGAGGAAATAAATTTATGAAGGTGGAACCCTGCCTCACTCCCTCAACATTTACTTAATGAATGAATTGAGACTGTAGTGGTGCTGAGGTTAAAGCCAGGCCCCTGCATGTGTTACATCCTTAAGCATATTACAAGTTTGGTTTTCTGTTTTGGGGAGTTTTGATTTCTTTTGTTTTTTGTTGTTGTTTTGTTTTGGGGTATGTATTTGTTGTTTGTTTCATTGTCGCCGTGTGTGTGTGTGTGTGTGTGTGTGTGCGTGCGTGCGTGCGTGTGTGCGTGCGTGCGTGCGTGCGTGCGTGCGTGCGTATAGCCAAAGCTGATAGACATCAAACTGTAATCCATTTCTGGGGTTATGGTTGTGTACTGCCCACCAGCTGCAGGACACTTGTTTAACTAAAGTTCCATACAAAAGCAGGGCTCTACCTACCATCCCTGAGACCATATCAGAACTTTCTCTTCATTCAACCTAGCACTATGGAAATCTCCAGGAATCCACAGGATGACCCCAACTAAGAATCTAAGCAACAGTGGAGAGGCTACCTTAAATGCCCTTCCCCTATAATGAGACTGATGACTACCTTAAATGCCATCATAGAGCCTTCATCCAGTAGCTGACAGAAGCAGAAGCAGAGATTCACAGCTAAGCACTGAGTCAAACTCCTGGTATCCAGTTGTAGAGAGGGAGGAGTGGTGAGCAGGGGGGGTCAAGACCATGCTGGGGAAACCACAGAAACAGCTGACCTGAGCAAGAAGGAGCTCATGGACCCCAGACTGACAGCTGGGGAGCCAGCATGGGGCCAGGCCAGGCCTCCTGAATGTGGGTATTGGTTGCTTGGGCAGTCCATGGGGCCTCTGGCAGTGGAACCAGTATTTATCTCTGGTGCACGAATGGACTTTGGGAGCCCATTCCCTATGGAGGGATACTCTCTCAGCCTGGATACAGGGGGGAGGGCCTGGATCCTGCCCCAAATAATGTGAAGGACTTTGATGGTTCCCCCTGGGAGGCCTCACCCTCCCTTGGGAGTGGATGGGAGGTGGAATGGGGAGGTAGTGGGAGGACAGGAGGGAGAGGGGACTGGGATTGTTTTTAATTTAAATAAAAATTAATATAAAAAAGAAGAGAAAAGAAAATGAGCTATCCCTAGAGCAGTGTGCTACTTCACTTAGGCCTGCTGGCAAGATGAGTCAATCATGGAAATGACATCACCAAGACCTGAA
This sequence comes from Cricetulus griseus, assembly GCF_003668045.3. Lineage (NCBI taxonomy): Eukaryota > Metazoa > Chordata > Mammalia > Rodentia > Cricetidae > Cricetulus > Cricetulus griseus. The sequence continues at coordinate 21,084,027 of NC_048596.1, read as the reverse complement.
ACCTTAAAGAACAGACCAAGCCCCAACGGCTAAATGACCCAACTTCTGTGCCTTCTCTCATACAAACTCCTTTGGTGCATATTTCTGTTCTAGAGTGTGACGTGACCCCACTCCTCCCAGAGGGCAAACAGAGATGAGGAATCTGCAGGGTCAAGAGTAAGGTCAGAATCAGGTGGGATAAATCAGGAAGAGTGAGACAAAAAAAAGATCCAGGGTATGTGTGACCAACTTGAGGATTCAAACGACTCTGTGAGCACACTGGCGTTTTTTACAGGACCAAAGCAGCCCCTGGCTTTGAAATCTTCAGTTCTGCCCTGCTCCAGGTGGTCAGTGGGTCTAGGAAAACAGCTTCAGCAGCCAGGATTCTTTTTCTAGTCTCCAGTCTCCTATTTGAAGATGCCTCACGGGCTCTATAACTTCTGCCCTTGTTAAAACAAATATGAATCTCTGTAAGGATTAGTGGGTTGAAGATGGTGCTCCATTGGGAGAATGCTTGCCTAGGATACACAAAACACCACATAAAACCAAACATGATGGCATGCCTGTAATCCCAGACTTGAAGGTAGAGACAGGAGGATCAGGAAGATCGAGGCTAGCCTGGGCTACACGAGACTGTTTCATCAATGACTATGACCAGCATTTACTGTGACAACTATGTCCAGGTCCTAACACGTGCATTATTGCATTATTCCCTGACGTCTTATTATTTTCTCAACTGAAGAAACTGGATTGTTCTAAGGCTCAGGCAGGAACTAGGAAGCAGCAGAGCCAAGACCTGAACCAAGGATCCTGCGAATAACCCACACTCCTACTCACTCTCCACTCCTGAGTGACATGCAAGGAGAGAGCCACGCTAAGCAAGAGACCTATTATTCCATCCATCCCACGCAGTCCATCCAACCTCATAACCTTAAGCAAATGACTCTGTTGTCTTCACTATAAAGCAAAGCTAGTCACAGATGTATGGCATAGGAACACAAGTCTTAGGGCTGTAATCCCGTCTGCCTGGAAGAACTGCCTGAAATGAATCTAGCATTCTAGAACTGTGCTGTCCATAGAATGGTCACCAAGCACAGACAGCCACTGAACAGTCAACTGTGGCGCATGTGGCTGAGGAACTCAACTTATACCAGTAGTCCACTTCAATGAATTTACATAGTCACAAGCAGCTAGTAGCTACCACACTGGACATCTAGCCTATAAATGACAGGAGAGCCATGCCATTTCCCTTTCCCACTATATTCCTAGAACCAAGAACATTCCCTGGTACTCAAAACTGTCCATTGAGCAAATACAAAGCAAAACTCTTTCCAGATACTTCAATCGCATTTCATCTCCCTTAGAGGTATTGATTCTCCAGCATTCCTGTCAGTGGGAGGAGAGCCTTGTCTGAAAAGGTGCCCCAGGCCTCCCCACGCAATCTGTCAGGGAACCACCCACACCATGAAAAGTCTTCAGTGGAGCCAATCAACCCCTGGAACTTCCACTTACTAGTCCTAGCACATAGCTTAGAGGTGTAAGACAGTCAAAGTAAGCTATGAAAGGCCTGTAAGTGTTTTTAAACACTTATCTATATGTAATTTATAACTCTGTGTAGATACATATCTTTTTGTAATTCATTGTCAGAGCTAAAATGATATCCATCTTACATTATAACAATGTGGGGCTTAGTGAACAAGTTCATGACTACAAGCTGGCTAGAGGAAAACAGTTCTCTAGGGTTAGAGCTGCCATCCTGAACCATTAGCTCCACTGACCTCAGTAACACATCTGAACTTCTCAGCTGCATGAGTGGCCAGGAAACGCGCTAACATGCAGACCTTTTCTCTGAGAAAGCTCTGTAGATTCTGGCAGACAGATTTGGATTATCATATTCTTTTAAGTACTCCTTGGTAGAAAAATCAAGCTACTATAAATCTCTTATGCGACAAGGACTGTGGAAGACACCAAAGATAAAAAGATGACTATAATACCTTCCTGCAAGGCAGCCACAGTCTAGAAAGAGTAAGACACAAAATATATGAAGGACTTACTCTATAAGACATGGAGCTAAGCTTTAGAGAAAGACATAGAGCCAATGTTACACCACATGAGAAGAACAGCAAAACACTACATGGCTGCCTGAGCAGTGACCTCTGGAAGAATCCTAATATTGTGCTGTCTTAGTTTAGGATTCTACTGCTGCAATGAAACACTGACCATAAGGCAAGTTGGAGAGGGAGAGGTTTATTTGACTTACACTTGCACATCACAGTCCATCAATGAAGGAAGTCAGGTCAAGAACTCAAACAGGGCAAGAATCTGTAGGCAGGAAATGCAGAGGCCATAAAGGGGGACTATTTACTGACTTGCTCCTCATGGCTTGCTGAGCCTGCTTTCTTATAGAACCCAGAACCACCAGCCCAAGGATGAACCACCCACAATGGGCAATGCCCTCCCCCATCAATCACTAATTAGGAAAATGCCCTACAGGCTTGACTACAGCCTGATCTTACCAAGGCATTTTCTTTTCTCTACCCCACTCCCACCCCTTCCCAAGACAGGGCTTCTCTCTGTAACAACTTTGGCTACCCTGGAACTCTCTTTGTAGACCAGGCTGGCCTTGAACTCACAGAGATCCACCTATACTACCACCACCTTGGTAATGGCTTGAAGGCATTTCCTTAATTCCCTCCTCTCGGATGATGTTAGCTTATGTTAAGCTGGCATAAAACTATCCAGCACACATGCTTTGCACACAGCAGCTCCTCAGTACAGAGAACTAAGCCAACAGCTGACCAGGCAGGCTGAGTAAACTGAGACTCAGATAGGTTAATAGACCTCTCAAGGCAACCCATGTGGATACTTAGGGGGCAAAACACAGCTCCTGAGCCTCACCACTCATGATCCCAACATTCCACAATGGTGCTTCATGGTACTTTTCCTACATAGTATGAGAAGAGGCAGGATCTGCTGTCTGTGGTTACGTCTATTTCAAAATAAACCATGATTTATTTTTGTAAAATTGCATCTTTGGGTCTGTCTGGAAGTCTAATGACTGTATGTCTACTGCCTTTGAAACATGTATTCAATTGTTTAGCAACCATCTCAAGCCTGGGGTTACATCAGAGTGGTAGAGCACTCTGCTAGAATGCCTAAAGCCCTGGGTTTAATTCACAGCACCACAAAACTATGTGTAGGGTGGGTATCTCTTGGGCATATACTCAGTATCAGGAAGCATAAGCTTAACAGCTTGACTAAAGAGACAAAATAAATTTCTGATAAAATCAGAAAGCTGAACATTTTTTCCTCTATCTCCTCCTCAAATACCACTAAAAGAACAAAAGCGAAACTCATTTTTTAATGGAAAAAAAAAAAAATAACAGCACCCAAGATATGCCAGCAGAACCCAGAGAGACACAGTTCATCACCATGCAGCAGCTGACTTGGGATCCTGCTTTGTCTACTCTGCTAAGTGCCAGCTGGGAAAGGAACCACTAAACAAGTGGCCAACCCCTGGCACAGGACCTGAGGAGTGCTGGGAACTAGAGGCATCAGCACTTTGAAGAGGAGAAGCAGGACGGGGTAAAGCTTACTTTCTGAAAGTTCATACAAGGAGACATCAGACCCGGGTTCCTTTCTTGAAGCTCAAGTGGTACTGTCAGTCAACAGAGGACTCGGACTCAGCCAAGGGAGGCATCTCTTAGAAGACCATGGGATTGAGTGGAAGTCTTCAGATATACAGAGAAAGAGACAGACATAGACAGAGAGACAGATAGACAACAGAGACAACAGGCTGAATACTCTCCAAGAAGACCTTATGAAGAAAGCCCCAGAAATACCTACTGATACCTAGGTTATTTGGGCAAATAAATAAGGTCATCATCTCTGCTGGATGACCTTACTGAGAAATTACCAGGTCCCTCTTGGGTTCCGCAGATGCCTGATCAACATTTAAGTGGCCATCCTTAAAATATAAATGAACAAGGAAGGATCAGCAAACGTGGAAAGATGGCTCCAATGGGAAACACTGCAACCAAAATAAGCAGAAAAGAGGGACTCAGAAGAAACAAAGACAATGCAAAGATCAGCAGAAATTTTCCAAAAGTAAAAATAAAGAAGCCAGACATTGTGAAGAATATCTGTAATGCCAGCAAGGAGACAGGTTGGAGGGTCTGGAGTTCAAGTCCAGCCTAGGACATGGAGGGAAGGGAGGGAGTAGAAGGGGGAGAAAGAGGGAGGGAAATGTTTCAGGAACTAGGGCATGTAAGACATGCACACATACTTCATGTAAAAACATGAATATAATGCTGGGTGGTGGTAGTGGTGCATGCCTTTAGTCCCAGCACTCAGGAGGCAGAGGCAGGCCGATCTCGGTGAGTTTGAGGCCAGCCTCATCTACATATCGAGTTCCAGGATAGCCAGGGCTGTTATAAAGAGAAACCTTGTCTCAAAAAGAAATAAATAAATAAATAAATAATAAAACATAAATATAGACATTTAAGAACTGAAAAAGGATGAAGATAAAGATACTCCTCAAAAATATAAAAATAATAAATTACAACTGTTTAAATTATGAACTCAATCAAGGAAGTCTAACTAATAGGACTTCCAAAGATAAAATACAGGAAAAAAAACTGAATATTCATATTGTGGTAGTTTGAATATATTTGCCCCCATAATCTCATAGGGAGTGGCACTATTAGGAGACGTGGCTTTATTGGAGGAAGTGTGGTCTTGTTGGAGAAGGCTAGACGGCATATGCCTTCAATCCAGATCTTGAGGCTGGAGGGTACACTTTTAATCTAGGCCACACCTTGTGTACCTGAACCTGGGCTTCTCTAGTTCAAGAATGCCTGGAATTTACGTATCTAAAGATGACCCTGCACTCCTAATCCCCAGGCGTTTCAAGTGCTGAGATTACAAGCATGCATTATCATACCTGGCCTAGACCTTTTTAAAAAAAGGAAATTTCAAATACTGAAAATGAGAAAAAAAACCTAAACATTAACAAGCTCCCCATAAATGATCAAAAATAAAAATGGTATACTAAGCCGGGAAGTGGTGGCACACACTTTTAGTCCCAGCACTCGGGAGGCAGAGGCAGGCAGATCTTTAGCCTAGTCTAAAGAGTGAATAGATAGATAGATAGATAGATAGATAGATAGATAGATAGATAGATAGATAGATAGATATAGATAGATAGATATTAAAAAAGAAAATAAAAATAAATAAAACGGTAATAGAAAATGTTTTTCAACCAAAAAGTCTTGAAAAGCCAAGTACTAGTAAAGAATAAGACCATGGTGTATTCAAGTTTGAAGTGATCAGTTCCCACAAACTCTTTCAGAAACATCTGCAGGAATAAGCCAAAAGGTCAAAACAAAGGTAGCAACCCTGGGTTGATTCGAAGCAGAAGTCATGCCACAGGACTACAGGTCAACAATGAAGAACAGTGAAGGGTGGCGGGCTCTAGAAAGGAAGGCTTGGGGTGGGGAGTGACAGTATGTGACAAAATAAAAACAAACAAATTACTGTGTAAGACTTTGAGGGTTAAAAAAATGTGAAGTAAGGCCATTAAGTCAGTAAATTATATAAGAAAGTACCATTAAAGTATATTGTAAGACTCAACCATACATGCTACTGGCTCAGTCAAAACAATGTAAGTATTAAGTAGCAATATAAACAAAAACTATGATGTTGCCATATTGAAAGGATGGGAAAGAAAGGCTGAGATTGGGGAGAAATAGTATGGAGAGAACTAAATAGTATCAGGAAAAATAATAAAGGGTATTAAGTAACTGTGATGGAAAAAATAATGGCCCCTCAAAGGAGTCCACATCCTAAGCTCCTGTACTAGCTAGGAACATGTTTAGCTACCTGGCAAACTGGGAACTGAGGTTGCAAATGGAATCAAGATTGCTAATTAGGGGGCTGGAGGGATGGGTCATCAGTTAAACACACTTGCCCTCTTTCAAAGTGACCAAAGTTCACTTCCTAGCACCCATATCAGGAAGCTTACAATTGCCTAGAACTGTAGCTCCAGGGGATCCAACACTCTCTTCTGCTCTTCTGGCTCCTGTAGGCATCTGTACACACATGTGTGCACACACAAACACACACACATGAGGGGGGGTGGATAAGTAAATAAAGGAAAAGAAGAAATTTCTACTTTTAAAAAGTGCCAATCAACTGATGCTAAAAATGGGAGACTATCCTAGATTATCCAGGTGGCCATGGTAATTATCAAGCTCCTTAAAGGTGGAGAGGGAATCAAGTAGCAAGAAAGTGCCAACCACAGCCAAACAGTGGCAAAATGGCTCAATCTGCCATCACTGGCACTGGCTGGGGTGGCTAGTTTTATGTAGACTTGACACAAGCTAAAGTCATCTGAGAAGAGGGAACCTCAATTAAGAAAATGACTCCAAGTCATCGGTGGTGCACATCTTTAATCCCAGCAACACTCAGGAGGCAGAGGCAGGCAGACCTCTGAATTCAAGGCAAGCTTGGTCTACAGAGTGAGTTCCAGGACAGTCAGGACTACACTACACAAGAAACCCTGTCTTGAAAAAGAAAGAAAAACCCTCCATATGATCAAGCTGTAGGCAAGCCTTCAGAGCATTTTCTTAATTAGTGATTGAAGTGGAGGACCCGGTCCATTGTGGTGGGTCCTGGGTTCTTTGAGAAAGCAGGTTGAGCAAACCATGGAGAGCAAGCCAGTAAACAGCATCCCTCCATGACTCTGCATCAGCTCCTGCCTCCAGGTTCCTCCCTGTTTGAGTTCCTGTCCTGACTTCCTTCAGTGATGAACGACAGTGTGGAAATGTAAAATAAATAAACCCTTTCCTTCCCAGCTGGCTTTTTGGTCATGGTGTTTCACTGCAGCAATAGAAATCCTAAGATACTGGCTTTGAAGATGAAGAAGACAGCCTTGTGAAGAGAATGCAGGTGGGTTCCGAAAGACAGCATCAGCGAGCAAACAGGCTCTTCTCACAGTAAGCACAGTCCTGCCAGCACTGTGATTTTAGCCCTATAAGACCATTCCTAAAAGAGGCTAATGTGAGCCTGGGTCACTGAGTATCACTGTTTGTGGGACTTTGTTCCTACAGCAATGGAAAATCCTACTCAGTGACTAACTCTAGAGAATGGGTTACCAGGATGATACTGCCTTCGTTATAAATCTTCACATGTTTCTTGTAGTTAACACTACAGTTTGTCTGTCTCTCTGTGTGTAACAGATTCCTCCCTCACAATATGGGGAACGAAGACCAGGAAGCCAACAAAAATAACAGAAACAGGTGAACAGGGGAAGAAATGCATGTCTCTCAGATGTGAGCAAGTCTGAAGTCAGACACTACAAAAAGAGGCAAAGGCCACTGGTGAGGGAACAAATCCTAGTGTGAGAAGAGCCCAGCCTTGAGCACGTAGAGGAGCCAGCAATTAAGGCTGCAGGGTAATTCTCAACACTAACAAGTCTAGGGTCTGCCCTGCTCCTGGCTTCTCCAGCTGGGTTACAGACTACTGTGAACACTTGGAGAGAACCCAAGGTAAACAAACACGGCATTTTCCTAGTCTATCAATTGTATTCAACAGCAAAGCAATTTAAATATGTTTACACTAAAACCAGCACAGATAATATGGAGTTGAATACAAAATTCAGGCAGATTTTTCAGTATAAAAACTGGAGACCTCAAGGTACTTTCTTGCTTTTAAGGATTACTTTTAGATACTGAACTCACTGACCACTGAGTGCCAAGCTTCCCAGTGTTGCAGAGGACCTGAGTTCAATTCCCAGCGCCCATGTTAGATGACTCACAACTGCCTATAACTCCAGCTCCCCGGGATCTGATGCCCTCTCCTGGTCTCCAAGGGCATCTGCAGACTCATGTACTTACATGCACATAGATAGGCAGCCAGCCACACACAAAAAAAAAATAAAATGAAATCTTTAAAAGACTCAGTCTTATAGAAGGATGTTATAATGCTCACCAATATACTTCCCATCATAACATCTAGAATTTCACACCAGCAACATGTTGGTGTGTGGCTCTGCCCAGGGTGGGCACAGGATATACCTGAATTCAAGGGAAAGGTGGTGAGCATCTTACTCTTTCCTAAAGGGTTCTGCATCCTGCTATAGTCAGTTTGGTTGGTGTAGCCTGGGAAACACAAAACCATCACTCTGCATTCTCCCTGGATGGGCTCTCTTGGCAGTAGTCTGCCAGCTTCCTACCCCTAAGCATTGCATTACTAGACTCAAATCCACCATCAGCCCCCACACTGACTAAGCCTTCTTCTAAAACACATGATTGATAATTATTTCATTGAAGGAAGTCAAGAAACAGGATATATCTCTTGGGACAGGGTGTCCCTGGTGGTTCACAATGTAAGGGTGGAAACTTTTTCTACTATTATAGCTGGTTTTGTTTGTAAAACAATAACCACATGACAGAGACTGGGGGGGGGGGGGTTCTAGAAAGAGCCACTACTGACCACAGACAAGAGAAGGGAGAAGAAAATCAATGGAAGGCCACACAGAAATAAAAAGCAGTTTAATTAGGTTTGCTTTTTGTTTTGTGTGTAAAATACATATTCAAAAAGACTAAACTGCTTTTAAATGAAGAACAGAGAACATGAAATTTTAATGAGACAATAATACATTAAAGCACACTAGAAAGATATGTTATTAACAGGATGAGGGAAGAGAAGAGGGAGAAGGACACAACAGGAAGGAAAAAACAAAGAAAGGATAGAGGAAGGAGAAACAGGGGGGAAAAAGCCTCAAAAGCACCAAGATATAGCACTTCACAATGTGCCTGAAGCAGGAGTGATTGAAGAAGCCATGGAAGAGACCTAGAGAACTGGCCAGAGGAAGGCATGCTACTCATGGCTGGTGGCTTGGGCCACAGACTTCCAGTATTATCATCTTTTATCCTTGCTTTGGATGGTTAATGCTCTGGTTATTGCTCACTGAAACACTGTGAGGCTTATGCAGTGAAGGTCACAGGCCAGAGCCTCCCTACCTTCCAAAGACAAGGTTCAGGAGCTCAGTCGTCTCCAAATCTCCCCTCCGCAAAGGCAGTACATGGAATGCTCTCTCATAAAACATATGATGGAAGTCAGAGAAAAAAATGCTGCCTGCATTAAAAAGAGATCCATACCCTGGAAAACTTTAGTTTTGTGCTGAAAAAAAAAAAAGGAAAAAAAGAGAAAGAAATGCATACACATCAAAAAGAAACTAGAATTTCAGCAGAATAAGGCTCAGCTCTCACATACACACCCCACCCCCTGCCCAGCACACCTGACTCTCCTGTGTTTAAGTTCTGCCTGCTCCAGCTAAAGGTCTTGCTTAGTTCTGAAAAAGCAGCTTCGAACTCATTCTACAATCAGAGTCAGCAGGGAGAATCTAAGGCAAGATCAGTGCATATAACACCTCCCCAATACCACACACATGAGCACACGCACGTGTGTGCATGCGCACGCGCACACACACACACACACACACACACACACACACACACATATACAAACACATACATACATATGCATGCATACAGACCCTTGCACATACACATACACCCATACATACACACACACACACACACACACACACACACACACACACACACACACACATATCTAAGCGAAGGGGCTCTGCTCCTTATTTCACTCTCCACTCCAAGGACACAGGAATGCTGGCTCTACTCTTTTCTACACTTTTCTCCCTCCCTTCTTAGGCTCCTCTCACAGAAGGGAGAGTTTCACTCTAGAACATAAGACCCAGATTCACACCCCCATCTGCATCCTGACCTCAGACAAATGGCCAAACCTCCCAACACTCACTCCTCAGTGATGGCCACTGAATGGGTCAATCATAGAGGAAGGTCCCCTGCCCATGCTCCCAATATTGAAATGTTCACCTGTGTAAGCATAAATAAAACATAGATGAGGAGAGAATGAATTACAGAAACGGCCTCTCCTCGGCAATCTGTCACCCATCCTCCCCTCCCCCACACACCAACTCTGAGGTCTGTGTCTCTCACTCTGGATCATTCTGAATTATTTACTATGCTAAAACCACATGAATCGCACCAATCAAAAAAAAAGGTAGTCTGAATCCAACCAAAGCCCGAGTGGGAAAGTGCTTTTTCAGTCCTGTTGCTAAATACTGAGAATTTAACATCCAGCTAGCAAACAGGAAAGAATCTAAATTCGCCATCACAAAATGTACTTGTGAATTTAAAGTAAGTAGTGCTACTGGGAACCTAGAAAGTCATTGCTCTAAAGCCTCCCACTTCACTGACAATAACATAGAATAAAGCACAAACCCAAGGCCCAGACACGACTGATCAGAACCAAAGCTGGCCATGCCACTTCTGGCCCAAGCTCTTTTTTTTTTTTTCTTTTTTTCCTTTTTTTTTTTTCTCGGATCATCCATTCCTCCTTCACAAACAGGCTAGTTAAATCCTAAACCGCCAGTGGCCACCCTCTGCTTCCACACCCAGAGAAGGGCCCAGCGAGAGTGGAACTGGAGTGACCAGGACAATACCAGTGCCATACAGACAAAGCTCTCTTCCCTGGACCCTATCGGTCCACACTCTGCTGTGGGCACCCCACTCTATTTTGGAGAAGAAAAAGAAGAGCCGAGCGAGTCTTTGTTCTGCCAGGAAGAAGCAATTTTCTTTTCTCCTTTGCCATAATTCCAACTCTATCCCAATATTCCCAATCTCTTCAAAAAGTTTACAGAGAAACTCTATCACTATAGCAAATAAAAGCTGGTAAGAGAAAGACAGGGCCAACAAAGTGGGGGGGGGGCTGTACAGAAGAGGGTGGTGGCCCTTCACCCCACAGGGTCAAAAGCACTTCATTTCAGCTACTAATTGCCTGCAGAGAAGTCACCAGACAGTTATCACAGGTCCTCAAACTGAAAAATATACCATCTTTGACCCCCTAAGAACTACCCCTTCCCTAACCTCCAAATGTGCCCAGAGCAGGAGTGGCCCAACAGACAGACCACCCTTTCCCCTCAGGCTCTAGAAGGAGACCTCAGGGCAGGGCTGGCATGGAGTTATTTAAGGCAGTAGCATGAGGGTGGGGCAGAAAACTGTTGGCAGTATCTTCCTCCTCCACCCCTCCCCCTCACAGCCAACACACACACACCTCACTCTGTAGACATCTCACTCACCAAAGGCTGAAGCTAGAGAATCTCCAAATGTGTCTTCTGTCATTGAGACTGCTGTCCCCTTTTGCTGTCCAGCCCACTTTTAATCCATCCTTCAGTCACCAACAAGCTATCTTTCCAACCAAAAACACACACTCAAATCTAAACAGGCATTCAAAAATCAAAGAAACATGTGGCCAGACAAGCCATCTCTGGCCTTCGCCTAGGAAGAAAAAGGGCACACCAGTGTGGAGGGCTGAAGGGTGGGAAGATGCAGTTGGAGGCCTAACATGCCAGGCAGGTTCTATGATGTCTCTAGATGAACCTCCTACCTACTGACAGTGAAATCAATTTGAGCAATTTCAGTAGGTTGGCCCTGTGACAACAGGGGCATCCCAGAGCTCAGCGATTCAAACAAAAATCCAAAGGCTCATCCAGAACATGCTGGGAAAACCCTCGGACCGGATGAAATGAGCCCGCTCAGAGGGATCCCTTCTGCTTTTATGTGGCAATGCATAATAAATTCTGTCTGCCCGGAAAAAAAAAAAGCATGCACTGATGAATTTCAAAGCCCTAGTACGACAACCAGGATACAGAATTCGACAGCACATCGCCCTTCAAAGGAACATAATGACTTTAAGCCTCTTCAGCCTTCTATCTTGAATGTCATTGCCGCTTATCAGGGAAACCACGCTGGAAAGCAGGGAAAGACTGCCCGGGACATAGGAGAAAGGAGTAGCTTTCCGTCCCTTTGGCGATGGGCTGCCTAGCGAGAGAGATGCTGTCATCTACTGAAGGATGAAGGGGCCTGGGCAGTGAGCGAAGGTACCCCCGGACACACACCCACCACCACAAGCGGGTGCGGGCGGGGTACGGGCCAGCAGCATGTAGTCCCTGCGCCCATCCAGCCACCCTCTGCTTTGGGGATGGAAGGGGAGGGAGGGTGCTGATGAATGAACACACCTGAGATGCCTCCATCCCGGCCGCTGGCTCCCCCCTTCCACCTCTGGCCGCTGCAGAGGAGACCCTCGGTAGTTTCACTTTCCAGGCAAAACCCACCCGGGCTCTCCCTTCTCCAGCCACCCACACTGCAGCCAGCCTGAGGCGGGAGGACATTCCCTCCTATCAGAGGCCATGATCGCAATTACCTCCACCTACCCAAAGCGAAAAGGCATAAAGAAACCTGGAATCCCTCAAGCTCCCTGCGTCCTAGCAACTTTCCTTGAAGGGACTGAGTGGGGAGACACACGGAGCAGCCGGGAGGCACGGATCGGCAGAGGTCCCCCGCGGCCACCCGGGGATGCTCTGGGGGAGAAGGCCCCCCCAGGTCCCTCCAACCGCTGGCCCTTTAAAAGCACCACCTCCGCGCAAGGAACAAAGGCGCCGCTCCGGGGGCCCGCTGCGCCCGCCCGGGAGCCCCCTCCGGAGAGCGCGGCCGCCACCCGCTTACCTCGCGGGTCCCCGGCGAGGGCTGCGCGCGTCCAGCCCGGCTCGCGCTCCACGCTGCAGTCAACCCCGCTCTGTTTTTCTGCTACTCGGAGCTGACTTCACCGACACTCCGCGGCCGGCCAATGGGCGGCGGCGGCCAGCCCCTCATTAGCATGCCCTGGAACCGTCCACTCCGGCAGCGCCCAGGGGGCGGGGCCTGGCCGGCCGTGACAGGAAGGGGCGTGTGCGCCAATGAGGAGGCGAGGAAGAGCCCGCCGCCAAGCCGCCAGGCGTCCCTGTGAGCGGGGCGATCACGCGCGCGCGCGCGCGCCCCTGCGCCCGCTAACCCTTTCTGCCCTGGCCTGGGCGCTAATGCCTCTAGACTCCAGTCCTCTGGTCTCTCTAAGGGTTTGCCCACAGGGAGCTTGAAAGGAACCGTAAGCATAAACCAGCAGCAGCCAGTGTGTCCTGGCTATCTATAAATTTATTTAACCCCGTACCCTTTTGACGATCTGTAAAACATCAAATCTTGCTCACGACCCTGCCACTCTGGTTATAGTCTTACCACACAGGTGCCTGAGGATGCTTCCTATTTTTTCCATTTGATCTTCACAGCCTTGCGAGAGAGACCCTATTACTAGTCCCCCCCCCCTTTCTTTTTTGAGACAGACGCTCATGTTTTCTCAGGTGGTCTCAAACTCACTGTGCAGCCAAGGATGACCCTGAACTTCTCATCTTCCTACCTCCACCTCCTAAATGCTGAGATTACAGGTATGCCCCGACATACACACCCCAGGCCGTCTTCCTGACTCAGCCTCTAGAGTGGTGGGATTATAGGGTGCACCACTGATAGATTGATGCTGATATTTTTCATTCATACAACCTATATTCAAGGTTCAATGGACATGAATGCATTGAGCCTGGGGTTACTAAAAAGGACCCTCCCTTTAAGAAGCTAGCATTTGAGGGAGGAACAAGTAAACCAGATTATTAGTAAATGAGCTGGAGAGAGTAATAACCAAGGACAGGCAGGGTATGCAATTTTGTCCCTTATGCTTACTGTCTTACAACCTTCTCCAGTTCCCTACAGGATAGCAGAAAGGGCAACAGGGAGGAGAGTTTGTGCAGGTTCAATGAGCCAGCAAAAGCTAGTCTGGAACTTGCTTCTTCCACGACCAGCTTCCCACATCCCAAGGACATCCCTCAAGGTAGGTGTCCTAGTTAGGGTTTCTATTGCTAGACAAAAACACCATGACCAAAGCAACTTGGGAGGGAATGGGTTTATTTGGGTTACATTTCCAAATCATAGTCCATCATTGAAGTAACTCAGGACAGGAACTCAAGCACGGCAGAAACCTGGAGGCAGGAGCTGTTGCAGAGGCCATGGAGGGGTGCTTGCTCCTCATGGCTTGCTCAGCCTGCTTTCTTATAGAAACTAGGACCACCAGCCCAGGGTTGGTGCCACCCACAATGAGCTGGGCCCTGTCTCATCAATCACTAAGAAAATGCCCTACAGGCTTGCCTGCAGCCCCATATTAAGGAGGTATTTTCTTAATTGATGTTCCCTCCTCACAGATGACTTTAGCTTGTGTCAAGTTGACAAAACTATCCAACAGCAGGATAGTCACCCTTCAGGCTGAGCACAACTAATTCTTTTCAGCTGCCTTTGGCAAGAATCTTGAGCCCAAGCATGTTCCCAGTTAGCAGGCTGTGTGGTGGGGTAACAATAGGCCTGGATGACTGCACAGGCCTGGAGAACCCCATCTGAGAAAGTTCTTAGATCAGGGAACAATGACAAGTCCTTGCTGAGCACCTGCTGTCCTGAACTGTGTTGTTTGTTTATTTTATTGAAGACTCCTAGCTGTCTGGGAGTTCACTCCATAACCAAAGAAGCAAGAAGTCACCAGAGAACCCAGACCTCACCCAGACCTTTGGAAAACACTTCCCAGGCTCTACTGATAACTTATACCACTGTCTGGACAAACAGCTCTCTGGTCTGTAAAGCAATAAAACAGAAAGTATTTATTTGTCTGTCCGGTCTGCTGTACACAGCTATACTTGTGCTAAGAGCATTATATGCACTGGTACATACCAAACAACAAGCGTAGGAAGGTAGGAAATAAAAGGCAGAGAAACTGAATCTATTATCTACCTACCAAATCCAGGCAACTAGATTTAGAATAGGAAAAAAAAAAAGGTAATACAATTCAAATGTTCAGTTTGGGTTGATTGGTTAAGAAAATAACAGTACAACCATTTGACAGAATTCCAGGCAGCTATGAAAAAATGGGGAAGTACTTTTGGTAATTAAAAGGGGGGGCTGCCGAGTTGGCTTAGCAGTTCAGAGCATTTATTGCCTTTGCAGAGGACCTGGGTTCAGTTTCTAGCACACACATGGTAGCTCACAAACATTGGTAACTCCAGTTACAATGTGTCTAATGCCCTTTTCTGACCTCAAAGGGCACCAGGCATGCATGTGGTTCACGGATGTACATGCAGAAAAAAATATCCATACACATAAAATAAACAAATCTTTTTTAAAAAATTAAGTGAGATCAGATTTCCCATTTTCTTCCTCTGGCTGACTTTGAACTCCTGAGCTAAAATGCTCCTTCTGTCTCAGCCTTTTGATTAGCAGATACTACAGGCGTGTGCCACCGTGCCCAGCTATTGCCATATCAACACTCAAAGATGCTTATATTATTGAATAGGGAAGTTGATTGGAAGCTGATGTGTAAAATCCCTTTTGAAATTTCCCTCTGTAATTATGTACAATTATTTTTGTTCATCTTTGTTTTTCTGATTTTTTCCTTTATAAACATAAATAAAAATAATTTTAAAATGAAACACCAGACCCTGTTCAAGGAAATTTGAACTCTCCTCAAGGCTATTCCCGGAAGTGAGAAATTAACTCAAGGGACCTAAAGTGATGCTGAAGCCCTGAAATCACCCCTTAGTGACCTTAGCAACTGTCCCATTTTTCACTGGAAAGCATAAAATGTGGTGTCTACAAGAAACAGAAAAATCTGGGAAGGACAGGAGGGTAGCAACTGGAAGAAACAGTGAGAAAGCAAAACCTTCTACCTCAAAACATACCTCAGACCTCTCTTCCATGAAGACCTGAGTAGGGCAGTTCACTCCTGTGGTACCAACACTTGGAAGGTTGAAGCAGAAGTTCAAAGTCCGCTTGGACTACCCAGTGAGACCCTGTCTCAAAGAGCAGCTCCCAAGCTGTGAACTAATAATAGTTCATAATAAAAGCAACCTAAGATATCATTAGGTTTAATTATACCAACCCACCCCTATCTCTAGCCATTCACTGAGTCATCTGGGAGGCAGGCCTGATGCTACATACATGTGGCAAGAGTGAGAGCTGTCTCCCTGCTGCCCAAGGTGAGTTCCAAAGAAGCCGAGACCCAGTCAAGTTCATGTAGGCTGTGCTGGCTAGTTTCATGTCAACTTGACACAAGTTAGAGTCATCAGAGGGAAGGAAACCTCAACTGAAACAATGCTTCCATAAGACTGGGCTGTAGGGAATTTTCTTAATTAGTGATTGATGGGGGAAGGTCCAACCCACTGTGGGTGGTGCCATCCTGGGCTGGTGATCCTGGGTTCTACAAGAAAACAGACTGAGCAAGTCATGAGGAACAAGCCAGTGAGCAGCACCCTTTTATGGCCTCTGCATTTCCTTCCTCCAGATTCCTGCCCTATTTGAGTTCCTGTCCCGACTTCCTTTGATGATGAACAGTGCTTTGGAAGCAAGTGGAAGCCAAATAAACCCTTTCCTCTCTGAGTTATTTTAGTCATGGTGTTTCATCACAGCAATAGAAACCCTAGCCATCCGCCATGGTGGATAGATGGAAGGCCGGAACTAACATGGGGTTAGCTCGTTAAACAACTATAATAAAGCCTCATGCAGTTTGCATCAAAAAAAAAAAGAAAGAAAGAAAGAAAAGAAACCCTAACCATAACATGGCCAACGCTCACACTAAGGGCTAGCAGTCTACACTGAGAAATATCCCACACTTGCTTTAATGCTGTGATTGCCTCTCTTGGAGTTCTTTATTTTTATACAAAAGATCCTGAATTTTTATTTTGAACTAGACCCTTGGGTTAGGGATTAAGTTCAATGGTAGAACACCTATCATGTGTTAGGCCCTGGGTGTTTAATCAAAGAACTGAGCCCTATAAATTATGTAACTAGTCTTGAGTACACCAAGGCCTAAGGTATACCTCCATGACAGAGCCTAAAGCAGTGTTTCTCAACCTTCCTAGTGCTGCAACTGTATTAAATACAGTTCCTCATGTTGTGGTGACTCCCAGCCATAAAATTATTTCATTGCTACTCCATAACTGTAATTTTGCTACTGTTTTGAATCAAACTATAAATATCTGATATGCAGGATATATTATATGCAGCCCCACAAGTTGAGAACCCCTGGCCTTGAGCAAAGTTTAGAGCTCTCTATTATCCATCACAGCCGTGTCTCTCATACGGCCCTTCTCATTCCCAGCTCCCAGGGATTTAGGAAGGCCCCCTCCTTTCCAGCCCCACAACACTTGGCCTCTTCCTTTCATGCGGAACTTACCATATATGGCATGAACTCATGTATATTTCTCTGTAGTTTTGTTCCTCAGCCCCTCTCTAAACAGATTGCAAATACCATGAGGTCTCAGCTTGTGTCTGCTTATTTCAACAGTGCTACTGTTCCTCACACACTGAAAAAAAAAAAATCCACTTAAGTTTAATGTAATCTTATTAGTAACTCCTCATTTTCTCCTCACGTGCCTCGGATTGTTCCCAGCAGTCTCTCTACTACTGGAAAAAGAAATAAAAGTATGAGACAGGAGAGTCATCTACACAAACCTGAGTCCAGCAAGCTCCAGCTTCCCTCCCCAGGCCATCTGTGTAAGGAATCAAGACAGGAAGAAACAAGCTTTTACAGACAAGCTGGGTCACCAGCATTTCTTCTGTCCCTGGGAACACACAGGTTTAGTGACAAATCTCCAGATGACAGTGGCAAGTTATAGAAACAGCAAAATTTCCTTAAAGAATCAATTCTCATCCAGACATAGTAGTACAGGGGAGGGGGAAGCAGGAAGCAAAACCTTAAAGGAAAAAAAAAAAAAAAACTGTGCCTTGAAAGTATAGAACTGATACAAAGGACTAGGGAACACAGCTCAGTGTGTAGCATGGCCAGCTGGGGGGGAGGGGGTAGGGGAAGACTTGATGGAATGTCACTTCCAAGAATTCCACATTCTTTGAAAGTCTGTGACCTTAGACACTGCCTAAGGGAAATTTGGTGAAATGAGTGTGGATGGGTCAGGACATGTCTATGGAGTCAGGAAGAAAATAACAAGAGCAACAGGGATTTAGACTCAGGATATTGTATATTATTGTATTATATAAATCAACTAGCCCTAAGATGCTAATTACCAGACCTGTGTTTATCAAGCTACAAACATCTATTCAGATGTGTTTTGTGTTGTCCCTTGGGTGAAGGCATGTGTATACAGTGGAACCCCAAGTACTCTATTGTATTTGACCAAGTGTGCAAGGTTTGGCGTGGACATTTTCATATGTTAGATAGTCAAATAAATATGATAGAAATGTCCCAAATGGACTTCTGGTAGAAATCAGAATGTGTTGCTGTCAACCTGTGTCTACAGCAGGGTCCACCGCCCTTGGCCAGGGATTCAGAGGGTTAAAAAACAAGACCGCCTGCTGAAAGTGTTGCTAGGAGATGTATCTTTTCTTCTTGGGACAGGAGAGTCATTAGTTAGAAAATGCTGCGTTTCAGGAGGCTTTCTACTGTAGAGTAATTTAATGAATGGAGTGTGTACTTGAGAAAACCATATTTAGGGTGGGTAGCTTCAGCTGACAACTTGCAAAGAGGCATTCTGACCGAGGCTGGAGAGAGGGGGGAAGAACTCTGAAGGAGGAATCTGGGAAGGTTGGCATGGAGAAAGAGAAGGGACCTGGAGAACCTGAAAGACCATGTTAGATGGACTGGGGGGCTTGGGGGGGGGGAGATACAGCAACTTCAGGAATGGGGAAACTCGCCTTACTAAACAAATGTAAATTTAATAAGGGCTTAAAAAATCAACAGCAATGATGTTAAAGAGAATAACTGGCATTCTGGAAGCTGCGGGAGACTTATCAGAGGTAATTGGAAGAGTTCACCGAGGACTCATTTCAGAAGACAGAATTAAATCACAAGGATGCCTTGGGATGGGAAACGCTGCTTCTTGAGCATTTATCAAAAGGAGTATTAAGGGAAAAGAACATAAGGAAGATGGCTGTGGTACCCGCAAGGTGTCCGTGCCTTTATTACCTCATCCTGTCCCAAACTTGGTCTCCTCGTCCTCGTTCAGCAAAGCCGAATCCTTTCGTGACCTCAGAACAGCAGTTTAGTCTCCAGGCCATGCCTCTTAGGGAGCTTACCACCTGCTTCCCTGACCAGTTTATGTGAGCACAGAGGCACTCAGTGAGAGGAAATATGGGAAAGTCACCTGTTCCCAGGGGCGGTTGGCAATCAAAGTAAGGTTTGCACAGCCTGCCCAGCTCTGCAGGTAAGAAAGAAAGAAACAATCAGGCTTGGAATATAAGCTCAGTAATAGAGTGCTTGCCTAGCATGCCTATAAGGTCCTAAGTTCAATTCCCAGCACCAAAGTAATGAAGAAAGGGAGGGAGGGAGGGAGGGAGGGAGGGAGGAGGAGGGAGGGAGGGAGGGAGGGAGGAAGAAGAAAGTAATTCAGGAAAAAATGCTGTCTAATGATAGAATGAAAAGAGAACTAGACAGAGGTGCCTATCTCTTTCTTAGGCCAACAGGACCAAAAACTCTGTCTGACCTTGCAGTTGAGATAGAGGAAGAAAGCAAGTTAGAACCAGGTTTCCACAACCAGCTGCAGCCCAGAGAAAGAGAGGGGTATTCCCAGTAAGCTCTCCATGGATGAAAGCAAGGACCCCAGAGGAGCCAGAGGCAGCTCCTTTGCTTAGACCCTGAACAAGATGGCTGGGCAGAGGCTAGGTCAGTGAGTCCCACTCTGACTCCATAGCTTGCTGGATCTAGACTGGGGCTTCTAACAGCCAAAGGTCATGAAGGCCAAGGACACAGCCAGACAAGCAAACCTGCGCTCTGGGAAGGGAATTCTCTAGCCATTCAACTTACAAACATTACATGGCTGCCTGCTCTTTTCCTGGTCCTTTCTCAGAGCTGGAGGACCAGAAAATGGGGGCAAAGCCTACCTCTCAGGCTCAGTCTGGTAGGAAAAAAGTGGTAAATTCATAGTCAGCTGCAAGGCTGTGGTAGATACTGTAGTCAACAAGTCATAAGGTTGTATGACCATCTATCACAGCGATCTAACTCCAGAACATTTTCATCATTGTAAAATGAAATCCTATTCCCACCAGCAGTTACTCACCACATCCCCTCTTATCTCAGTCCCCCCTGCCCCCCAGAAGTCACTACTATACTTTCTGTCTCTATAGAATGCCTGTTCTGAACACCTCAAACAAACGCAATCACACAACATGTGGCCCCTTTGCCTGGCTCCATTCGTTTATAAAGTTCACCTTTGTAGTATGTATCAGTACTTTGCTTCCTTCCATGACTGAATAATATTCCATTATATAAATATGCTACATTTTTATCCACTCATCATTTGACAGACTTCTGCATTGTTTCTACTGTTTTGCTGTTGTAAATAATGCTGCTATGAACCTTAATGAACAGCTTTCTGTATGAACCTATTTTCAGTTCTCTTGGGCATATAAATGGAATTCCTGGGTCATACACTATGTTTTACTTTATAAAGAACTGACAGGTAGCCGGGCAGTGGTAGGGCACGCCTTTAATCCCAGCACTCTGGAGGCAGAGGCCAGTGGATCTCTGTGAGTTTGAGGCTAGCCTGGTCTAGAAGAGTGAGTTCCAGGATAGCCAGGACTGTTTCACAGAGAAACTCTGTCTCAAAAACAAAACAAAACAAAACAAAAAAAGCTGACAGGTTGTTCCCAAAGCAGCTGTGCTAGTTGACATCCACACAACACAGGAGGGCTGCAATCTATATCCTCACAAATATATGTTATTATCTGTAGTTGTTGTGATACCCATACTAGTAGTTTTGGCAAATGATATTGAGTATAGTGTCCTTTCTGGCCCTCTGTGTGTCTTCTTTGTAGAAATATCTGTTCAAAGATTTTGTCTTATTAAATTGGATTGTCATTTTATCGTGAATTTGCATGGATGGCAGAGGAGAATGCCATTTAAGATGGGAGGGTAGAGAGGATGGGTTGAGGGTGCTTACCACAGAGGCCTTTCTCGGGGAGCTAATGTCTAGGATGCCTAGGAAGCAGTGGAGCCAGCATTCTTTTATTTAACAATACTTAACAGATTTCAGTTCTTCCCCACACTGTGCTGACACAAACTGATTGAGTCCTTACTCTTGAGGAGAGAGGCAAGTATTTCAGACTATCCATTGCTTCTGTAGAGCCCCAGGTGGCCTGACCCTGAATCTTCTGGGTTAGTGTAGGTCTTGGATCTCACCTGTGCCTTCCACTTTCTAACCACACTTGGATTAACCTAGTGACCCCATCGGGGAATTTGAGTGGCTGTTTATTGCCACTGGTTGCCTTGGAGCCAGCTGACCAGCCAGCCCTGTGGCACTCAGATCCTCGCTGGGTTCTGGTTCCTGTAAGACACCCTATCTAGGATGAGACTTGGTGCTCTCTAGTACCTCCCACACTTCCCTGAGCCAAAAGGCTGACTCCAATCAGGCCTCCTGATGACCTAGGAGGTTCCAAATCCACAGAGTATTTTATACACCCAATACATGACAGAAGAAAGCCCTGCTTGGGTTAGCTGTGTCAATATATTATGACTTTTAAATAGGCTATAGACTAGCATTTATCAGATTGTCATATTTAAATTTTTATTGTTTAATTATGTATAGTGGGAAGGGGAGGTAGGTGCACATGAATGCAGATGCCTGTAGAGGCCAGAAGTGTTGGATGTCACTGGAACTGAAGTTACAAATATTGTAAGCCACCTGATGTAGGTGCTGGCAATCAAACATTCTTTTAACTGCCGAACCATCTCTCCATCCTTCCCTTATTTGTTTTTTAAATATTATGGAAGTAAACTGACAGACATAATTTAATAGAGATTACTTAAGTTTTTTTTCTTTTTGCTTATCAGTAGTTTCTAAATTTTTCATAATAATACCATCTTACTAGTTTATTTAAGGAAAAATAAGCTTACTGTCACAAAATATTATAAGACTTAAACATCACCCTATGTTTTGTGTTGTAAATGTAAATTAATGATAAATTACTAATATAATACTCTTGCCATTTGCTCTCCTACATAGTCAGAAAATCGTATCACTTGCTGATTGTGTCCCTGATGCCCATTGTGGTTTAGAAACAGAAGCCCGTGGCTGATTACAAATCAGAGAGTCCTCACTTCTTGCACACTCCGGCTGCCCAAGCTTCTCAGTCTTAGCACCAGACCTTGGCATTTGCCAGCCTCTGTGGGTGTGAAGCCCTGGCCTGGCTTTCAGAGGCTCAGACCAGAGTTGCCACAGACGCATCAGAACAATAGAATGTGATGTCGTGGGCATCCCAGAGGGAAATGAGGCTAGATTGAAATGCATTTTTGCATCATTGATTTTCCCTGCTGATTGAACCCTGTTTATCTCATTTGCCAGATCAGCCTCAAAGTGCATGAACTATTTGTGGCTCATTAGTTTCCAATAGATTGATTGTGCTAGGATTGCAAATTGGCCACCTTGAATTGCAGCCTGCGGAAGCAGCTCTTCCTCACCCACTAGGATACCGGCCCATGGGCTCACAACAACCCAAGCAGCCATTGACATAGAAAGCCTGGAGAGCTGTCTAAGGCCACAGTCCAAAGCACCTTGCATCCCTCCTGGGAACCAAGAATATTGACTTAAAGCAAACAAGTGTCATCTCTCTCTCTCTTATAATCTAGTATCTCCTCTCTCTCTCTCTCTCTCTCTCTCTCTCTCTCTCTCTCTCTCTTCCCCCTCTGAACATATAATACACACAGCATAATGATTTTGATTTTAATAAGAATAGAGGGGCAGGGAGATGACTCAGTTAGGAAAGCTCCTGCCATACTATCTTGAGGACCTGAGTTTGGATCCCCAGAACCCAAGCATGAACATACATGCCTGTAATCATATGGTTGGAGGAGGGGACAGAGACAGGTGGATTCCTGAAATTTGATGAGCTTCAGGTCAGCAAGAGACCCTGTCTCAAATAAAAATGAAGACCAATCTAGGAAAGACACCTGGCTTCAACGGTTGGCACTTGCATGTGCATGCACACACACACACACACACACACACACACACACACACACACACATACACACACACACACATACACACACACACACACACAGAGAGAGAGAGAGAGAGTCACTGATACACACACACACACACACACACACACACACACAGAAACACTAACAGATACACACATATACACAAATATACACAGATACACACACAGGAACACACATACAAGAGCACACACATACCACATACACAATTCTTTAAAGTATATAAAAGCAAAAGGAAAGGATAAAGGAAACCAAATGAGTATAGTGTGGCTTCAGGTGCTGGGTATGTGGGTGGTATTTATTTTCACCTTTAAACTTTTCTGCATTTTCAAAATAACCTAAAATGATTAATAAAATATTTTCCTCAAACTTATAAAAGTGGGTAAAGCAACAAAATGGCATGTGTGAAAGTAACAAGAGAAATGCATTCATCTTATTCCTCAAGGGGTACTAGCCTCTGCCAGTTAAAACAACAGAAAATTCAAGCTAGTCCAAATGAAAAGGAGGAAATGTGTTCGACTAGTAAGTAAAATGTCAAGGGCAAATTTGGCTCAGGCCTAATTTGGTCCAGGGACACCAGAGCTGTCATTGGATTGCTTCACACCTCTGCTTTACTGCAAGTATTGGCTACAACCTCTCCTACTGCAGACTGGACCACCTTTTCCCACCTAACAAACAACCTAATGATTCTGGATTCACACCTTCCAAGTCTCAGAACCCAGGTGAAACACCCCAATAGCTCCACTATGACAAATACCTTAGGAGATTATGGTTAAACTGGTTGGGGTCATGAACCAGGGATAAGTCATCCCTGAAATGGTGTGACAAGGGGTGGCTGGCCTATGTCGCATGCCAAAATGGGAATACACAGAAGAATAGAAATGAAACACAAAAACATTTAAGCAAAAAAAAAAAAAATTCTAAAACCAAGTTGTCTCCCTTACACGAGTATATGATACACTTTGTTAAGCCAAGCATTCAAAAGAAAGAAAAAACCCAATAGGTTCACTGCAACAAAATAAAATATGGCACAGCTGTGGCGCTGCTCAAGAGCAGGATGGAGAAGGGAACACGCGTAAGAACAGCTGTATATGGTGGTACATGACTATCCCAGCACTCAGCAGGCTGAGGCAGGAGGATTGCTGTGAATTTGAGGCCAGCCGGGGCTCCATAGCAAGACCCTGTCATGGGGTGTAGGTAATAGCAAACAAATAAAAGGAGGTTTTAGGAATGTAAGTTAGTTAGAGATGTTGTCGGGGTGGATAAAGCATGGTGGTCCTGAAAGCTAAACTCATTGCTTTAGCCAATGAAGAATCAGCAAGAGTGTTTAAATGAAGGGAAACCCTGTGATGGAATTGGCACACATGGGCAACCTGTCTGGTGGCAGCAATAGCAAGAACTGGTGCCAAGAAAGTAGTGAGACAGAGCACCCAGTTGAAAGGTGACTGAAAGAGCCCAGGTGTGAAGTAACAAGGACTGAAACCAGGGAGGTGGCCAGGGGAATGGCAATCAAAAAGAATTTCATGCCTCGTCGGCTCATTCACTCAGTTAACGAATGGTTGCTCGGTTGCTCATCTCTGAGAAGCAGGAACTGTGTGAGACATAGTAGAGTGTTGCAAGACTTGCCTTCTGCTGAGATGCAAGGGAATGGGCAAAAAGCAAACAAAGACCCCCTAGATAACGGTGGCATTTGCCACTAAGAGAAACAGGAAGTCTTAGTTTAGGCAATTGGCAGTGCACAATATGAATTCAGTTGTATGGTAGATCAGAGCCAACAGAGGGAAACTAGCCTGAGACCAGAAAGGAATGAGGGACTTGAGTCAGGGAGGGAGGAGACAGAGGGTAGACACACAGATACTTTTGTGAGAAGAGGCAGCAAAGCCACCGGGACATGGGAAGATCTGAGCCAGCCTGCCCAAACCCAGAGCAGGGAGAGAAATGGAGATATTTTTGCTTGCCTGCTCAGCATCAGGTGCAAATAGTTATGTGCAATGCTGTGCCTCTGTTCTGTGATTCCTGACACCACAGTCCCACCAGCACCACACAAGCTGAGATGATTATCGAGAAGCTGATTGAGATCTCTCATCCAGCTCCCATTCTACCCCTGGCTTGAACAGAGTTTTTCCCTCCTCTCTGCTGGGAGAGGGTATACCACAGCCAGATGGGAAACTGTGGACCGAAATAAACCCTGTTCACGTGCAGCAAGAATATTTATATCCAATCCCATAATATCACAGCAGGCATAATTATACCCAATCCTATTGTGGGGATCGGGCCTCAAAAATCACCCCGATATGCTGCAAAGACCAAGGAGATGCAGCTATTGGGACAGGGGCCAATCAGCTGTCCCTGCAAGATGGCTGGGCAGAAACAGGGTGGGACTGTTTGGAGATTATCAGGGGTGCTACTGGCGGAGGCCAGAGAGGATGTGATGGTTTCAGAAACTCACGCTGCTGTTTCAGTAATACTGTTTCTGTTCATCACATTTTCAAACATTGTAAAATTGATGCTTATTCACAGCTCAGGCTTAGAAAATATAGAAGATATCCATAATCCCACAATATATACCAACATTAACATTCTTCATATCATTAAAATAGTGCTAAAATAGTATTTTAAAACTTTTGTTCAGGGCTGGAGAGATGGGTCGGTGGTTAAGAGCACTGACTGTTCTTCCAGAGGACCCGGGTTCAATTCCCAGCACCTACATGGTAGCTTACAACTGTCTGTAACTCAATAGTTCTAGGGGATCGGATACCTTCACCCCAATGCACATAAAATAAAGGTTAAATAAATTATTTTTTAAAAAGCATCTCTTCATATTCATACAATGGAAGGCTACATAGCACTCAAAATGAATAAGAAAGAGAATCATGTACAACAACTAATTCTTAAGCCTAATTTTAAAAGGTAATTTATGGAGACAGTTATTTCAATACCATTTATTTGAGGGGGTAGCTAAAGCAATCAATAATAGATATAAAATGGCTAGAAAATTAAAAAGAATTTTCCCTGGGGGAGGCAGAAAGAAGTAGAATTTTCTGTATTATTTCTCTTTAAGATATTCTAAAATAGGGATCCTGCAATTCTGCATTCCTGTAATCCCAGCATCTGGGAAGAGACAGGAGGATCACACTGAGTCTATCACACCCTTCTCCCCTTCAGCCCTGGTACCCTGTGGTCTGTCTCCTCACTCAGCAGTTTTGCCATTCCCAGAATGCCCTGCAGTTGGAATCTTGCAGGGGACCTTTCAGATATGCTTCTAAATGAAGTTCTCCTCTTCCATTTCTCTCTCTCTCTCTCTCTGTGTGTGTGTGTGTGTGTGTGTGTGTGAGAGAGAGAGAGAGAGAGAGAGAGAGAGAGAGAGAGAGAGAGAGTGCAAGTGCAGGTATGAATGCTTGCGTGTGTGGGGCATATGTACATGTATGTGCATATATTCAGAAGCCTAAGATCATGGTGGAAAACATCCTTCCTTCCTTTCCTTTTTATATCTTTCTTCTTATTTATTTATTTATTTATTTATTTATTTATTTATTTTGAGACAAGGTTACTTTGTGTAGCTCTGGTTGTCCTGGAACTCATTCTGTAGACCCGGCTGGTCTCAAACTCAGAGATCTGACTACCTCAGCCTCCTGAGTACTGGAGGTACTGCGCCACCACTGTCCAGCTGGGAAACATCCTTGATCATGCTTCCACTTCGTCTGCTGAGGCAGGGTCTCTCAATCAAACCCAGAGCTCACTGATATGCCTAGACCCCCTGGTCATCTTGGTCTGCAGATTGCCCTGTCTTTGCTTTCCCAGGCTGGAGTGATACGTGAGCAGCCACACCACCCTGCATTTAGATTTTAGGGATCCAAACTCCAGTCTTCACAATTGCAAGGCAAGAGCTTTAAACAGCGAGCTGTCTCCCCAGCACCCTGAATAACATTTTAAACACCAAGTGACATATTTTTATTTGGGGGAAAGCCAAAAATATTACAGGACCTTAAAGAGGACTGAGAACCCTGAGCCTCAAGGGTTTGGGCAGTTTCTAAGAGATTCTTAGAAGCTGAATAAGTACAGATGGAATGAATTCCCAAAAAACAAAAGCCCAAGAACAGCAACAACAAAAGTCAGACAGGAAAATGCAGAAAGGCTATAAGAACCCTGAGCTGTAGTTTAGATCCTAAATGTCTTCCAGCATGTGCTAAGGACTTGTTTTGAGGGTGTAACTACTGGGAGGTGTTAGACTCTGTCATAAGTGGAGCCTAGTGGAAAGAAGTTAGGTTCCTGGGAGTGTGCCCTCCAAAGGGACTGTGAAGCCCAAATCCTGTTCTTTTTGCTCCCTGATTCATGTGACTGGTTATGCTGTGTGGAACACTTTACCATGATATGATGCATATGACAAATACAATGGATGCTCCAAAACTGTGGGCTTAAATAAATCTCTCCTTTTATACATTAATCCTTTCTGATACTTGGTTGTAATGATGGAATCCTGACTAACACGCCCTGCACAAGGTTCCTAATTGCATAACTAAGTTGTTGTTTTTTTTTAAGTGCTGACTGCTGTTGCTCCCTAGCAGGAAAGAAAAATGCAGAATTTTATTTAAGAGATAAGATCTAGGCTATGTATTTGGATAATATGTTCCCCAAGGAAAATACATAAGTAGCCAAGAGACACTGGAAAAGCTCAACAGCCCCAATCATCAAGGGACTAAAAAATGAAACTAAATGATATACACCTCACACCTGTTTATAATTTTGAAGTCAGGTGATGCTTTAGATATACTGGTGGTGAAAATGCAAAATAGTATAAACACTTTGGAACACAGTCTAAAGCTCCCCAGATAACTAAACATAATAGAATGGCCATGTGACTTAGCAACTCCACTAAAGTATATTACACAACAGAAATAAAAACATATGCCTGCATAAAAACTTTCACATTAAGTTTAGAGTAGCATAATTCTGATTGATCAAAAAGTAATAAATGATCCAAATGCATACCAACAGATGAATGGGCAAACAAAAAGTGGTATATACATGGGAGAGAATATTATTTGACCATGACAGAAAGTACTGACACAGATTACAATATGGATGAATCTTTGCCAAAGTTCAAAGGAATCAGTCATGAAAGTCTACATATTATATGACTCCATTCATAAAACCTGGCCAGAACAGAGAGTTCTATAGTAACATGAGGGAGATTAGCAGTTGTCTAGAGCTGAGTGGGGGAGTTGGGCTGAAAGGGGATACAAGCTAATGGGTCTAGGGTGATGAAAAGGGTGCAGTTAAATATCTGAGATTCCAGCATCTCAAAGCCCTATCATAACAAGAGGCTCCAGTCCTCTCACAGTCAGCCAGACCATCATCAACCAGGCTTTGAAGGTCTTTACCTGTATTGCAACGATGCCTTCTCTTTGAGACTGGCCTTCTCTAAGTCTTTTCATCGAAATACAAAAGCCTCCCCCCACCCCAAAAAAATCCATCTCTCTTTTCTTCTGCACTCAGTCCTTTTTTTCCCTGACATGATACAGGCAGTGGGCTTTCTCATGATGGGATCTGTGAGGAGCAATGGGTAGGCTAATAAATTATTTTAAAATAAAAAACATAAAGCCAATTATAATGAAAACAACCATCAGAACTCACTATTTTGAGGTAATCACTATCATTAAAACAGTTGAGCCTTTTCCCCTCAGTGGGCTCATAGTGTGCAATACTGCGTACTCTTTGTCTCCACTTCACAACATAATATAAAATCCATGTGCTTTCAGATTGTTGCTATTATTGGCGGCAGTGGTGGTGTGGTGTGTGTTTCTTTGCCCATATGTATATAGGTACTCATACATGCAGAGGCCAGAGGAGGATATCAGATATCTTTGTTTATCACTTTCCTTTCTGTTGCTGCTGTTTTTGTCTGCTTGTTTTAGGATTCAGGGTCTTTCACTGAACAAGGCATGTGCACAGCCATGTTCAGCTTTTGGTGAATGCTGGATATTCTATCTTAGATTCTCTTGCCTGTACACCAACCCCTCTTAACTGAGCCATCCCTCCTCCCCCTGGTTTGTTTCAATATCTGTAAGAATGTTTTGTGGTTTATAGCAACACATTCAGTGATTTATAATTATGCATTGGTGATTTAACCAATATTTCACCGCAGAACAAGAATTCTTTCTGGCTTTGAGTCTCCTCTTAAACTAGAAAAGGCCCTTGAAGTCTCCAGGCAACTGAGAACACAAGG
This sequence comes from Cricetulus griseus, assembly GCF_003668045.3. Classification (NCBI taxonomy): domain Eukaryota; kingdom Metazoa; phylum Chordata; class Mammalia; order Rodentia; family Cricetidae; genus Cricetulus; species Cricetulus griseus. The sequence goes on along the minus strand of NC_048596.1, from coordinate 21,054,866 downwards.
CCGTAGGGAACAGACTTCTGATCTGATCACCTAGACAACATGACCGGCCTTCCTTCTGGGTCCCCTGCAGCCAAGGCCAAGGTTTATCAATTTTCAAACTCAGTGACAAACACTGTCTAGCACCCAACAGGCACTTGATGAACATGGGTTGAGAGAATCTGACATGCTCAAAACAAATTACTTTGGGGCATCTCTAAGGAAATTCCTGAACCCCCATGGTGAAAGCACAGCTCTTTCAGGAGCAAAAGAGAGAACTAGTGCTGGTAAGATCTGCAGGCACCCATTAAAAAGCCAGGGTGGGGCTGTAATCCCAGAATTAAATGTAAGGGTGGTACAGAGACAGGAGGATCCTGTTGTGGTGTTTCCTGCCCGGTTCTGCAACTGCCTCAGAGCCCCCAAATAAACACAAAAGACTTATATTAATTATAACACTGTTGGCCAATGACTAAGGATTCCTATTGACTAGCTATGTCTTACTTACTAACCCATTTCCATTAATCTAAGTATTTCCACATGGTCTTATCTTACCGGAGAAAGGGTCCAGACCTGTTACTCCTCTGGTGTCCTACATGGTGACTGACTCTGCCTAGTTTCCCAGAATCCTCCTCTTTCCTAGTCCCACCTATCCTGCTACCCAATTGGCCAACAGTGTTTTATTCATCAACCAATAAGATAAACATATATTCAGAAGACATTTCCCATCAGGATCCCTCAACTGACCAGCCATCAGTGAGCTCCAGGTTCAGGGAGAGACCTTGTTTCAAAACTAAAAAGTAAAGCAGAGATAGAGGCATACACCTGACCTTCATTTCTGGCCTCCACAAGCATGCCAGCACAAGTACACATGAGCCCCCTCATACACAAACACATGCACACATACATACACTATATGCACACAAACATAACAAGGAGAAAGAGATCCTGCAGGGAGGGGCCCTGCTGTTCAAAGCAGAGCCAAAGGGTGCCAGGAAGAGCTGGGATGCTGAGATGGTGTCTTAAATATATTTTCTGTTACTGTGATAAAATTCTGACAAGAGCAACATAAAGAAGAAGGGGTTTATTTTGGTTCACAGTTTGAGGATGTGGAGATCTTAGGCCACCTTTTATTCAGTTAGGAAGCAGCTAGTGATAAATGTTGAGGCTCAGCTAGTGCCTCCATCCCCCATTTCAGACAGGTTCTTACTATGTAGCCTTGGCTAGACTGAAACTCACTTTTGCAGACCAGGTTGGCCTCAAACTCATAAGCATGTGCTTCTCAAGTGTTGGGATAAGACCTACACTTGGCTCTCTCACTCTTTCCTTTATATAAAATGTTGGACTATACTTATTATTATCAAGTGTGTACCTGTATAGTATATGTGTGCGAATGCAAGCAGGTGAGCATCACAGTACACAAATGAAGATCGGTGGAAACTATTAAGGAGTGAATGCTCTCCATCCGACATGATTTCCAAGAATCAAACTCAACTTGTCAGACTTGTACAGGTAAAAGAGGTCTCAGACTTTCTACTTGTGGCTTTTAATTGTCAGCTTCACTCACTCTAGAGTCACTTGTGAAGTAGTCTCACCGAGAGATCATTGAGATCAGGTTGGCCTGTGGTTATGTCCAGCACAGTTACCTTGATTACATTGATTGAGATGGGAAGACCCACCCACCATGGGTGGTGCCATTCCCTAGGCAGGGGATCCAGGAGTGGAGAAAGCAAGCTGAACACAATATGCATGCATCTATTACTTTCTTCTTCTGGGTGTGGAGATTAGGTGACCCCCCAGAGCTCATTCCACAGCAACTTCCCTACCATTCCAGATTGTAATCTAGAATTGGGAGTGAAAATAAACTCCTTTTCAAGTTGCTTTTGTCAGAATTTTTTAATCACACCAACAGGAAGTGAAACCTAGACACTCTTTTCTATGTAGTCCAGTTGCATAGCACAGGGAATGGTGCCACCCACTTTTAGGAGGCGTCTTCCCATCTTTTTTTTTTTTTTCCTTTTTTTTGTTTTTTGTTTTTCTTCAAGACAGGGTTTCTCTGTGACTTTGGAGGCTGTTCTGGAACTCGCTCTAGGCTGGCCTCGAACTCACAGAGATCCGCCTGCCTCTGCCTCCCAAATGCTGGGATTAAAGGAGTGCTCCACCAACACCAGGCTGCGTCTTCCCATCTTAACTGATGAAATCAAGATAATCCACTACAGACAAGTCCAGAGGCTTGTCTCCTCAGTGATTCTGAATCCTATATAGCTGATAATCAATCTTAACCTTCTAGGTGGAGCCAGAGGGTAGTGGGCGTTTCTCTGAGAGAAACTGGAGAGTGGGGAATTCAGAACCTTGTATTTTACCTTACTGCCTTGGAGCTCTCCAGCCTGGAGTGCAGGAAATGTTCTGGATACCTGGACAGTGCGTCTCCCCCACAACCACTCCCAGCGGGTTTAATCATACCCATCGAGGACTTAGGATGTGGTACAAGACTTGTGGTTCAAATCCCAAACTCAGTAACCATTTTCCCCCTTTAGAGGAATGGCTAAGTCACCATAATGGCTTAAGCCTCAAGAGGGAAAGACCAGAGCACTACCTCACAGAGTCAATGCAAAGGTTAAATTGATTATATTGCAAAGTGCTAAGCAAAGTACCTGCCACTTAGTGAATACTCAGTAAGTATTAGCAATAATGATGATGAAAGCAATAAGACATCTTGCTCTTTTCAGACGCAAGATGACCTGCAACCAAAGGCGTAAGTTAGACAGGCTGAGAAGGCCTGATTCTTACACAAGTGCACCTTTACCTAAAGGCCCTGAGTATTTCATAACTATTGACATGACCTGGATCCAAATGGGTGGAGAACTGGAGATGCAGGAAATAGAAACAGCCCATTAGATAACTTGAAAGGCATTTGGGCAGTTTCAGTGATTTTTGCAGCTACCTGCCAATCTGGATGTGTGCTCTGTGTTTGAGTTTGTTTTCCTGTGTAACTAGTGACTTTCCTGTGTATTCCTGTCTTGTGCTCAGTAGCTGAGCCTGGATTTGTGTGTGGATCTTCAAATGGCTACACAGCCTTTGAGGCTCTCCTCCTTGCCCAGTGAGGAGATTTCAGTCCCCTCTAAACCTCTGAATATCTTTAAACATCAATATTTCTCAACATCATCATCCAATTCAGGAACTACTCCATATCTCTTCCTTTCATTCTTTTTCCAGCAAACTTTGTTCCTTCTATCTTCAAAACAGACTTTATGGACTGGAGAGATGGCTCAACAGTTATGAGCACATGTTGCTCATGCAGAGGACCTGGTTCAGTTCCCAGCACCCACATGGTAGTTCACAATGATCCATACCTTCTTCTGACCTACATGGGTACCAGGCACTCATGTGGTATATATACACACACATGCAGGTGAAACATCAATAAGCATAAAATAAAGTCAGTCTAAAACAATTTTTTAAAAATAAGGACAGAGTTCAGGTCCCTTTTTCTGCTCTCACCATTGGCATCCTGCTAAAGAAAGCCTCCTTCATCACTCATCTAAGCCACTAGCCTACACACGGGTACAGGCTGTTCTCCCCTGTTTTATAAATGTAAGTCTGGCCCCCACTGTCGTGGACTGAGTTCCAAGATGCAGACCCTGACATAAGGATTCATGCGCCAGTGTTTTACTTAGAAAGTGTTTCAGGAGATAGACATAAGAGTCTGGGAGAAGACAGCATAGGGAAGGAGACAGCAGGCAGGGAAGAAGCCTGGAAGCCTGAGTTCCCAGTATAGCCCCAGCCTGCGCTGGATTCCTTTGGCAAGTTGGGAGTTGCAAATTATATCCAGAACCTTGTTTTTTATTTTCCCCCAGAACCAAGAGTAGACTTCTGATTGAACAGCAAAGTCATAGGCTAAGGAGGCTTTAGGGGAATTTTCCATTGCTGCAGGCAGATAGCTCTGGGGCTCAGGGCTGTCATTGGAGCAAAGTTTAAAGTGCTAAGAACTGCAAACACAGAGGAGCCAGGGGTTGATAGATACACCAGAAATACAAAAGAAACCCACAAGAACCTCAGCAGAACATTCTAGACTTTTCCCTTGTGTCCTACCTCAGGCCCTTGTTCATTGCTTTGAAGCTATATATTCTGGCTAAACTAATATAACAATCTGTCTCTGTTTTTGTTTTCTACACTTTCCCCCAGCAGACACACTAAAATTTGATACCTGTCTTTTATTATTTTTTGGACTACATTCTCTAGAATAGGTATGGATTCTCCACATAATGAGAATGAACAGGTTAATTGATCATCCACTTTCAGTAATGGGGAGCTTCTACAGCATGGGGCTACTCTCCCTACCCTCCAGTTTTGGAAAGCCTTAGCTAGAAGTCTGCCTCAAGCTCTAATCTGCTTCTCAGTCATTTGTACCAACTGGTCTCCCTGAAAAGACTACTGCAATGATTGCTCCTCTCTGTCAGCCCCTCCCATTCCCAGTGGCCCACCTTTTGCTGACACAAGCTAATCTACCCATCTTCTCCAAAGCTTCTTCATTCGGCATGGATTTTAGGCTCACCAGCATCTAGAAGCCCACTTGTCTGACAAGGTTCTTTTTTACTGACCCATGCAACACATAGCACACCACCCTGAATCTATCCAGTCTTGGAAGGTAAACAGGAGAGAAGCAGAGACGCTTCTGGAAGAGTGACTGAAGATTACTTAGCAGTCAGAGCTTCCTCCGGAGTCAGCACACCCAGGTTGAAATCCAAATCCTGCTCATCACTGAGGACTGAGCTTGGGTGAAATGCTTATTTCTCTGAACCTCAGTTTCTCTGTCTATGCTGAGAAAAATCAGAGCACCCACATTTCAGAGTCACCCGAATGGCTAAATTCAGACAATGGATGTAAACCACTTAGCGGAGTGTCTGATATATTTCTAAGCACCCAGAGCTTCCCTGAACTTCTCTTCTGATTTACTGTCCCCAGTCAAATCCAGTTCCTGCTTGGACACCTCCACATTTCTTCAGCCATGATAAAGCTCCTTGGCTATTGTTTCCCCATTTTCTCATCCAGACTTCTCCTCTTAGGGTTCTTCCTTCTTCCACCTCTTACTCCTCCTCCATTGTCAACATTGTGCATTCTCCCTTTCTTATGTAGTCCTCTTTTTGCTCAATCTGCCTTGGTTATTGCTTTGCTCATAATTCTTTAAAGTATGGAAAGTTGAATCAGACACGTTGCTGCTGTCTATCTTGCCTCCTATCCTGGCTCCAGACAGTAGAAAGAAAACAGTGAGCTCAGTAAGTGCTAACTCTTTCCACTTCAGCATCTTAAGCTGTGGCTATTTTGCATCTACTCTCTGCCTCCACAGGCTAATAGGTAAAAGGCAGCCAGGGAAGTAGACCTCCAGCCATGAGAACAAAAATGAGTTAGAAGACCTGGGTTCCTCCACACCCTCCTTGACCTCCAGTACAAAAGGAGCTATCAGTCATGTTCTTCACTGTGGCAAAAATTCCTCTGATAGTTTACATTAACTGTGGCTCCCCATACTGTACTTTCGACTAGGTTTTGGGCTAAGCAGTCTTTATCCAACGATCGAGAGCTCTCTTCTATATACCTTTTTAGCTATGATGATACATAGTTGAGTTTACTAGCTTTGAGTTCCTAGACAGCCCTGGAGACTGAAGATGAGGAAAAGAGAGTACCCCCCCCCCAGCAGGTTGGCTGGGAAGTATCAGAAGAAAGAATTGTGGCCAGGCAGCCAAGCTAGGGATGAAGGAGCATCCTGTCCCGAGAGCCTGTCATGGTACACATAACCCTCACCTTAGTTTTTTAAATAGAGACATTGCAGTGTAGCTTTAGTGGACTCCTGGGTATAGTAAGAGCAAAGCCAGGCTTTAGATCTTGTAATTTACAGAAGCAACACTGGATTTTTCAGAAGCATTTTGACTAAAGCTGAAATAGCTGAAATTCCATCCACCTTTCAAGAGGAAGCTTTTCTATTCATCCCAACCTGCTCAGTGGAAGCCTGTTCTTGTTCTACTGTGGGCAAATCAGAACTTGGTTTCCCCCCCTTGAAGAAAATCCAGGAAGGAAACCCAATGATTCCCAACAGAGACAAGACCTGATCACAGAACAATCTAAAGGGTTTTTTTTTTTTTTTTTTTTTTTTTTTTTTTTTTTTTTTTGGTTTGTTTGTTGTTGTTTTTGTTTTGTTTTTGAGACAGAGTTTCTCTGTGTAACAGCTCTGGCTATCCTGGAACTAGCTCTGTAGACTAGCTAAAGGGGCTTTGAAAGAGTCCAGTCCTGGACTGGAGCGATGGATCAGAGGTTTTAGTACTTACTATTCTTGCAGAAGACCTGGGTTTGACTCCCAGCACCCACAAGGTAGCTCACATCATCCATAGCTCCAGGTCCAGGGTATCCAGAGTTCTCTTCTGACTTCTGTGGGCACCAGACACATTTGTGATAAACATTCTTGCATGTAGGCAAAATATTTATACCCATAAAATAAAACAAATAAATCTAAAAAATAATTTTAAATATAAAGATTTCAGTTTTATATGTGGGACTCTTGGCATCCAAGGTGGACTGTTTGCTCTATATTGATAGCTTGTCAGGAGGCTGGGGAGGAGTTAGGGCCTGCTTCTACTGTTCTGACAGGAAACACTGTTGGAAGAAGACACTGCTGGTAAAACATTGATGGGAAGGACTCCAGCAAAACTGATAAGATTCCAGAGCTAGTACTGAACACACATGGTCATTTCCCAACAAACCAACCTGTGCTTGATACAAAGTGGATGAAGAGAAATACTCTAAGGTCAAATTCCTTGGCTTTGTGCTACTGTATCAAACACCCGAGACAATAAACTTTAGAGAAACAAGTCATTTCAGGTCAGTTTGGGAGGTTTTAATCCTTGCTGTACAGGCAGATTTTTTGTCTGTTTGTTTTTGTAGGGTTTCTTTATGTGTAGATCTAGCTGTCCTGGAACTCTCTCTGTAGACCAGGCTGACTTTGAACTCACAGAGATCCTGGTGCTGGAATTAAAGGCGTGCGCCACCACTACCTGGCTACACAGGCAGATTCTTGAAAGCCTCTGGTAAGAGGGAAGCATATCACAGAACACACAGAATAGCAAAACCACTCCCCTCATGGTGGGAATGAAAGAGTGCTGTATGACTCCCATTGATAGAGGTATCACAAACACACAAAACAGTCTTTCGCTAGGCCTCCCCTCTGAAAGTTTTTCCAGCCCACAATAGCGCCAACCAAGAGACCAAACCTTTCATACGAAGGCTCTGCAGAGACACTCCAGATCCACCTCCACTGATTGCTTGTCTACCTCTATTATATGCTTGCTCTTGTTTTGCGGTGGCCACAATTAATGGATAATTGGCCAACCTGCCCCATGCATCCTAGAAATGACTGTGTATGTCTTCCTTCCTCAGTCATGCTCTAAACTGAAGAGAGGAAAACACTGGTTCTGCAACCTGTCATAAACGGAAAATTTAGACTCGCCAGCAATGTGTGAGACAGCTTTGGAGTAGCCTCAGAAGGTGGGGAGTAAACAAAATATACAAGAAAAAAGTTGAAGGAGCTGGCATCACTTGGCTTTAAAAGGAAAGTGACAGTCTATCATAGTGGCTGTTTTCAGCACAGAAAACAAGATCATCTGTACTTTCCAACTCTCCTCTGTGCTCCATCAGGGGTGCTGTTCTGGAAAACCAGTGAACTTGGCCTCAGGAGAGTGAGGCTTCAGTTTCGCCTTTGCTGGCACATGACCTTGGCAATCTTCTTCTATGGGCTCAGGTTCCACCTCTGTAAAATGTAAAAGTTGGGCCTTTTGGGAAACTCCTCATCAAGACTTCCTTGAAGGGTCCATAAAAGACTATCCACGCTGTTAATGTTTATTATTATTTGTATCAGGCTTTTTCTTTTGGGCCACCAACCAGCTCCCAAATCATGACATGGAGACTTCTTACTAGTTATGAATGTGCTGACTAGCTTAGGCTCATTTCTGGCTAGCTTTTATTTTTCTTTAACTTAAATTAACATGTTTCTCTTTGTCTACCTATTGCCTTGGGACTTTTTACCTTTCTTTCTGTATGTCCTATTCTGTGTCTGCTGGCTGACAGCTGCCTGCTTTCTGGCCCTGGGCATCTCCCTATCTTTTTCCTCTCCTCTCTTCTTCCTCTCATTCTCTCCAACTTAGATTTCTCCTCCAATTTATTCTCTCTGCCTGCCATCCATGCCTATCTCTCTCCTGCCTAGCTATTAACCGTTCAGCTCTTCAGCTTTTTTATTAAACCAATAAGTGCCTTAGACAGGCAAGGTGAAACAGCAACACATCTTTTCATAATTAAACCAATGCATCAGAAACAAATGCAGCACACCTTTACACAATTAAAGTCGTATTCCACAGCAGAAACAAATGTAACACATCTTTACATAGTTAAATATTCCACAGCTATTATTGTTGTTGCTATCTTATGTGCATGAGTGTTTTGTCTGCATGTCTGTCTGTGCACTGCATGCATGTCTGGTGCCCATGGAGCCCAGAAGAGGGCATCAGGTCCCCCGGAACTAGAGCTACAGATGATTATGAGAAACCAAGTGGTGCTGGGAATCAAACCTGGGTCCTCCAGGAGAGCAACCAGTGCTCTTAATTTCAGAGCCATCCCTCCAATCCCCAAGATAGAATACTTTTTTAAAAAAGATTTTATTTATTTATTATGTATACAACATTCTGCTTCCATGTATATCTGCACATCAGAAGAGGGCACCAGATCTCATCAGGGATGGTTGTGAGCCACCATGTTGTTGCTGGGAATTGAACTCAGGACCTCTGGAAGAGCAGTCGGTGCTCTTAACCTCTGAGCCATCTCTCCAGCCCCAAGATAGAATACTTTTAAATCATCACAAACCAAAGGCACTTATCCAGTGATCCATTGGGTATGGAATGCAAGAAGATGAAAAAAGAAAGCCGGTGAAGCAAATTTACTAAGTGTGTGAGAGAAGCCTGGTCCCATGGTGCACCCCTGCAACATCAGCACTCAAAAGGATTACACGAGAGGATTTCAAGTTCATAGCCAGTCTAGATTGCATAGCGAAACCCTGTTAAGAGATTTTTTTTTTCTCATGTTTAGTTAGGAACAGACTGAAGTCACTCTAGAGCTGGTCTGGTGTTGTGGTTCCTGCATCATCTCAGACTCTCTAATCCCCAGCATGTACCTCCTTAGCACACAGGGTTAATAATGATGTACTTGCTGGGGTTCAAACACACAGATATAAAAAAAGAGCATACAATGGATTCTCCTATACCCATCACCCAGCCTGAACAACCTTCCCCAAAGGCCACCCTAGCTTTTCTGTACTTCCACACACTGACCCTAAACCTCCCTGCAAATTATTTTGAGGCAAGTTCCGAAAATCCTATAATTTCCCCTAAAGATATTTTAATGTGTCCTAGTTTTATTGCAGTTGTTTCGTTAGTTTTTGACACAGGATTATGCTATATAGCTCAAGCTGGTCTTGAACTCACAATCCTATTGCCTTAACCTCTAGCTGGGATTATATAAGTACGTGCCACTATGCCCAGCTTCATGGTATCATCTTAAAAGATAAATACTTGGTAAACACTATACAACCACAATATCATTATCACATCTAAAATCTATGATGCACTCTTAAATTAACTCAGCATGACCTCAAGTGTTCAGGCTTCCCTGATTTGCCATAAAGTGGTTTTTAAAATAATTTGCTTAAATTAAGATCTAAGTTTCACTATTGTGTGATATGTATACTGATTAATCTAGTTTACTTATTGAAGAGACAGGGTCACTTGTATTCCCTATAAATTGGTAGTGAGGTCAAAAGTTGGATGTGGTCCAGGTTCAAATTCTCAGCAAGAATGCCTTGAAGCTGCTGTTGGTGGCGCAGGCCTTTAATCCCAGCACACAGAAGGCAGAGGCAGGTGGATCTCTGTGAGTTCAAGGCCAGCCTGGACCACACAGCCAAAGCTGTTACATAGAGAAACCCTATCTCAAAACAACAACAACAAAACAAACAAACAAAAAGAATGCCTCATAGGTAGATTTCTGCATTTCTATTAAAATGTTGGAAACTATTGATTATCATTGTTTAGATACATTATCTCATTAAGAGCAACAAATTGCTGATATGGTAACTTCATTTCTTAGCTAGAATATATCTATAAGGAAAAGCAAATCTTCATTAACTCCCTGCTTTTCTTATACACAGCTAGGAAAGGAAGGGCAGAATAACTATCACTCCTTTTTCTGTACTTACCCTTTCTAATTAATGGGTTGAGAGCTGGGGGTGTGAGTTTTGTCTGGGCTTGATCTCTAGTACCACATAACCCACAAGTGGAGGCAGGAAGATCAAAAATTCAAAGTCATCTTTGGCTACATAGCCAGTTCAAGGCCAACCTGGGCTATATATAGGAGACCCCGTCTCAGGAAAAAAAAAATAGATTGACTCTTTATCACCTTTCAAAGCATGGCAGATGAGATGAGAGTCCTCTCTTGAGGTGCTGCCTGTGAGGAACTCATGTCTGCAAGACTGTCATGAGTTTCATGGGAAGAACTCTCATGGCGGCCACCATTCAGCCAGACTCAGGAGACTAAACAACAAAGCAAAATTGTCTAGCCATTCAACATCCTATTTGATCTCTTTCTCCATGGTGCACTCAAGCCCCTTAATCAGGGTGGAAATCAGACAAAGAAATAATTAGCTCAATAAATAGCAGGCTCCACTCCTAGATTTCTGGCTTTCTGTGTGGGAATCACCAATAAACACATATCCCCTTCCATATGCAAATGGTCTTCCTCTTCTGAGATTGCGTCTTTTTAGGAAATTCTTTCTCTGTGGATTCAATCATTTGGATCTGGTGGGGATTTCCAAAAGAAGACATCAGCTGGGAAAGTGCAGATATAGACCAATCAGAAGAGCCCATCTGCAATGAGAGGGTGGGTTTCAAGAAGTCCTGGCTATCAACTCTCTAGTTGTTGGTCATGGAGATGTCCAAGTGTGGACCAGAATATAAGGAACTCAGGAGGCTTGGGTGAACAGATACATTGGCATGCAAATATTTCATTTGATGAGTTTTTAATTTCAGATATTACATTTTCCAGTTGTTGATGCTTATTTGATTCTATTTCCTGAATTCCAATTGCCTGTTGAAATGCTCTTTTACCCTAATGTGTTTCCTTTATTGTCTTTGCTCTGTTATAAAATCCTTGTCTGCTAAGTCAAATATTAGAAGCATTTGTGGGTCTGCTCCCATGTTTTCTTTTTTTCTTGATTACTAGATAATGCTCCAGCTTTTTAACCAGCTCTGATTATAGAAAAGACCAAGGCAGTAGATACTGATCAGTGTTCCTTTTCTTCTGCCAGCAGACGTGGTGAGGGGCTGGTCGTGTCAGTCTAGTCACACAGGCAATTAGGTTGGACTGAAGGGACCAGCTCCCCATTTCGGCAGCCATGACAGTAACACGTGCTTGCCATAACCTTGCCTTGGTCACTTAGAGGTCAGATGCCTGCCTTGTGACAAGGAACCAATCAGAAGTCAGCTGGTAGCACTTTGCTTTATGACCCTTGGTGACAAGCGCACAGCAATGACACACAGAGCATAGCAACCCCCCTGGGAGGGCCTATGGACCATAACAACCAGTTGACCAATCAACACAGGGCAAGCCCTCCAAGCCTGGAGGCACACCAATCGTGAGCCTGTGCATACCCCTAGACACTCCCCTTATGCTGCCCTACAAGATCTCTCGCAGCCCGTTCAAACTGTCTTTTGCGAGCCATCTGCCATGGCGGGTGGGTAAAAGACCCGAATGGGGTTAGTTCGTTAAAAAACAATAAAGCCTCATGCAGTTTTCAGCAAGCTCTCGAATCCGCCTGGTGATTGGGGTGACCGAGGTCGTGGCCTGGGACCCCGGATACCTGAGTTTTTCCGGGGTCTAACAGGACCAGTTTCCAATCCTCTTGATCCTGGAATGTCTCTGGGTCCTTCTGATGGCTCAATGAAATTCCCTTCAGCTTTGGGCTGACTGCCTGGCAAGCCTCTTGTCTTCTCACTCCTGAAAGCCTGTGGAAGATTCAGTTGCTCTTAGGAGATCGAGCTAAGCAAGCAGTTTGGTGGCTGACTCCCAAGTTTGGCAAACGTCCTATGTTTGATGCAGGCCTCCTCCTTCCATTAGGACTTTGTTTCTCGAATTCTGTAAGCCCACGGGAAATGTACCCTGCCATTAGAATCCAGCCTTACTGCTCCATGAGACTCACCAAGGTAAAAGCTCCATGGGGCAAACTGTCCTTGTGTTCAGAGCTCCCGTGGACTCCATTATTGTCCCCCTGGTCACATAAAGCTTCGAATTGGACTATGTTCTCTTTGTCCCAGCAATGACCTCACACTGGGAACAGTCTGGCACCTGGGTTTAGAAGAAACAAAACAAAAGAAGGGGACAAAATTGTCAGATATGACTAGTTCATTCAGAAAGGGCTCATTTCTCTCAGAATTTTAGTCCACTGGGCCTCACCGATGTCAGAGCTCTATGTGTCCTTAAAAATAAGATTTAAATTTTTGTGCCACACCTAGGTTATACTAGACTTTTTAGAAGCATACACTTTGTGTGCAGAAGAGGAGATTATTTTAATTTTTTTTTTTTTGAGACAGGGTTTCTCTGTGTAGCTTTGGAGCCTATCCTGGCACTCGCTCTGGAGACCAGGCTGGCCTCGAACTCATAGAGATCCGCCTGCCTCTGCCTCCCGAGTTCTGGGATTAAAGGCGTGCGCCATCAACGCCCGGCAGATTATTTTAATATTTAAGCACAGTAAGGCCACACAAATGTGGCTGAGTCAGCCTGGGTCATACCACAATGTCTCCTCATACCTCAATGCAGTAAGGACCAATGGGCAATTTAGGATCTTTTTAAACTGAACTAAGGAGAGAAGGGAGAAAGAACCTTATTTTTGCAGTGGGTAGGAAGTGTTACAAAGTTGTGAGAAATGTGTGGAAGAAGTTAACCAAGAGCTAGAGAAACAAAGCCTTCACTCCAGAGAGGGGCACAGTTATATTCAGGGGGTGGAGGTGGAGCCCCTGATTCTTATCACTTGCTTTTCCTGTAACTCGATGATTTGAGCTACACATTGCCCTTTTGTTCCTGAGCTGACTCCAGGCATTTGAGAGGTTAGACCATCTATCTCTACCAGTGGCCTCTGAGGATAACACCCTCCCAACCCCCCCATCCCGGCCCACCTCGTGCCCGTATCCTTTTCTTCTTAAGTATGTGGAGGTGGTTTATGTTACCTGTAACTCAGAGTCTTAACTAAGACTGCTGCTATAGTGACAGACATGTCTAGCAGGGCCTACGGGAAGGTACCTCCCTCAAAACAGAGGAAGAGAGAGCATGGATGGAGATGAATGCAGGCCTTGGCTTTATTAGATAATGAGTCCTCCAAGAAGGAGAAACTGGAGCTTCTGGATTTGGGTCACACAACCCCAAGTGGGAGGAGCTTCAGCTATATCTAAGATGTCATCTGAATGTCTGCCTAAGCCAGGCAGTTTCAGACTTTAACGAAACGAAGAAAGTGAGTTCCCCAAGTGGCATCCAAAGATGGAAAGAAGACAGAAGATTCCTGTGTTTGTGCATTTCACCTACACTCAGGCCTCCTGGTTTGCAGATGAGCCTTGAGTTTACACCAGAGAGTAAACAAGAGAGCTTTTTGGACATCACACACCACTTTGCCAGTTTCCGTTCTCTTCAATTATTTACCGTCTAATTGTCCACAGTGAAACAGAATCTGCAAACAGAATCCAAGATGTGGCATCATGAGTGAGCTGGAGAGGGAAAGCTGAAGTTGAGTGAAGCACTTTGGGCCGGATAGTTTTATGTCAATTTGACACAGGCAAGAATCATCTGAAAGGAGGAAACCTAATTAAGAATATGCCTCTTTAGGATCTGGCTATAGGCAAGCCTGTCGGGCATTTCTTAATTAGTGATTGCAGTGGGAGGGCCCAGCCCACTGTGAGCGGTATCACCCCTGGGCTGGTGGTCCCGAGTTCTATAAGAAAGCAGGCTGAGCAAGCCACGAGGATCAAGTCAGTTAGCAGCACCTCTCCATCATCTCCTGACTCCAGTTCCTGCCCTACTTCAGCTCCTGCCCTGACTTTTTTCAGGGATGGACTCTGATGTGGAAGTATAAGCCAAATAAACCCTTTCCTCCCTAAGTTGCTTTTGGTCGTGGTGTTTCATCACAGCAATAATAGCCCTAAGATACAGTTGGAGCAGAAGCAGGACACCTGTTCCTGCATCCAATGGCCTTCAGAGGCTTAGAAGTGCTGGGTGGAACCAGCACAGTGCAGCCACAGCGTCTCAGAACTCCAGTCTAGTCTGTGAGGCCCAGCACTTCTTCAGCACTGTTTTGGACCACAGTCTGAAGTTGGCCCTCGGTTGGTTATGTCTCTAGATGCCCCTAAGCCCTGGCTTCTTTATCTTCAAAAGACAGGATGCAAAAGGGATGGAAGAGAAAATAAGTCTCTCTTTGGATTGAAAAAAGACTGTTATGACTAATTGTTTTGTCAATCATAGGAAAAAATATTAGTAGCAGTGAAAACAAGAAACATGTCTTAAAGTAGAAAGCAGAAAAATAACACTACAAATAAAATTCACTGTACTCTCTCTGCTTGTGTTCAACTGGAACTTTCAGCTCTCTCCTATGAAAGCTCCAATTCTGTCTCTCCAAATCCTGCCTCAGAGATCTCCAACAAAGGGAAGGCACCAAGAAGCCCAGTTCTACATTTTTGGCCGACACAGCGGCTCCCCTTCCCCCCCAAAGACCCAGCCTAAAGCATACCGTACCTGGGCACAAACTCAGCTCGTGGCAGACACATCATCACTCCTTGCCTACATAAGTGCCCTGCTTTAGTTAGGCCATGTGATTTCTCCTGCCCCTTCTCTGGCATGGAGGACTCACCCAGGACTTGCTTTGCTCAAAATCAATCTGTTCCTCTACTTTTTCAATTCGGCTTGATCTGGCTTACTGCGTTGGCAGAGAAACCTGTTATTGGGGTACAGAAAACCTATTAGCTTATATTACTTTTCTCTTTGCTATAACAAAATGACAAAGCAACTTAAGGAAGGAAGGGTTTATTTTGGCTCACAGTTGGACAGCACAGTCCATCACAGTGGGAAAGCAGTGGTGGCAAGAGCTTGAAGCAGCTGGTCACATGTCATCCACAATCAGGAAGCAGAGAGGAACGAAAGTTGGTGACAGTTTGCTGTTTCCCTTTTACTCCGTCCACAACACTTACCCATGGATGGTTCCATCCAAGACTCAGAATCCAGAAACTCCCTCTCAGACGTGCCCAGAGCTCTGTCTCCTGGGTGATTCTAGTTCCTGTCAACAATTGATATTATCCATCACATTGCTTAATAGAATTTTCTCAGAAACATTTTGTTATATTTTCTTTCAACTTTTCTAGACAACTATATGTACTGCAATTGAGAAATACTATAATTTTTTTTAAAACTTTTATTTGTGTGGGGAGGTAGGGCTCCTGCTGCCTCACGGATGAAGAAGTCAGAGGATAATGTGTGTGAGTCACTTCTCTCCTTCCATCACGTGGGTTCTGGGGATCAAACTCAGATTGTCAGGCTTGGTCGACTGGCTAGAGCCTATACCTGTTGAGCCATCTTGCTGACCTGAGAAGTATTATTTATAGCTTAGTTTCCCTATTGACATATTATAATAAGCTTCTTTCCAGTGCCAATAAATACTCATTGTAGTTTGCTTTCTGTCGCTGTAATAAAACACCACGACCAAAGCCAATTTGGGAAGGAATGGATTTATTTCCTCTTACAACTCGAAGATCGCAATCCATCACTAAGGAAAGTCAGGTAAGGAACACAAGGCAGGAACTGAGCCAGAGGCCATGGAGGGATGCTGCTTACTGGCTTGCTCAGCTACCATTCTTATACAGCCCAGGCTCATTTACCTAGGGTTGGCATTGCCTGCAATGGGCTGGACCCTCCCACATCAACCAGAAATCAAGAAAGTGTCCCACAGACTTATCTGATGGAGTCAATTCCTCAACTGTGGTTCCCTTTTCCCAAGTGACTCTAGTTTGTGACAAATTGACAAAAACTAAGCAGGATGCTATTCTTCCAAAACAAGGTTTTTAAATGATTATCTGTTACAAGTGGAATTATTTGGTTTTGATTTAAAACGCAGTTGGGAGCGAGGAAAGATGCTGGTAGCAAGTCAGTCACAGGCTGATTGCAAGGATCAAGAACAAACCTGAAAATGGCTCTTCCTGCCAGGTCAACCTCAAGCAGCACAATGACACCCCTCCCCCCAAGGCCACACACACACTAACAGCCACTGAACAGGAAGTGAGAAAAAAAGGAATTGAGCAGTTAAGGTCTGGGATGTATATGAGTGCCCAGATGAGGGTCATGTATGGCCCTACTCATTGCATCTAACCCATCATGTGTTAGAACTATGGGCCATTCGCCACCTTTCTATTCACAGTTCCCTCCAACTCTTTTTCTAGGCATAGGACACCCTCCCAACGGTCACATAGCTGAAATCTACATTATGAAAATCTAGATTTTTCATTCATGTAAATTGAATCTCTGGGCTTGACATGTAAGTTTAGGTTCAGGGAAAGGAGAAGTGTGTTAACACACACACACACACACACACACACACACACACACACACACACACACAAACGAGTCATCCATTTGCTACTTAGGGTCCTATCTATACCGGCAAGTGCAACTTGAAGTTTGCAAGGAAATTGGTCCACATCTTCCAAAATGGATTTGGGGGTAGAGAATGAAGGAAGAGGCAGACACACCACTGGTTGGAGAAGAATGCCACTCCCTTTATCGTCAGGCATCTAGGGGGAGGGGCAGGGGTAAGTAAAGGCATGTTGCAGAAAGTCAAGGAAGCATCCACACCTGCTCATTATATCAAGTGTCTAGAGACTCCCTAAATAATGAAGATGCAATTGGCTCCCTCCCAGGGCAGGTGTGGAAGAGTTTCCAGAGCAGCAGCTCCTCTTGCAAAGCTGGAGCAGAAATGAAGATCCGGTTACTTGAAAGAGGGTCCAGTTAGTAGCTATGGTGAACTCCTTCAGCCTTAGGAATCGTCTTGGAGCTAAGGTACAAGAAAGTTGTAGGGAAACTCCTCAGCTGCAGCTCAGTGGAGGTTGAGATTTCTGAAGTTCACTGTTGTTCTTGTCTAAATTCTGGTTTCACTACCATTTCTCATGTGACCTTCAGATGCTTACCCAGCCTTTCCAACCCTCACTTTCCATATTTATAAAACAAAGGTAGCAATTCTCTCAGATTATTGTGGTCTCATATATACGGGCCCTACTGAAACATTAGCCATGTCCAACTGAAACATAGTAGCCATATCCAAAGAATGGCATTGCCTCATTTCTTAGAAAGGGTTGCTTGGGGGTTAAGAGCAATCAATGTCCAGGGCAAAAGAAAATCTATTCTTTAGGAGCATACATTGTAACATTAAACCAGTGTGCCATGCACTGAACATGATGTTCAGGGCCTCATATAGGATCTTTAAAAACTCACTATGGGTAAGTGTTACAAGAGTTCAGAGGTGTTAGATACTTTCCCTAGGTTAAACAGCAAGTAAGGGGTGTGTGTGTGTGTGTGGGGCTCTGGATGCAATCAATTTAGTGATTCCTAGGTGAGCAGAATGGGAATGGGAGAGAGCTGGTTAAGACTGGCGGGGGGGGGGGGGGGGGAGGGAGAAAAAAGAAAAAAAAAAAGCAGACTTGCCCAGGTCCGTGGAACTAGACTGCCCCCTAGTGTTAGAGAAGTCCAGGGACCAAGTACTCAGAGGGAGTTAGAACTTGTCTAAGGTCAGGTGCAGCCCCTTGCCCACAGCAAGCCCCAAGGAGTCTCCTATCTAAGCCCTCGTGGCTTCAGGCATACAGGCGCACTTGGCTACATCAGGTATTAAAGGTGATTCTGGTGATCCGAACTCAGACCTTCATGCTTGCACAGTGAATGTTCTTACCTACAGACCCCCATAGGAGTCCTTTCTAAAACCCAAGGCCTCCAAGAGAATCACCCTCCCCCCACACTGTTGAGACTGCCATAACAGAATACTGGAGATCAGGTGGCTGGACAAGCAGCAATTTATTTCTGATAGGCTGGAGCTTGGGAAGTGTACAGAATTCAGCTCTTGGTGAGGGCTTGCTTCCTGGCTCACCAGAGACAGTCTGGTTTTTCTGCAGTTTTAGGTGGTCCTTCTGTATTTTAATGATCTTTGGGGAAGTTTGAAGGTATCTAAGGCCCACAAATTTGGTTATGACTAAAGGTGTGTGCAGTGGATATCACATAGGAAGAATTGCAAACATCTCCATACCTAACTGGGGGAAATTCTTTGCTTATGTTGGCAGATCTGTTGAATCAGTGATCTGTTTTAATAAGCTCTGCAGATTATTCTTTAAGATCCCAAAGTTTGAGGAGCCCCAATTTCTAGAGAAATGGGACCAAAGTCCTAACCAAATCATGTCTGAATTGCACCTCTGTACTTCTTCAGTTATGTAAACAAGTACAACTGTTTTTCCTTATACTAGCTTGAATTGCACTTCCTGTTATTTGTACATGGAAACACTCCCAGGTGCAAGAAGACTTTTTCACAACAGAGCATAAAATCTTACCCCAAATTAAACAATATCTGTCCTAGTTAGGGTTGCTATTGCTGTGATGAAACACTGTGACCAAAAGCAAGCTGTGGAGTAAAGGGTTTATTTAGCTTACACTTCCATATCTCAGTCCATCACAGAAAGAAGTCAGGGCAGGAATTCAAATAGGGACAGAACCTGGAGACAGGTCACAGAGGAGTGCTGCTTACCTCTTGCTCCTCATAGCTTGCCTAGCCTGCTTTCTTATAGAACTCAGGACCACCAGCCCAGAGATGGCACCACCTGTGATGGGCTGGGTCCTCTCCATCATTCACTAATTAAGAAAATACCCTACAGGTCTGCCTACAGCCCACTCTTACGGAGTCTTCTCATTCGAGGTTCTCTCCTCTCTGATGACTCTATTTTGTTGCAAGTTGACATAAAACTATCCAGCACACAAACTTAGGGCCCTGAGAGTAGTAACAACACAAATAACATCTCATAGGTATAAAAAGGGGATTTGATTAACAGAAAGTCTGAGCTAGTTAAGATTAGCAGATGATCAAAAATATACAGAAACTTCATGTTTGCTCAGAGATGCAAATTCTGCATTTATTGTGTTTTTATTTTTTTAGGGGGGAGGACATTTGCATGCACATATATGAGAGTTAGAGGATAGCTGGTAGGAATCAGTTCTTTCCTTCCACTGTGGGTTTGGGGGACTAAGCTCAGTTGTCAGGGTTGTGTGATAAGCAGTCGTATGCTGAGTCTCCTCTCTCTGCATTTATTCCACACTATAGTGCTCATGTCTATCTCACTCTGTTCCCACCCTCTCCCCTTCAGTCATCTCAGGGTCACCTCCCCTCTTGCAGGCAACGGGCAACATTCTCCTGGACACCTCTTGGGTTCAAAATAAAATCCGTTGCTTCATGCCCTTCTTGATGACAGCAGTCCACCTTGTCCAGGTGCTTAAATGTCCGATCAGACTCTGGGCTCTGCACCTCGCTGTACATGGGGAGGACAAGTCTGGCCTTCTGGGGAGCAGATGCAGTAAGGATAGGAAAATCTGACTCTTGGATATAGTCTCATCAGTAACAAGAAACTTCTGGAATTTGTGAATAGCACTGAATACACGAGGAATCACAGCAAGTGGTCGTCTCTCCCTCCTCACGGTGCTGTGCCAACTATCTACCCTATCACCCATGAAGCAGGCATAGCATAGTCCCAAGAGGAAGCTAAACACCTTGTCCAGGCTACTCAGCTTCTAAGTGGTAGAGCAGAGATTTAATCCAGTACATCATCCAGTCTTCCAAGATGAAGGAAATAAGAAGCCAGCTCAAACTAGGTTTTTAAAAATTAGATATAATTATTAATTTTTGGGGGGGGAATTCCACATCATGCACCCCAATTCCACTCATCTTCTGGTCCCTCCATATCCTTGCCTCACCCTTGCATCAAAAGAAAAAACCAAAACAAAGCAAAGAAATAAACAAAAAACAAGAAGAAAACAAACAAAAAACCCCCTCTTCACTTCTTTCCCACCTCTCCAACGCCTCTTTATTTGTCCTGGTGGCATTGGGAGCAGTGTGTGACATAGTTTACCCTTTTGTCCAATCAGCTTTACTAGTAAATGTTCATTGCAATGCGTTACTGGTCTGGTTCAAGGTCTTTGGTCTTTGGTACACCATTACCATTGATCCTCACCGAAATGCCTCTGGAATATCCCGAGGCCACCCTGAGTCATGGAGATCCTGTGGTCATTATTCCACAGGACTGGACCCTTCACAAAACTCAAACTAGTTTAAGCAAAAAACTTAATTACTGAATTGAGTCTAGGAGTGAATTTCAGATTCAGGTGGAAGGAGCCGGGCTAACTATACAGTCTCTGGCTCCTCATTTTTTGTTGGATGACTTTCACACATCCTCTCCCTACACAGTAGGCAGACTGGTCACAATCAGCTTTAATCTCCTTGAAATAGACTTTATGGCCCCAGGAGACTGCATAAAAATTCCACCAATATGCTATTTGGTCACATTTAAACCACATGCCTAGCAGAGTGCTTGGATTCATAAGGCTTGAATCATGTGGACACCAACTGTAGAATAGGAAAAGCAGTGTCCTGCTTTGAGCCACACCAACTGACAGGTTCATAAAGTAAGGGATGAAGGTCAGACATACCTCTCTCCATGCAGTCCTTGTTGCCTATCTAATAAACAATCTCTTTATGTTGGTATGGCCAGCCTGTTGCCACGGGATATAGTCACAGAAAATCTACCACCAAGTAGAACTGCAGTTTGAGTAAGAGCATGAACTTATATATGCCAGGGGGGACTTTTTCTTTTGCTCCTAGTGGAAACTGGAGGACTCAGGGTTAGTAGGTTTTGTGGCATGTGTGTTTAGGAGTCAGTGGTAAGAGGCAAGGTCTCCAGAGTAGCCTCAGAATAAAAGGTTCCTTCCCAGAGGACAACCCAGTAAACACTGAGCCACCCAAGTAGGGCCACTTTCAAGACTATGGCTGCTTCCTAGTCCCCTTTAGGTTTCTTCACTTTGGATAGAGGGTGCTGGTGGCCTAGTCTCTGTGGAAATTGACATATTTAAGGTAAATGACCTTGTTAACTAAGTTTTACCTGTCTTTTCTAGGCCATACGCCATCCTTGTCCCATGCTGTAAAAATGGAGTCTCCAGGAGAGAGATCAACATCACTGCCAGGACATGCTTGCTTCAGATCTGTAACCTGCCCTAAATCATCAGTCACTGCTCTCCAGACTCACTGGTTTCATCCTTACCCCGGACCTTGATTGCACCAAGCTGCTGTCTGCAAGCCCCGTCACTGGTCACTCCCAGAACCCATCTTCCCCAGAGCCCATATCCCAGCCTGTGTTTCCAATGAGCCCCCCACCCCCACCCCAAGGACTCAGCTCTTTGGGGCTGCTATTTCAGACTCCTGGGGCATCCGTTGTCTGGTGGGAGCTGGTTGTCTTTTCAGCTGGACCTTGCTTATTGCCTTTTCAGGCAAGCTATGTCAGAACACCCCCTTCATGGGGCAGGGCAGGCTGGGTGACATGCCAGACCATGTAAGGGTCTGGACCAGAGGTAGAGCCTGGAGCCAGCCTGGGAACATGATCCACACGACACTGTGATTCTTATGCCCATAAAACTACTCTGAGGGTCAGAAGCAGCATGCCAGTGAATACTTGCTTCTTTTGAAGGCCCTCAAGAAACAAGCAGCCTTTGAAATGCAGGCTGTAGAGGACCAGGGACTAAGAGCAGGGCTACAGGGAAGGGAGTGAGGGGAAGAGGACTGTTGAGAGACGTCACAGGTCAGGACTGTGAACTTAAGTTATAGCCATAGTGAACCAGGGCCGGGGACTGTGCATGGCTGAGAGGGGCCACGGCAGAGGCAAACATGTTCATGTGGTACACAGCCCCGGACAGCATCAGATCATCGTGTAACTAGCCTCCAAGCTCTTCACGCCCACTGTCCTGTTTGCCTTTCCTCTTGAGGCTGGAGTCCCTCTCTGGAGGGTTCCCTGGCACTACTTCCACTGAAACTGTCACACACACACCCCCTTCCCCCCCCCCCGCCCCCTTCCAGAGAACAGTATGCTGAGAGCGGGCAGGGGAGGAGGGGTCACCAGGGAGGGAGAGGGAAGACGAGGGTGAGGACAAATAAGGGAGAAAACTTTAACTGTGCACACAGGCTTTTTTAAGAATTTTATTTCTCAAAAAAAGGGAAAGAATCCAAAGTATTAAAATAATCCTCTAATCTTTGTTCTGGAGGTCAAGAGTAGGATGACAAAATAATTCATATAAAAAGGTCAGGCATAATTGTAGATCTTCCTCCCACTTTGTAGGAACATCTTGAAATTCATACCTCCAGTGTGGTGCTCAGATTCCAACTACATCAAAGGTAACTGTGTGTGTCCCCTGGCCAGGGACAGGCTGCAGCTGTCTGGGTTGCACACCCGTAACTTCATGAAGGCCAACCTTCCCAGGGATGTAAGTGAGTCCATTTTAGGCACCGTTTCCGGTGAAAATGTTCAAGGTTTTAAGGAGTCACCCCTCCTTAAAAATTCCCAATCTCCCCTTCTGAAGATGGGCATGTATAAAAGAAATAAAATTACAGGTGCTGAGTCTGAGGATGGCGGGGCTGGTCCTGGCTGAATGCTAGGAGCCTTTGCCTCACTGAGGTGATACAAGTGGCCAGGACTTTGCGTTGTCATTGATGTGAGATGGTAACGACAGTCCCTTAGTTTCTGAGGGGAATGGGACTGCGAAAAGCCAAGCCTCCACCTGCAACAACGATTCTCTTCCTAAAAGACTGGACTGCGGGAGTAGGGAGACAGACTGGAGGTAGAGCCTTTGTCTAGCATGTTCGAGGCCCTAGGTTCAGCCTTGGTAACACAGACAGGCACAAGAAGCTGGAATGGAATACGAACATGAGCTAAGACTGGAAATGCTGAGTTGAGCCAGAAGCAAAGGTGAACTGTCCAGCAGGCAGACCCATCTAAGAGGTGGGGACGAGATCAGCTCTCTGGAGATCCCTGAGTCGCCCAACTGTGCCAGACCGCACAGGTCAGTCCTGACCATGTGGCTCCTCTCAGCTGAAATTTCTCTGGGGAACAGGGAGGTTCTCGTGAAGATATTTTAAGCTGCCGTGCTCTGAGAAGTCTGAGACCACATGGTCTTGCCCTCGAAGCAGCCACTTAGTAGTTAGCAATCCTTCCAGTCCTACTGGTCCCCGGGCATGGATTCTTGATGTACTGATTCCTACTTCAGCTCCTATTAAAAAACAAAACAATCATGGAGAAAGGTGTAGCTTTCCCAGCCATTGCTCTCTGATTACCCACGAGCCCACAATGGTTATCTTCTCTCTTTGCTAACTTCTGACCCATCCTCCTTGGCTGGTTGGTAGTCCTCATCCGTGTGGGTGTGTTCTCTGTCACTACAGAGAAGGAGATCATAATGCCCTCCTTCATGCCAGTGTATCTTGACAGTTTTAGAAGATCTATCTGAACCAGTTAAAGCATCTCAAGCATGTACTACATTTTAACATCTGGGCATGTTTTGAAGTGTACAACAATGTCTAGTATAGAGTTTATGTCCCTAAACAGTCCTTTTTGCTTTTTTAATATAGACTTACTGTACAGTCCAGGCTGGCCTTGACTTTTTTAGCCTCCTGTATCAGTCTCCTGAGTGGTAGGTCTTTGGGTATGAGCCATAATGCCAAAATAGTATTGACTTGTTTTTAAAAGATTCATTTATTTTTACTGTATATGTATAAACTTGCATGTATCTATGTGTACCACACGCATGCCAGTGCCCATGGGGGCCAGAAGAGAATGTCAGATCTCCCAGAATTGGAGTTACAGTTGTAAGTCACCCGATGTGGGTGCTGGGAACAGAATCCTAGTCCTCTGCAAAAGCAGTGCGTGCTTTTAACCTCAGGGCCCTCCAGACAGTCTTTATACTCTAGAAAGCATAGTTCTTAGTGTGCACCAGGAATTAAGCATAAAGGCACCTGCCAGACATTGCTCATTTCTCTTCCCTCTTGCTCCTGAGACCAGGGGTTTTCCTGGGTCTGGCTCAGTGCTCCACTGTATTCAGTTGAGGTTGGGATTCCTCATGCATCACAACTTCACTGAGTGTGTACCCTGTGCCAGGCCTAGGGAAGAGGGAGTGAGGAACAAGGGCCTGTTACTGTGAAGCAGACATTCACTACAGTGTTGGAGTTCGGGGACTGCGAAAGTGAAATCAGAATTCCAATTCGACAGAAACGGCAACTTAAAGTCAATGACTAAGAAAACTGGTAAATTCCATGATCAGGGAGGGTGATTTCTCCAGACAGATCATGTATTCCAAAAGGCTTGGGGGAAAGAAGGCTAGGGTGTAGCTCAGTTGCAGAGCAGTTGCTTAGCATGTTGGAGGCCCTGGTTTATCTCTAGTACCAAAGGGGAAGAAAAAAAAAAACCACTACCAACAACAAAAAGCTTAAGGAGATTAAAATTCTCAAATGTTGACTGGGCATAGTGGCAAAAGCCTTTAGTCCCCACACTTGGGAGGCAGAGGTATGTAGATCTTTGAGTTTGAGGCCAGACTGGTCTACATAGCAAGTTCTATGATAGCCAGTGCTATGTAGAAAAATCCTGTCTCAAAAAACAAACAAACAACACCAACACAATCACACACACACACACACACACACACACACACACACACACACACACACACACACACACACACTCCTATAACTCAAATATTCACAAAATGTGCCACGAATGTCATTTAGATGCTTGTGTAATGGTCCCCTGGAAAACCAGACTGCTCAAACAACTATGGGGAGCTGAAAGTTTTATAAGTAATGAAAGAACAAGGTGTCAATTTCTAATGATCACATTTGTTTGTGCTGGTGCCAGGGGTGAACCCAGTGCCCTGGGCATTCTAAGTACATGCTTTAGACTGAACCCCCCACCCCGTCACTGTTTTGCTGGTTCTTGATCTTGGTGCTTAGGCTCTGTGTAGGTACCAATACCATTATCTTCCATCCTATGTGTGTGTGGTTCCTATCTCTGAGGCAACCTGGCTGTGTCACTCAAATCTGCAATGGCATGCTCTCTGGGGACCATAGCAGCTTGTGAACCAAGATAAGCTGTGCCTGCCTGGACTGCAATGGGGGTACCCAGGCTTGTGCATATTAGGCCTGACACTGGCTATGTGACTCTGGGCAGGTTACCTGACTTGTCTCTTGGTTTTCCCATTTATGGAAGTGGAATTAGGAGCAGCCACCCTCTTCACAGATGGAAGGCCTACCAGCACAGGTAGGTAAATGGGATTATTCTTGATGATTTTCTGTTCTATGTCTAGATCACTCACATGACTGAGGGTGGGGGGAGGTGTCTCTACTTCACCATAGTCTCTAGAGCCTGTGGTGGGAGACCCATGGGGGACTCCTTTTCCCCTGTCTTTCTTACCCAGTCCAAAGCGGTAGCCATCAGAGAAGCGAGTACTAGCATTCCAGAACACACAGGCGCTGTCCACGTGCTGGAGGAAGAACTCTGCTGTTTTCTCTACAAGGGGAAGAGAAAGAAACCAAATAAAGATGACCCATGGAGCACACGCCCACTTTTGGTCACTTCTTGGTGACAATCTTCACATGTTCTCCTCATATGTGTAACATACAGGCTTAGGTGGGCTCTGAAGGGGAAGACGGCAAACTAGATCCCATGGTCAGGGCTGGTAAGGGACTGTTGGAATCGGACCTCTAGGCAGTTAAGCCTCCATGCTAAAACAGCCTGTATAGGTCTGACCTCCAAGTCCATACACAGTAGCTGTGTAGCCTTGAACAGGTGTATGATCATGTCTTTGCACGCCTGAGAAGGGAAGGACGTTACCTGGTTCTCAGGGTGTGGAGGAGGAAGCCAGTTGGTCCCTGGGAACCCTCACTCCAGTGCCTCATGGTAAGTTGGAAATTAATGATTGCTGCTGTTACAGTTCCAGCAAATTGGCTGTGAGTTCCTCAGGGGCCACATGGCTTCCTTTGCCACCAGACACCCTGACACGTTCACGGATATGCTATTTGGGTTTAAATGAATATGTAGCTTTATCTGCTCTTAGCCTGCAGATGCTAGTTCCCTTAGCTGTAAATTTTTTTTTTTTTTTTTTTTTTTTGCTTCCATTTTGGATTCAAGGTCTTGCTATGTAGTCCAGGCAGGCCTCCAACTTGTGGCAAACCTCCTGCCTCAGACTCCTGAGTTCTGAGATTATAGGTGTTGAGTCACAATGTCTGGCTTTGAACTATTTGGTAAGGTAGCTCATGGATAAAGACGATGCCTCTGCAGCACGGTAAGCCATTTTTAAGGTGGTGCCCATCATCTCTGCCCTGCCCAGAGGGGCCACTGGGACGGACCCACAGGTACATCAGAGAGTACTCTGCAAGCCACCGGCTGTCTCCAGCTGTTAGGACTGTCACGAGTCAATCTGGAGTGTTCATCCGGCAGGACCAGAGGGGCTGAAAGCAACAGCACTTACTACAGGTCAGAGCAGAAACCTGGCCCCACACGCCTGACGTTCTGGAAACTGACCGTTCTCTGTGACGATGACATCTGTGTGGGAGCTGCCGTATTTATGGATGTGATCAATGGCTTCCTGGACACTGTCCACCACTTCAATGCACACTTCCAGGTCACCATACTCTATTCGGAGTGACTTCACTTCTGAGGGGCTGAAGGTCAGGTAGGAGGCAAACTTGGGGCCTGCATGAATTTTTACCTGTCCGAGAGAAAAACAAAACAAAACAAAACAAAACAAAACAAAACAAGAGAATGTGGCAGCAGTAAGAACCAACAGCTGGGCCTGTATGATGAGCCTGTGTGAACCCGAGCCTGGGTAATGCGGCAAGGCCCTTGTGGCAAGTAGTGGTCAAGCTGCTGGTGGGCCTGGAGGGTGACTTAGCCCTCCGCATGTCAGCATGCTCTGCCCTGTGCTAGGCCAGGGCTTGCTGGCCATTCTTCCAGCAACAGGTTGGTGAGTAAGCTGGGGCAGGGATTCAAAGGAAAAGCCTTTGAACGCTGAAGTTATGAGGCACACAAGCCCTTGACTTCTGGCTTTTTACTAAAGGAACCTCTGACCATAAACTCCCATTATTTATAAAGTAGAATCAGCACTGGATTCACAAGGAAGAGGCACCATATATGTGAATCTATATTCCCTACACGCCAGGTAAGCCTTGGCTTGGTACTCAAGGCTAAGTACCTCAGACCTGTCTGAGTTTGTTTGGCCTGTCATGTCTGATCCAGGCTCTCAAACTGATCTTGTTCCTGTTATAGGGACATAAGGGCTGGCCTGTGGGGCTCATCAGTCTGATCACACACAGGCCTTGTTCTCAGAGACTGCACAGGACTAGTTCATGTCTGGACTCCTTCAGGTCTTGACTCCAGTTATGACTAGCTGTATCTGTCTTGCCTCGTGGCTTGAGGCCCTGATGTGACTTTATTGGGCACTGTACTTTCTCCAGGACTGGGAAACCCCATCTGTGATCAGGTCACCCCAAGGATTTAGTTCCTACATACAAAGGTGCTGTGTGCAGGACGCACACTGCCTCATGGTGGTTTGAAGTCTCTCAAGGCAGTCCTCATCCTGACACCAAGGATGCCCAGGGTTCTCCCACAGCGGGATGAGAGGTTCAGTTCCAGCCAAGGATAGCTTCTCTCCAGTGCAGTGCAGGTGACTGATACTCAGCACCTACAGGTAGCCAGTCAAATAGGCTACTGGTGGACAGACTTGAACACGAGCAATCCTGTGTTCCGATTCCCATTTACTCTGGGGGGCACATTGTAACTTTCAAAACCATAACTTCAGGGGCTGGGTAGTCCTGGCTATTAGCCTGATTGGGACTTAGTGAAGCACACCTCTGCCTGTGTCTGCGATGGGGTTTCCAGAGACACTTAGACCTTGAGGGCTCTGCCTAATGAACGGATTTAGTCCCCAATGAATCTGTAGTAGGATGGCATTACTGGGAGGGAGTGGAAGGCAGAAGATGAGCCTTCTTGGGGAAGGGGACATGCCCCCGAAGGCTGTATTCCTCCTTTCTCTGCTTCCTGTCTATCAGGAGGTGAGTTGCTCCTCCACTATGATGGAATGAACCCTCCGTGAGCCAAGTCCAGAGTTTCAGATGGTAGCAGGCTATAAGGTAACTAAAGGAAGTGGCTAATTTGTCAGTTCTCAGGTTTTCTAGTTGCAACTGAGGAAAATGCTGGGTCCCACTAGGGACTCACATTTCCCAAGACTTCTACTGACAGTCTCTATTTTGATTTTTGGCTAGACTGATATACAGAGCTGTGCTTAGACATACAGATTCTGGACATCTGCTTTTCTCTTGTGGATCTGCATAAATTTTTAAAATTTGTGTGTGTGTGTGTGTGTGTGTGTGTGTGTGTGTGTGTGTGCAACATGAGTGTGGCTTTTTTGTTTTTTTTCCATTGTTGTTGTTTTTTGAGACAGGGTTTCTCTGTGGCTTTGGAGGCTGTCCTGGAACTAGCTCTTGTAGACCAGGCTGGTCGAGAACTCACAGAGATCCACCTGCATCTGCCTCCTAAGTGCTGGGATTAAAGGCCTGCGCCACCACACCTGGCTCTTTTGTGGATCTGAATGGTCCCTCGGGTAGTCGTGTTTATTTTCCTGGGGGTTGCATTTGGCTGCAGTGACTCGGAATCCTAATACAGTTCTTCACTAGAGCCACACTGTACTGATAAGCATCCTCCCTTTCTATAGCAAAGGCTGCCATGGCAGGGGCACAGCAACAAAGGCCAGCAGGCTGCTTCCCTGCACTGCGCTAGCTTACGTAAGGACGCCCTCACACCTGCTACCAAAGCTGGAAATGCCACCAGGCAGGACCGTTAACAGATTGTCCATCTGGCCATGGGACCTTCAAGTAACTTGAAGTTGTGAATTTAGGACAGTATAAAACTGTCTGTACTTCAAACTTACTGAATTTATTTGTATAAGTTTAATTATTTTGGCAACTGAGGACGTTTTTGGAGGGAGAGAATGAATGCATATTAATTTGACTCTTGAAAACACTTCTGGGGCTGGAGAGATGGCTCGGCATTTAAGAGCACTGGCTGCTGTTTGAGAGTACCTGGGTTCAATTCCCAGCACCCACATGGCAGCTCCTAACTGTCTGTAACTCCAGTTCCAGAGGCTCTGATGCCCTCTTTTGGCCTTTTGAGGCACCAGGCACAGGTTGTATGCAGATACACATGCATAAAACTCATACACATGAAATAAATCTTAAACCCCCCCCCCACCCACACATGCAAACTCCTCCTTGAAACAAAACCCAAAACACTTCTCTGCAATTAAAAAAAAAAAAAGTTACATAAAAGGGAATGCCTGGCTGGAAAATATAACTTTGCCACCCAAATAAAGCATTGCTGCAAAAATCCCACTGTGTACAGCAAAGATCCCACTGTGTACACTGCTATATGGTCTATTTCCTTTGCACCCTTGCAGCAGGGAATATGCTGCACCCTGTGATCCATGCAGCCATCTGCGCACCAGTTCCATCGACCTGGCAGACTACAAAGGCAGTCTTACTCTCCTGTGTACTCAGCACAGCACTGCAGGCACAGTGCAAGCGTAACACACTGTTCCCTAAGTGGCCCGGAAGCTGCTCCCGGTCTAACCTTCCCTGCTCGTCTACTGTACCTGTTCCACTCGCAGCATATCGATGATCTGGTCAAATAAGGGTGTTCTCAGCAGATCCCGGTGGATGAGCAAAGTCTCCAAAGCATTACAGGCAGCTGGATACTCACACTTGGAGTCCCTGACTGAAGAAAGGGGAGAGCGCAGAGTGAGTCCTGGGTACACGCTCCACAGGCACAGAGCAATCACCAGGAATTTCCACTCACTCCCCAGGAACCCCGGGACAGCTCACCGAGTCTGGTGACTTTGTCCACACTGGCCTCGGAATCCACATACATGTGGCAGATCCCTTCGCTGTGGCCCATCACTGGGATGCCCTTGGCAGCTTTCTGGATGTCTCTGACCAGCTGCGAGGAG
Organism: Cricetulus griseus; assembly: GCF_003668045.3. Lineage (NCBI taxonomy): Eukaryota > Metazoa > Chordata > Mammalia > Rodentia > Cricetidae > Cricetulus > Cricetulus griseus. The sequence continues at coordinate 21,024,668 of NC_048596.1, read as the reverse complement.
CCTCGAGGAATGATCAGATCTATTATTTTGTCGAGGCGACAGAGATCCTCGACTTCTTCCCTGGTGTTCACCTGAAGAGGGAGAGAACCAGAAAGGAAGGTGGCATTTTCTGGCCACACAAAATATAGAAGCAGCTGCTTCCTCTTTACAGACCAAAGTCTGCACTCCTCGATCACTAACTCCAAGACTTATTCTGAAAACAAGCGCCTGACTGGAGAAACTGAAATGCTCGCTGTCCAGCAAACGGTGGCCAAATTGCAGCCATAGGGTCGGTCACATTTCCCCAAGACATCCACTGATAACCTCAATGCTGGGATGCAAACCATACTGTCACAGGGGTGCCTGGCATTTTCTTTTCTGTTCTGAAATTTGTCACTATCTTCTGTATGGTCATGTTACAACAGAAATACAAATGTACAAGTGACAGAATATTCATAGCTACTTGATTTCATGAAACCAATACCTGGACCAGACCAAATACCTACTGACAAAAAAGATGACCTGTAGTATGTGGCTATAAATGGACTACTACATGGTGATGAAAAAGGAGAAAGAACTGCTGGATACCAAAATACAGGATACCACAACATAATAATTAACAAAAGTCATGGAACAGAAAAGTGCACTCTGGGTCACTCCACTGAAGTTCAGGAACATACAAAAGTAACTGGATGTGGTGAAAGTCAAAGACAGTAGTTACCCTAAGGCGTGGTGGGGCACAGTATATGGGAAGGGCAGGAGGGGCCCTGAGGTGTGCTGGGGACATGTGGTTAGTGGCCATTCGTATTCTCACAGATACAGTTACAGAGATGTCTATGTGTGATCTGCATGTACTACTGTCAGTATGGTACACACTGACAGGGAGGGGGGAACGGAGGGAGGGAGGCAGGGAGGGGGGATGGGGGGAGGGGGGTCGGTTGGGAACCCAGCCAGCCAGGCTGTGCTAGAGCTGAGCTGAGTTCCTAAGCCTGGGATCCTCCCTGAGCAAGCAATGAGGCGGCTCCTCCCACCTGGGAGAAGGGAATCCTGAGATGCTGGAGGGAGGAGCCCTCCATGGGAAAAGAAAGATTTAGAAATGGCTTAAATCAAATCTAAACGCTACCATCGACTGGTGAATTCCTGTACCCTACTCTGCTTTTACCCAACCCAGAACATGGGCCTACAAATGAACAGGAATGAACAGCACTTCCTCCCGGGGTTAGAGTGAGGATTAAATGAGCTAAGGAAAGTGCCTCACATGCCTGGCAGCTGTTCCCACCGGACTCATCCGGCAGCTCAGGCCAGGCTAGTGACCACGGTAACAGTGGCAGCAACATGGTCTCATTCTTCCATACCACAGGAGGGCTGATGACAAACTGTCTTAAAGTGACTTACGACAAATCTAAACTCTACCAAAGACTGGTGAATTTTTTTTTTTAAAGATTTTATTTATTTATTATGTGTATATCTGCACACCAGAAAAGGGCACCAGATCTCATAACGAATGGCTGTGAGCCACCATGTGGTTGCTGGGAATTGAACTCAGGACCTCTGGAAGAGCAGTCGGTGCTCTTAACCTCTGAGCCATCTCTCCAGCCCAAGACTGGTGAATTCTTTACCCCTGAATCAATTACCCTAAATAACTCCACCAAGGAGAGGAACCCAGCCCTATAGTGGGTCTGTCACTCCTGTTACCTAATGAATGAGGGTCTGGGGGCCAGTGGTACATACGGCTTAGCAGGTAAAGATGCTTGCCACACAAGCCAGAGACCACAAGGTTATTCTCTGACACACACACACACACACACACACACACACACACACACACACACAGAGCACGCTCTCTTCTCTCTCTCTCTCTCTCTCTCTCTCTCTCTCTCTCTCTCTCATGCTACAACAGTAATAAAGAAAATTAAGCTTTAAAAAAGAGTGAAGATCTGGTTGATACTGAGTTGCCAGCAGTGCCGGGATACATCTGTATGGCGGCAGCTCTTCCATGCCAATGAAAACCCACTTGGCTCTGCAGAATGGCTGTGTTCACAGGTTCACAGACCCTGTGGCCTGGATCAGCTTGCCTGTGGAAGCGTCTTGGTTTTACACAACCTAATACTTGCTACAAATTTCCACAGACCTCAGCTGGTCCAATGACCTACCAGCTGAATGGCATCCTTGACTCCATGGATGGACAGGGCCTCCTGGGTCAGGTGGTGGAGAATGCGGTTGCTGTGTGCGGCCTCCTTCCCTCCTTTGAGCAACAAACCATTGCCACTTGCAATAGCCAAGGCTGCCACCTGCAGATCAAAGAGAAGACAGGCAGAATGACAGCAATGTTCGCCATTGCTGTGTGTTTTATTACAGTGTCTGTCTCATCTTTACCAGCACCCAAGTAAATTACAAACTCATTTTATCCCATTGCATACTGAACCCCAGGAAGGGCGGTGACCCCCCCACCCCCAGGTCACGCAGCTTACAAATGAAGGACTGGCAAACAAAACCAAACCAAACCCCAAAAATAAAAAACCAAAAAACAACAAAAACAAAAACAACATAGGATGCTCAACTGCCTCCACAGTGAAGGACCTGCTCCACTGAGTCAGCAGAGGCTGGGAGGCCTTGCGGCTGCAGCCTACTGTGGTCCTAGGACTGACCCGGGCACTCTAACTGCCCAGTGCTAAGAACCTGGAGGATATGAACTCAAGCCAGCCATGGATGGTGACAGCAGCCTGCTAGGAGGAGCACACACTGCTCAGGGCAGGGGAAGGATGAGCCATCCCATTAAAGCAGTCAGAGATGCCAGCTCAGTCATCCTAAGCCTGAAGGTTGATTTTCTGAATCCTTTCCAGATGAATGAAAATCACCCAGGTCTGGCAAGGGAGGGAGGGGAAAGGGCTATCAAAACTCTTTGCTGGCCCATTTAAATCTCCAGATTAGGGGTTCTTAATCCTTTCTATTTGCTTGAGTTGCTCTTGAGTCCCTTAGGAAGGTTATGCAAACTTTCTCCAGCTAAATGGAAACACACCACGTTCCACACACTATGTTGCCGTCCAGGGCTTACACTTCAGGCGATGAGCCTTGGCCACAGGGGAAAGACTACTTGTGAGGATTCGGGAATGGGAGGTGGCATTTCATGGAGAGAGCCACACAGAATCAGGATCCATTTCTGCTAGCATGAATGAGTTTTACAGACGCCACCAGGCTCTTCTACAGGACGGGCTTGTGGCCAGAGGGGTATTGAGCCTGGCCAAGGACAGACAGCCATGGGAAGGGGGTCCCATGAGGAACAAGCTGCTGTGAGATCTAGTCAAGAAGTAGTACCCTCCACAGAGCGTTGCAGGCTCCACAGTCCCCTATGCTTTACACAGAGAGGGGCTAGGCTAGCTTTTCATTTTAAAATAGAATTTCCCTTTGAGACCTCGGAGTCAGTACAAAGAAAGAGCTGATCTTACCCCCGTTCACAACTTAGTGGGAGAAACGATTATCAATTTCTCAGCCTGGAGGGCAACAAAGTGAGGTTGACGTCTACTGTAGCTCGTGTTTCCCAGCACGGGTCTTGGCCATGTGCTAACCACATTCCTGACAGAGGGCTGCGTGCTATCTTCCATTAACTACCGAAAGTGCTTTTTCTAATGGAAGTGCCCACAGGAAGCACTCTGAGACACTGATAATGTCTTTCTGTGTGGGGGTAGACAGATGCTAGGTGAGTAACTGCACCGGGCTAGCAGGGATGCGCCATCTCAGAACAAAGTGCACTGTGAGCCAGGAGAGCTCAGAATGTGCTGTCCCCATCCTGCAGGGGGTTGACCTGGGCTTGGGTGACAGCTCTACACTTACAAGTGTGACAAGGGACATTAACAATTAAGGTTACAATGCTCACTTGCATCTCTGCTCTGGGATGTCTGCAAGGATGCAGGACATAACTCACCTTAATAACAAACTGAAACACCATGGAAGCAGTTATTTTTGGGTTGAAGAAAAAGATCTTTCTCTGTCTTACATATGCATATCTCTCTCTCTCTCTCTCTCTCACACACACACACACACACACACACACACACACACACACCCCTACCTACTTTATGGTGACTTATCTCTAGTCCTGGTAACATGCTTCCTCCAACCCATTCCCAATGGCAGGGCCATGGTCATACATACCTGAGGTAGACAGTCAGGGCGAGACTCAAAGATCACCAGTAAAACACCTATTGGGACAGTCACTTGCTCTAGTTCCAGGTTTTTGGCAATCCGAGTCCGGCGCAGAATACGGCCCACACTGTCCTGGGAGGAGGCTGCGATCTGCCGAAGCCCGATGGCCAGGCTGTTCAGTTTAGATGTGGAGAGACTCAGGCGCTTCATTAGAGGGGTCGCAAGTCTTCCTGAAAAGGCAGGAGGACGACATGATAACGCGGCAGGGTGGGCTGGCTTTGGCCACCAACTTTACTGTAGTAGGGACAGACACGGAACTGAGTGTCTGGGTGATGCAGGGACATGCAGCTTTGCAAAGCTCTTCCTGGGGGTGGGGAGGGACTGCCTGACAACTGTCTCTTGTGTCCCCAAATATCATCACTTGCAACATGCAACAAATATGTCAGAGCATTTCCAAACGGGGATGCCTGGATCCTACCTGACCTTTAGAGAAGAAGCTGTGATGCAGGTGCTACCCATAATCCACTGCAGCTACTGACAAGCCAGGCTGGCTGGAGTATGGCAAGTGAAAAATGCTAACTGTGAAACATCAGGTCTGCTCCTCAAACATGGCTGACGTACGCGTCTACAGGTTGGTGTCTTGATGACATTAAGAACAATGACCATTTGTCTACTTTTTCTTTCGGTTATTATTATTATTTTACTACTATTTGAGACAGGGTCTCACTATGTGGCCCTGTCTAGCCACAGGGCCTGCACTGTCTTAAAATGGCAAAGCAGAGAAGGAAGAGAGAGGGAACAAAGGCACCTGGGCCTAGCTGAGTGTAACTTGTCATCTGAGATTCGACTTTAGCCATATCACCTACTCTACTGTGAGTGCTGCACAGACTCTCTGGACAACACCCGATGCCAACCATAAAGACAGTACAGTGTTTAATGGCCCAAGAGATATCTCATCTTTCACTAGGGCAACACAAACCATTTCTGTGTCTCTTTTATATGAGCAGTTCATCTGAACTGGAATCCTGAGCCCACAACTGGTCACATGACTTCGGGTGAATGACAACTTTGCTGAGCAGACTAATAAACAGCAGCTCGCTCCATCACACTAGGTTGTACAGTTTAAAGGTGATCCTATTGCTAATAGGATGGTCTCAGCTGTCATTAGCTGAGCATCCACAGCACTGATGTTCTTGGTCTCCTTTTCTGGTTCTGAAACAGCCACAGCAGCCAGAGCTCACATGACTCTTGGGAATACGAAAAGCTCCATGAAGGGTTGGATTGAAATATCTGGAAATGGGGCAGGGGTAACTACCACAAATAGAAAAGCTTAAATAGGCACAAGCCACCCACCCTTGGTAGAAAACTTCTCATATTCTTGTAACACTCTTGCCTTTAGATGGACATAAGAATTACCAATAAAAGAAAGGGCACAAGGACAGGCGCATGAACAGCAGCTCCCTACCCTCTGCCTCCTCCAAGTCTTTTTTGTTGGCTAGCAGGATCTCTTCCCGCTGGTCCGTCAGCAGGTCAGCCAGGTGATGGATAATTTCTGCTCTCTGCAAAAGCAAATCATGAAGACAACAGGTAGGCCCAAGAATGTATATGCTTCTTCATCTACCCTCAGAGTGTCAGGCTTGCCCCTGGAGCTGAGGTTGTCACAGACTGAAGTCCCTTTATTTTCATTCACACATTCCTGGCACTTTCCAATCTGTCCTCATTTCTTCTTCCTTTTTCGTTCCTGATTATTGCATTAGGGATCCATGGCTCAGCATTGGGGAGACGATATGATGAGTTATATAATTTGTCCATGAGATAAGCTGGCATGTAGATTAGGAATGATACATGATACAACTTTATAGATTTTTGTATTAATAGACATTTATTTCCCAGGTAAGTTTTTGCATCTGGCTTCTCTTTTCAATTTTCCTTTGAGATTTATTTTTATTTTATGTGTGTGAGTTCTGTGTTTGTGTGTGTACTGCAAACATGCAGTGTCTAAGGAGCCCAGAGGAGGGTGCCAGATCACCTTGGAAATGGAGTTACAGTTCCAAGCTACCATGTGAGTGCTGGGAATCAAACCCAAGCCCTCTGAATGAGCAATCAGTACTTTTAACTGCCGAGCTCTCTCTCCAGTCCTTTGCCTTTTCTTTTGCGGCAATTATTAGATGAAGTCAGTTGCCCGAGGAGACTAATCCTTGGCCATCGTTTTGGGAAATGATCACTGAAGTGGAGCAGAGTGGTCTGAGGGAGGAGTCAAGCTCCTTCTTTGCTTTCACTCTCCTCACTTGTAGTCATTCTCTCCTCCCTTCTCAGACCAAAGGGCTCCACAGAAGAAACCTGTTCCACTCCAGCCGTAGGAGCACACCCCTGGACAGCCAGCCCTCTCACCTGGCCTCACCATCTCTGGCTCCATCAAAATGCTACTTACACTGATTCACCGTGGACAAGGAGGGGAGAACCACAGAGCAGGCTCTGAGGAGGGGAGGGTCACAGAGCAGACTCTGAGGAGGGGAAGGTCACAGAGCGGGCTCTGAGGAGGGGAGGACCACAGAACGGGCTCTGAGGAAGGGAGGACCACAGAGCAGGCTCTGAGGAGGGGAGGGTCACAGAGCAGGCTCTGAGGAGGGGAGGGTCACAGAGCGGGCTCTGAGGAGGGGAGGGCCACAGAATGGGCTCTGAGGAGGGGAGGGTCACAGAGCAGGCTCTGAGGAGGGGAGGGTCACAGAGCGGGCTCTGAGGAGGGGAGGGTCACAGAGCGGGCTCTGAGGAGGGGAGGGCCACAGAATGGGCTCTGAGGAGGGGAGGGCCACAGAATGGGCTCTGAGGAGGGGAGGACCACAGAGCAGGCTCTGAAGCTCCCCTGGGACAGGTGTTGCAGGTGATTGAAAATGGACTGGAGGAAATCACTCTCCTATGTGCCCATGTCTGCCATGCATCAGATCCACACTTTCCTAACCTTGTCTTTGATAACACCATGGTGATGGAAAGAGTGTCTTCAGACAAAGGGGAGCATAACATTAGTTCAGGGTCTTTTGCTAACACTAGGAATAAAAAGGGACAGGAGACTTGACCACTCAACCAAAGTGTACAGCATGCTTTACTCTGAAAACCCACCAAAGTGCCAGTGAACGTCCTCACCTGTTCAGGCGCCAATGTGGCCAGCATCCTTCCTCCTGATCTAGCCATCTCTCCCTGCTGCTCCACTGTAGGGCCTGCAAGAGCATGTGAAGGCATCAGACCTGTCACCTTCACATTCTCACTTTCCCGTCACACCCTTCACTGAACCTAGAAGCATTGTCTGGTGTCTTGGTAAGCTTGGTTGACACCCAGAGATCACCAGAGCCATCAGAATGGCAATACCTGACCCCCACTGCAACCAACAACCACCAAAACCACAAACAAACAAATCCATGCCTAAGTAACTCAGGGATAAACAGGAACTTCCCTTGTGTGGTGTAGACAAGAGTCTCTGTGCCTTCCAGCGTTCAGTGTCATCTTGGCAAGCACATTTCTCATGTGCTTGCATTTGTGAGCGCAGGTAACGAACACATCTTTGTGTGTGCTTCGGAGTTCATACCACGTCTTAAGTACCTCTGCATCTCTGCTGCTCATTAGTTCTTAGCAGCCAGGGCAGACCTAGCAAATGTTTCCTGATTTTGGAGACCAGGACTAACTAGGCAGGGTAGATAAGACACTGACACAATCCAGTTCTGTAAACTGTTTAAGACACCAGAATTTATGGTGTGACCACACTGATTTCCTAATCTGGATTTGAGGGATGAGGGCTCAGGCTTCACTCAGTTCCTGCTAGGCTGGGGTGAAATTGGCTATCTACTATCCACAGGCCCTTGGGGCTTGCGGGAGAACTACTCACCAGCAGGCTTTACTTCTGAAAAGAAGGTGCCGACTTTTTTGCCCTCCACTATGTCTGTGATGACGTGCCCAGACACCTTTGGGTGGGTTCCGTTGGCAATGACGACAGAAGTACCCCCTTGCAAAGCCCAGAGGGCTGCTTTCACCTAAGGGGTCAGGTTAGATCCAAAGAAGAGATTCAGACCTAGATACACACACTGTGAACTTGCATTGCACAGTGACATAGATAGGATTTGATATCTAGCAAGCCAAATCAACAGAGGGACGAGTCTAACAGCTCAGATCCAGGAAAACACATACAGCTCACCAACACTTTCCAGTCCAGCCTCAGCATGCCCTGCCTGAAGGGGAAGCAGTGTGTCCTGTGTTCTCTGAGACCCGCCAAAACTGGACTCAAAACTTGCACATTTTAATTTGTTATGCCTGAGCATTCTGATTTGTCATGTCTGAACTTAGCAAGACCTCAACAGTTAGAGGAGTGACAGGAACAAGGTTTGTGGGAAGCAGACTCTGCTCTTCTCTCCTACTGTCACTATACGATGTTCTGCATCGAGGGTATACAGCTTCTGAGAACAAGTAATGGGAGGGGAAGGAGTTTTGAAAAACTTTCAGAAATATCTGAGTTGATAACAGATTTATTGTGTGAAAATCACATGGGCCCTGTCCTCTACGGGCTGACAACACCTTGACAGTTAATTTTCATCGTCCACTTGACTAGATTTGTGTTTATCATGGAAATACGCTTGGGAATGAATTGGAGGAGACTGAGTAAGGAGGAGAGAACGAGCTAGGCACCAGGGTCCATTTTTTATTTCCTCATCATTTTTTGCCTTAAAGGACTGCACTCTCTAATGGTGAGCCAGGATAGCTTCTGTCGGCTATTCTGTCATGGCAACAAAAAGTAAATGAACACAGGCCAAAATGTACTGGTTATGTTAATAAAAACTCATCTAAAGACATGACTGAACATAGGCATACAACAGCCATGAAACATATTTAGATACGGGCATATTTAATTGTATGTGTGTGGTATCTGAACCATAAGCTCCCAGACAAGTTTAGCAGGAAAAAATGATAGCATACCGTTTGGGCTTGAAGACTTACCTTGGCTTCCATGCCTCCTAATCCCACTCTAGATTTGGTTCCAAATGTCACTGACTGTTGATCTCCAGGGTAGAAGATATCAATGAGCTTTGCATCATCTGACCCTGGGGGGCTGTCAAAGAGGCCTAAAGAGTGGATCAGAGTCAGGAAGGCTGCACTGGCCCAAGCTGTGCATCTCCACAGGCCTCCCCAGGCGCTTGCTACCATACAAAGACAAAACAAACAAACCAAACCAAAACCAAACCAGACACCTGCCTCACAATAGGGGACCAGTGGAGCTGACCCACATTAAGCAACAGCACCTTAAACAAATGTCTCCTGGCCTCTGAGTGAGGCCATATCCTTGGCACAGTGCCTACAGCACTAGCAGAGTCCCTACCTCTGCTGTTGCTGCTTATCGCGCTGCACCTGAGGATCTAAGCAAGAGAGATGAGTGCAGGAACAGCCCAGTGGCCGTCCACCACTCGGGCAGGACGAGATGTAAAATGTGTACTCATCAACTCTCACCGCACCCTTTGACTGCCACCTCCTGGTTTACCAGTGAGTGAGTGTCTTGGAGGGTGGACGACGTCAGCAGGGGAGTTATGACTCTCAGCACTCAGGCTGGATTCATTACTATGAAACATATAGCCCGCATGCGCCTGAGCTGGGTAACACCACAGTGAAGTGAACTGTTATAAGCATACAATATGAGGTTAAACAAAAAACAAAAAACAAAACCTCACAGTTTTACTTGAAAAGTGCAGAGAACCTGGAAGGGGAAAGGAGGACAAAAAGGGCCTGAGGAAACGGTGTCAAACCAAGACCAAAGGGAGACACACATCAGGGAGATGCTACAGTGGCTGGGAACTGGCTACCAGACATTTCGGGTGGTGATGCTTTTTGGTTTCGTTTATATGTATAGGTGTGTAGTGAGTGTGTAGGCATATACATGCATGCACGTGCGTGTGGAAGGCAGAGGACAACCGTAGGTGCCTCTTCTCAGTTACCATCCACCTTTACTTCATTTTTTAAAGACAGTCTCACTGGAACTTACCAAGTGGGCTCGACTGGTTAGCACCAAGCTCTGCTTCTACCTCCTCAGCTCTCAGATTACAGCCTACGCCACTAGGCTTGGCTTTTTTGTTGTTGTTAATGTTTGTTCTGTGGGTCAAACTTAGGTCCTCATGCTTGCAAGGTAGGCGCTTTGCCCACTGAGCCCCCCCCCCCCGCCAGCCATTTTTGGTTTTAAATGGAAGCTTTTCCTGCACAGGATGTCCACATCATTCCAGATGTTCAGGACAATCCTGTTCTGTGTGAAACCTTTCTGGGGGACTGGGGGAATCAGGGTGCTACCTAGGACGAAGCAATGCTAAAACACGAGCAGCAGTAAGTGCCTGGCCGGGTTCTTCCCAGAAGGTGATGAGCATGGACTGAGGGACCACTCAGTGTCAGGTAACTATGGGAAAGACTGTCCCACCGGGAGGCATTTTCCAGAGGCCCTCCCAGCACTCTATGACTCTGCCTACCCCTCTTTCCCCAGTCCCTCAACCCCACCCTCGGGAGCTTTACCATATGACACTGTTGCAAGGATTAACACTTGATGGCAAAGGCGCATCTCTCAGCCTGGGTTGGATCCCCAGGTCGCACATGACGGAACAGCAAATCAACTCTCCTAACATGTCCCCCGGCCTCAGCATATGCCCCCGCAACCAAATAAATAAATAAATAAATGCAATAATTGTTTTTAAGGAAAGGAATGAAAGTTTCTCCTTGGGACATTCTGTGATTGTAACACAGAAAACCACACAGTAACGAACAGGTATTGTCAGACAAATGAGAACCCTCGTACTCGGTGGGTGGCAACATCAAACAGCACAGTGGCTGTGACAAGCACTAAGGTGGGTTTTCAATACCAAGTTACCACACGAATCAACAAGTCTTCCCTCTCCTGCCCCCTCTTCCTCGCCTCTTTCTCTTAATTATAGAGTAGGGTCTTGTTCTTGCTAGGTAAGCATTCTACCATGGAGCCCAAAAATTATACTCCTTTTTTTGTTTTGTTTTGTTTCTCAAGATGGGGTTTCTTTGTGTAGCACTGGCTGTCCTGGAACTCTCTCTGTAGACCAGGCTGGCCTTGAACTCACAGAGATACATCTTCCTCTGCCTCCCTGCTGGGATTAAAGGCATATGCCACCAACTCCTGACAATTATACTCTTGGGTGAAAATAAAATAACCATACAAAAGTATGCTCACAGCAGCATTATTAGTAATAGCAGAGACACCCACCAACTGATGACTGAATAAATAAAAGGCGTTATGTCTAGAGTGGAATATTACTTGGCAATATAAAGAAACACATCATTGGTAGATGAACCTTGGACACATTATACTAAGTGAAAGGAGCCAGTTACAAAGGACCACATAGTATATGATTCCATTCATATAAAATCTCTAATAGGCAAATCCACAGAGACAAAAAGTAGACTGGAGGTTGTCTATGGCTGGGGAATTGGATGCAAACAGGCAGTGATTGCTAACAGATGTGAGGTTTCTTGCCAGGGTGAGTAAAATAACATAACTGTTAATAGAGATGGCTGTACAAGTGTGTGAATGAGTCCAAAGATCATTGAACTGAAAACTTTAAGTGGGTTAATTATGTGGTATATGACTATTTCCTTGAAGCTGCTTTTAAAACAAAAAAAAATAAAGCACCTAAAAACATAATTTCTGCATTCAAGCTGCATTTTCCAGAGACACCCACCCGAGTCACAGAAACCCTTCACAGTGAAAAAAACGATCAGAAGGAAAACCATGTGCTCACATGCGTGAACAAAAGAAAAAGGCATTGTTGTGTACCTTCTACATCGGAAAGGACAATCAAGAGGTCAGTTTTCATTTCTACGGCCAGACGGGCAGCCAGGCTATCATTATCCTTAACACTAATAACCTACAATGCAGGGGGGGAAAAAAAGTAGTGAGTTAGCTATGCAGTTTAAAACGAAGTCAGGTTTCCAAGAAGCAGCCAGCTAGGCTCTGGCAGACAAATCCAAAATATGCAAATGAGAGCTCAGGCCCCACTGCCTGTACAACACGAAGGCTGCCTTCCAAACATGCATGCCAGACTCTATAAGCCATGCTCTCAACACCCTCTAAACCACCTCACCCACTGAATGAAACTCCCTCATTTCAGAGGTGCCTCTGCAGCCATGGTTCTGGAATGCCAGCTCTCCCCATTTCTCCTTTCGCTCATGCAAACGTCCAGTGTTAGTACAGGCGGCACTGACAGCAGGTGTTAGTGTCTTCAGCATGCTCAAAGCTAAGGACTACTTTACCCACATTTACCCCCTGAAGATCACTGTTGGGCTCAGCTGGGGGGACAACAGCATCGTTGGTGTTGACAATGGGGACGATATTCATCCGAAGCAGCTCATGCAGTGTGCCGTTGAGATTCCGGCGCTTCTGCTCATCGTGGAAATCCAAGTTGGTCACCAAAATCTAAAGAGGTAAAACAGAAAATGCAGCAGAGAGGAAAATGATGACCTTCCTAGGAGTGCCCTAAGAAGAAAGTGAGCATTGGAGAGTCAAGCTTTAGACTTCCGGAATAAAACACACCTTTTGATACTGATCCAATTCCTTGTTTTAGTTTCCTATTTTAAATAAAAAAAAACCAAAAAAACAAAAAACTGTTGGCAGTGCTAGGGATCAAACTTGGGGTCTGGCGTATATAGCCAGGTATGCTCCCACTGAACTACACTGCCAGTGTGCTTAGCCAATTGTTTGAGAGGCCCCTGAAAGAACTGCAATTGTCTGGAAGGCTTTTTTAGTGATGCTAAAACCTCATCTATGTACAAAATTGGGAAACTGATGCACCTACTTGAAAGGAACATTAGAGTGATCCAAGACTTGCTTTAAGAAGTATCTTTGTACTCTAGCATCTGCATTGGGGGCTGGCCATAGGAGGCACCCTATGTGCTAGGTGAGTGGGTAAATGGTTTGCCTGTTTGGAAAAGTGCATTAGACAACTGGAACAGGGCTAGGTGTCCCCCGTTTCACTGAGTATGTGGGAGAGGGAGTTGGTCTTCATGGCGAGCAGGAGGAGGACAAGAAGAGCTTAGTTCAGAGGAAAGATTCAGAATAAGGCGCTCATGGGTGGAGAGCTGCCGTGGAAACCGACAATGGGTCTGTTTTCGTTCAAGAAGGGGGAGAGAAGTGACTGAGGATGATAGCAAGGAACTAAACGATAGCAAACTCTGAAAATAAAATGTCTTCCTGCAACCCTTGACACAGGGAATGTGGGAGGAAGATGCTGACACCGGCAGCAGTTAAGGCCTACTCCGGGGTCTGGCTAGAAGACTTGAGAGCCCTGCAACAGGGCACATGCTTCACTGCTTATAAAAGTCAAGTAATGAAGGCAGGGTGGGAGTGCGGCTGAGGGAAAGAATCCCTCACTCTACAAGTTTTGCTGAGTCCTTCTGAAACAGAGCCCTGTCCCAGTCACAACAATGGAGAATAAACATGCTGACCGTTTGATGTGGTGACATATGCCTGTAAGGACAGGTGAAAGCTTTAGTTCTGCAGGCCCTGGACAGGGTCACAGCCAAAGCCACTGATTCTGGCATGGCCGTGTGAGGCTGTTGATGAACGTGGGCATGTGGGTACGGAAGGGGCACGGGAGGGGTGAGCAGGAGGTCTAAAGGTCCAGGGAAACACCTGTCGCTACAACAGCTTCTCAAACAGGCCTGCTGCTCTAGCTGGGAAGGTAGGTAGGGACAGGAGGCCTCCCAGGGTGCCTGGGCAAAGGTAACTGGCTGAGATGACAAAACAGACTCTTTTCTAGGAAGGAAATGCATGCTGCTGCTGCTGCTGCGTTTGGGTAATTCTTTAACCGGAGGCCCAGTGGTGGGGTCTCAAACCCACTGATAAAAGTCTTCTACACAGGGTTCCTGGAGAGAAGAAGGAACCACGGGAGAAGGTACAAAGAGCACCTACGATAAGCCCTGCCTGAGGGAGAGGCCAGGGTGGAAGAGGCCCCTGACCTGGAGCTTCCTGGGAACACAATGAGCTTTTACCTCAGTATCAATGCAAACAGTGGCAGTGACTTCTAATGGAACTGTTACTGCAGACAAAGCTAAACAAAAACTGTCCAAAAGCATCAATCCCAGGAAAAAATAGCAGCAGCAGCAGCAGCAGCGGCAGCAGCAGCAATAGCAAAAACACAGAAGTGCAGTCCCTGGACCACAGTGCGCTCACCTGGCTCCAGGCACTGAACAACTAACACTGTTGATGGATTAGAGAAGAGAGATTAGATGGTTGGTACAAGTGGTGGAAATGGAGATTTCTATTGTATTTACACAAACTCAGCGGTTCTCAACCTTCCTAATGCTTCGACCCTTTAAGACAGTTCCTCATGTTGTGGTGACCCCCTAACCATAAAATTGTTTTCGTTGCTACTATAATTTTGCTACTGTTATGAATCATTATGCAAATATCTTTGGAGACAGAGGTTTGCCAAAGAGGCCGAGACACACAGGTTGAGAAGTATTGCACTAACTGAAAACTGAATCTCAGATCACAGTCACAGGCCGTAAGGGAAGAATTCCATGCCCTTCGGCTTCGGCACACTTGAGAACACTTATACAATATAAGGACAAGCCTGTGGGTGACAACTAAAAAGATGACAGAGAACCAGAAAAAGCAATAGGAAATGAAGACACAAAATTGAAACATCTATCTAAAATAATAGCCGCATAAACTAGCAAGGTCAAAGGTACCAGGAGTTAGCAAATAATAACTTCAGGCTTTTTACCAGTTATATGACTGCGTTTTAGAAGTTATTATTTACTTCATGGCTGTCCAGGTGATTAAAATCATGATTTTAAAAAAGTCAAGACATTTAGGTAAAAATGGGATAATGCATAAAAAGGCTCACAACATTGAGAGGTAAGCACTCAACGGTAAGTCCCATGAGGACTGGAACCTTGCCTGGCTTTTGTACCACAGAGCCCCAATGCTAGGCAGACTTCTCTGTACTTCACAAGTGACCAATAAGCATTAAATAAATAAATAAATAAATAAATAAATGTGCAACAAGCCATTCAGCAACACCCCTTCTTTCCCATCAGCATCAGGCGCACAGAGAAGTAAGCTACCTGAAGTCAGAGAAAGCAACGAAACTGCAGTCTGACTTGTCTGGTTCAGAAGCATTTGCAATAGCAGCAGTCTCTAGAGCAGTGGGGGATGCCATGGTGAGGACACACACGGGCTATCCTGCATATCAGATATTTATGTTATCATTCATAACAGTAGCAAAATTACAGTTATGAAGAAGCAACAAAATAATTTTATAATTGGGAGTCTCCACAACACGAAGCACTGTAGCAAAGGGTCACAGGGTCAGGAAGGGTGAGAACCGTTGCTATAGAGTTACTACTGCAGAAGCTCGTGGGCTTGAGGTATATTATGTATCAGAGGCTATCCTAAATACTTTTCATGTATTTTTCTCTCTGACCCTTTCCTAAAACCCTCTCAAGTAGGCACTGGTATTATCTTATTTTTCAGATAAGGAAACCTAGGCAGACACTTAAGATTGTATGCTGACACCTGGCTGCAGGGCCTTGCTTGCAGGCTTCTTACTCCACAGGTCCCACCCCCACCCCTCAGGAAGGCCCAGTCTCTCACCTGGGCAGCACAGATGCTGTACTGCGTAAACATGGCCTCGTACAAGGCCATCAGCCCACTCTGTCCAGCAGCTGCACAGGCTCGGGCCTCTAAGACGGGAATTGCCTGCAATACATACACCAATCAGACATGCTGTGGATGGGAAGGAGGGAAGACCTGAGGATTCCAGGACAGGGTTGGGGAAGCAGCACTCACCATCTCCTTCAGCTGGTTCTGCCCCGAGTGCAGGGCCTGCCGCACACTCTGAGATAGAAGGATCTCATGGCGCAGGCGCTGTTTGCCGAAGGCAACGGCTCCGCTGGTGACCAGCATCATCTCTCGGCCCTGATTCTGCAGCACTGAGACCTAGCATGGAAAAAGGGAAATGCACAAGGCATGGTACCACCCTCTTCTCTCCTCACAGGGGACCCGGGTAGGGCAGACACGAGTGGATTCCGATTCTGTTCTAGGAGACAGTGCTCAGCTGGTTCTGGAAGAACTGCTCGGACTGTATGGTAGAAAATTCTTACACTGCCTCACGTGTCTGTTTAACAGGTGGCAGGCAGAAAGGAGACGTTTTAGAAGGTGATTCTAGCAGCGTTGGAATCTATAGGACTTGATGATATCTTCCACCTATAATGCAGAAACAACCTGGGGAGACTCTTGATTCCTGTGGGTCACCCTCACCAGGGGCAGATGCTGACGCTACTCTACTCTGTCCAGGACCAGCTGTGGCCACTTGTGACAGACATCTCAGACAGATCCACACGGAAAAAAACCCAAAGACTCACAACGCAACAGAGTCAGTGCTTCCTGTCCAATCCCCTAATGAGTGAACCTTGTGACCAACAGGAACCGCAGTGACTGCTAAGAACTGTAATCTACATCAGTCAATTCTGTAGACCAGGCTGACCCCTCACACAGAGAAGCCTGCCTCTGTCTCCTGAATGCTGGATTAAAGGTGTGGGCCATCACTGCCCTGCTTAAAACAGTCAATTCTTATCTTAGAAAATTTCAGTATCTGGGGTCTGGGGAGATGGCTCAGTGGTTAAGAGCACTCCCTGGCTGCTCTCCCAGAGGACCTGGGTTCAATTCCCAGCACCCACATGGTCAGTCACAACTGTCTATAATTTCACTTCCAGGGGATCCAACACCCCCATATGGACACACATGCAGGCAAAAACACCAATGCATATGAAATAAATATAAATAAAAAGAAAATTTCAGTACTAGGCAGGATAGCTTGCTCAGTGGTTATGGGTGCATTCTGCTTTTGCAGAGGAACAGAGTTTAGCTCCCAGCACCCACGATGGCTGTTTCACAACCACCTGTAAATCTGGCTCCAGGGTGATCCAATTCCTCTAGCCTCTAAGGGCACCTGCATGTATGTGCACATACCCACACGCACACACCCACATAATTAAATAAATCTTTTTTAAAAAGGTGCATTGGTCATTTGCCTGTTTGTTTTTGGGGACAGGGTTTCTCTGCGTAAAAGTCCTGGCTGTCCTAGAACTTGCTTTGTAGATCAGGCTGGTTTCAAACTCAGAGATCCCCCTGCCTCTGCCTCCCCCTTTAAGCTGGGATTAAAGGTGTGTGTCATCACTACCTGGTTGGGATTCTTTTGTTTAAAAATCAGTATTTAATCAAAGTGGTGAGAATGATTTTATAAATCATACACGGTTTTATTGACTCCTCCGATAGCCAGCTTTCCCCTCCAGTGACGCCTCTATACCTCCACCGCCATGTAACTTGAATCCCAGTGCTCATGCATAATGTAGGCACCTCAGCAGCAACCATTAAAACCAGGGAATATGCACGTATGCAAAATCACTATCACCCAAACATGTGAATGGCTTCCTCCGTATCAAATAGCCAGTGCTCACATGTGTTTGTTTCTTAACTTGCTAGGACTGCAATGCAAGTAAGTTAAGCCCATACATCACAAGCAGTTAAAATGCCATTCGTCTTTTACTCCATGCATTTCCTTCCCACCACTTTGCATTTCACATTTTTCTGCTCAGGTGAGCTCCCCTCCCTTTCTGATTTCCCAGCCCTCTTTCTCCTGACTCCATTCAAATTAAGTATGGAGGCTTTGGTTGGGGTGTATGTGTCAAAGACTTTTTTCAGGCTGTGAGCTTAATGCCTGGTTCTCTTCCTTTCTATGATGTTGGCAGCAACTGCTGATCACCACTGAGATTTGCTCTTCCATTAGGGTTTTCAATATGCTGATATTCTAACTCACGTCTGGTGATCAAACCCAGGACCGCGGAGCTGCATCCCCAAGCCCATCAATGAGCGTCTGAACTGTTATTATAACTCATAGACTTAAACATCTTACTGCACCCAAGTAGTTGCTTTACTCACATTGAGACTTTTCTATCTATGGCTATTGGATGCCACTTGATGTTGCCTTCTGAATCCACCTAAAATGACCAGATTCTGTGGATAAGACTGGGTATAAGGCCCTGACCTGATTGCTAGAGCCTTTCTAGCCTTTCTATCAGGTCCACAGCAGGAAAAGGGGGCACGGGAGACTGGAAAAAGTCTTTGCCAGGTTCTCCCAGCCATTTCATCAAGTCTCTCCTCTGATCGGAATCTTTCATCTCCCCTGAGGCTGAAGCCCTGATCTAGATGAGGGTCTGGAACCCCACTGCTGAGATGGTCACTTTGCTTCCCAGCCTCTCTGAAGGTCCTGTCACTCCAGCATGCCTCCTCTCTGGCCCATCTGCTCTCATACACAGTATTCTTAACAAGCTGACACACTTGAGTCAACCCAGAGACCCTGTTTCAGTTTAGCAAACTTTTCCACCTTGACAGTTACCTGTTCCACGATAGATGCCAGGCGCCCTAGTGCCAGGCCACACTCATCTCCTCTGGTCACCACGGCACTGCCGAGTTTAACTACAATTCTCTTGGCATGCTTCAGCTCACTCCGGTGGGCAAAGGGCTTGCCATGGGCACGACTGAGTGGTACTGTGATAAAAGGGATGTTGCTCCAAGAACGAACATGTCTGACAGCTGAAGGCTGGACTCCATCTGTATATCCCAAAGTCATAGGCAAGAAAAAGAGAGAGACACAATGTAATTTTACAATAAAAAGATGCATGCACAACATTAGCCAGGTTGGCCACCCAGAATAGCTGAGCTACTGCATTCTACCTCTAGCACTTTTTTTGTTTTTGTTTTTGTTTTTTGAGACAGGGTTTCTCTGTGTAGCTTTGGAGCCTATCCTGGCACGCGCTCTGGGGACCAGGCTGGCCTTGAACTCACAGAGATCTGCCTGCCTCTGCCTCCCGAGTGCTGGGATTACATCCGGCTATCTCTAGCTCTTAAACACAATTCCTTTGTTGTTTTGAGTCAGGGTCTCGCTATGTTACCCCAGGCTGGCCTCAAACTCACAACCCTCCTGCCTCAGTCTCCCAATGTTAGGATTGCAGGCATGTGCCACCATGGCCGGCATACACAAATCTTAGAAAGATCATCTTAACAACACTGGAGTCCTTTCCTTCGTCGTTATATAGCTCTTCTTTCAAGCGACTATGTTTCAGGTTATGAAAATGCGAAGAAGATGGTCCGGTGTTTTTACAATGGGCTTGCAGTCTGGCCCCTGACACAGAGATGTTCACTGTGGCACTGTCTGGGATTGGGGAACTGTAACATCCTTACTGGAGCCATAGGCATACTGTTTTTTCCTCCTGGGGACATTGCAGGGACTGAAACACTGGCATGTTTGTTGCTGGAGGTGCCTGCTTTCTCCAGACTAACCAATACAGCTGCCCTACCTCAGTCTTCAGGGTTTTACTCTAAATAACTTGTGTATCTACATCTAATGTAAAAGGTGTACACCTGATGATTTAGCTTCTGACAGAGAGAAGGGTGGTGGGAAGACAGACTTATACCCTTGGGGTTCAGACCTGGATCATTGGTGGTTTTTACAGAGCCCTGAGCTCCACCAAGTATCACATGTCCCTTTGGTAGTTGTCAGGACCAGACTTGTTGGCTGTTTGTCTCTCCTATCTGTTACAGGGCCTTCCTTGTCTTGGGCATATGGGTATGGCAGCCTGATAAGAGTACCTCAGGGGCACAGAAAGAAACTGTCTGTCAGTCCAGGTGGTGAAATGGCAGAAACCAATCAGAACCCAGCAGCTGGGCTAGCATGAAGAAGGCTTGTGATCCACACAGTCTCTATCAGCAGAGGAACATGGTCTGACCTAGAGCCAGGCAGTCAAGGGTCGTTCTGCTTGCAGGCAACTGGAGTATAGCAGATTAGGGCCAACAAAGTTCAAGAGGGTCATGATTATCAGCAAGGCCTCAGGCAGATAAGAACTTAGTCAAGGTCAGTGGGGCATTCGAGGGAAGTTTCAAGGGAGTCAGGCTTGGCAGTTTCCTGTTGAACAAAACCATTTTATCTTCTTCACCCTGAATGACCCTACTATTCTCTCTCCCCATCCCCCCCAAACCCCCCCCCCACCAGCTGGCTTTGAATTCCCTGCTTCTATGTGTTGAGTGCTGGGAACGTAAGAGTATACCTGGCTTCTTGGGATTTTTTTTTTATATTCTATAATTTATTTGCAGGCTTCAAGAAGGGAATCTTGATATTGTCTTTCTTTTCCTGGCTTTCACTTCCTTCTGTTTTTCTCTGAAAACCTTGTGAGGTGGTCTGAATGAAAAATGTACCCCATAGGCTACTGTATTTGAATAGTTGGTCTCCAGGTGGTTTGGGGAGGCTATGGAACACTTCAGAGGTGCAGCTATGTCACTGGAGGTGGACTTTGAGGGTTTAGAGCCTCACCCCACTTCCTGTCTTCACTCTCTGCTTCCTGTGTATGGATAAAATGTGTCAGCCGGCCTCCTGCTGCCGCCAGCAAGCTATGCCTTCCCTGCCATTACAGACTGGAGCCTTCTGGAAACATAAGCCAAAATAAACCCTTTTCTCCTAAAAGATGCTTTTGGTCCTGGCATTTTATCACAACAGTAGCAAAGGCACACACCTTGTCACTCACTCTGCCTTTCTTATTCCTTGTCTGCACTTTGGCTCTCCATGCCCAGTTAACCCAGGGCTCTGGGACCCAAAATAAATCTGGATACAAAAATGAGAAAAGTCAGAAGTGCCTCTTTTTATCAATGTGAATGAATAGCATCGGATATAAAAATACCGAATAACTGGACCAGGTGATACATGCCTGCATCGTAGTCCTCAAAGGGTTGAGGAAAGAAGATCGTGAATTCAAGACCAGACTGGGCTACCCAGTGAGATTCTTTCTGTCAATAAGTAAATAAATATTTAATATGCAGTGGAAGTGTGCACACCAGTCACATGCACCATGTGGCGATCCTGTATAGATTTCCTCAGGCACTCTGTCACAGCCATAGGAAATAGACTAATAGATATGATCATGACTTTAACTGCTTCTTATGACTTAAGGCTGATGAATTTATACTTTAGTTATTGTCCCTATTTTACAAATAAGAAACTCAGGCCAGGAAAAACAGTAATTTACCAACATTACCAGATTACAAAAAAAAAATGACTACAGTACTTTGCAGCTTCTCCCACCAACATGTGGGCAGTCTACTGGACGGTGGGAGACCACCTGGAACACAGATGAGCTAAGCATCCCAGCACGGAGCCCTGAGCACAGGAATCCCCGAGCCAGTGTGCAAGCAGACACATGACCACTATAGGCTCAGTCCAGGTCCAAAAGCCAATTCACAAAACAGCGATCCCGATGGACAGTTGTTGGTTTTAGTTACTAAGTTATTTAATTTGTGAGCAGCAGAGCTAGGTTTCAAACTCAGGGAGCTGGTTCCAGATCTCATTTTCTACACTTAACACTTTTCTGTATCTGAAAGAACAGGGATTCTCAGACCATGGTAAGCAAGCCATCTTCCAAAGAAGCTGGTAAGATTTAGATTTGATATAACTTGATATAACTAGCTAAAGATACCAATCTTTCAATAAATGATGTCAGAGTACCTGGTATCTACCCATATGCTAAAAGAACAACTTTGACCAACTCTCATACCCTGTGCAAAAATGAACTCAAACAAGTTTATGAAGTTAAACATAAAACTTTAAAACTTTGGGTGTGTGGGGAGGCACAGAAGAAAATGTTTAGGATGTAGGGCTATCTACTGAGAGTTTTTGGGCATTGCCCTAAAGTAAAATTCTTAGAAAAAAAAACCAGCAAGTTGGACGTTGTCAAATGCAAAGCTTTCCTCTGTGAAAGACCCTGTTAAAAGAATTTAACGACACATCAATAAACTGTGAGGACATGCCTGCAGACCATGTCTCTCACTTAGAAGGCACAACTGCATTTATCTCAGAGAAATGAAAACTATGTTCATATGTTCAGATAAAGCTCCTTTATATGCATGTTCAATGTGGCTGTATGCATATCCTCTCCGAATACTTGAGATGTCAAAGTCCAGATGTCCTTATTGAAGTGGTTATTCTAGCTGTGGTACATCAGTACCTCTCTCTGTAGATGGTTCCCCTTCACCATTAACGACTACTGAGATGGGCTCTGGTGAATCATAGAGAATTAAAAAAAAAAAAACAACAACAAAACAACAAAACTCCAAACAAAACCAACCAACCAACCAACAACATCAAAAAAAGCGCACACACACACACACACACACACAAAAAAAAAAACAGAACAAAGCAACCCAGAAAATTCAAGTCACACACCAGATGATTTGTAAAAATAGCATTCTTCAAATAGAAAAACTAAATTAAACATAGAAGAGGTTAGTGGTGGTCAAGGGTTAAGGCTAAGGGAGAGGAGGTAGTGATAAAAAAGAAACATGAACACGAAAGTCTGGTTGCCCATCTTTTCTGTATTAATGCTAGTATCCCACTGGAAACATTGTTTGAAATTGGGTAAAAGATATAAGGGATCTCTCAGTATTATAAGTATAAAGATCTCAAAATTAAATACTTAATTACAAGGGAAAAAATAGTCAAACTAACTTGTATATATTTTTGGGAGGAATAACTAAAGAAAAAAAAACATTATTCACACACACACACACACACACACACACACACACACACAAATATTTGGAGCATCCACCAGCAGGCAGCCTCCTGTATACTTCTGCCAAACTACATTTTTTTTCCTCTCTAAACCCTGGCCTGCTATACACTCTGACCACCACAATTTCCACATACTCATCAGTGTACATACGAGATCTGGGCACAGCTATGGACTGGACCCAAGGCAAAAGGCGTTGGTTGAAGGGCTGGAACCCAGAGCGATGCATGTATCTCAGCATGTTGAGATGTGGTCACAGATCCAAACACCTGTGGGAAGAATTTTTTAAAAGGGGGATCATGAAAAAAACACTTGACAGCACATTACATTCTCCTCCTATTCCCTTCTCTTAGAGTAAAACTGTGACCCTCTTGAGGTTTAAACTTTTGGAGAAACTACCACCTCCTCAATGTTACAAGAATAGATAAGAAAAAGAACAAAGGGCTTCCTTCACTCTTTTTTTTTTTTTTTAAGAACTGGTTTACTTTTTATACCAAACAGTAATTAGATACAATGAATAGTTTGAATGATAAAACATCTTTAAGATACAATGTCTGTATGTTGGTATTAAATTTGTGCTATATTACCTGTCCTGTTAAGGACTCTCTAACAGATTAACAAATCCAACCTTCATAGCAGCCTGCTGCTGTCTCCCAGCTGAACATGGAGGCTCACAAAACTGAAATGTCGGCTTGGTTCTTGCCAGCACAAGAGGAAAGGTGGTGGTGATGGGGGAGGGGTTACAGCCAAGTTGTTCTTCTGGCTGCCCCAGGAATCTATCCTGCATCCCTGGAAGTCAGGGAGGTAATGTGTGTAAATGGATAGCATTTTACTTTATTATTATATATTTGTGTGTGTGTGTGTGTGTGAGAGAGAGAGAGAGAGAGAGAGAGAGAGAGAGAGAGAGAGAGAGAGAGACAGACAGAGAGAGACAGAGACAGAGAGAGACAGAGACAGAGAGAGACAGAGACAGAGAGAGACAGAGACAGAGAGAGAGAGACAGAGACAGAGAGAGAGAGACAGAGACAGAGAGAGAGAGAGAGAGAAAGAGATCTCAGCAGTGAGGACATGGTGGTTAAGAAAATTTTCTCATCCTGGGTCAAACCTAAGGTTTTAGACAAAGAATATCACACACATATACATATATACATACAAAAACACAGTAGGGGACTTGTTCCTATAAGTACATAGACAAGTCATTCGTTATTGAGTTCTCATGCTATAAGGTCATTTCTGTTTCACAAGATAAAGAAAAATAACTGCATTGCCTCCCTTTAACTTGTGCTCCATAGACTGGTGGGTATAGTCCAAATCTGTGTGTGTGTGTTTGTGTGTGTTTGTGGTCAGGTGTACCTGCAAATGTGGAGGTCAATTCAGGTGTCTTACTCTATCTCTGTCCAACTTGTTTTTTGTTTTTTTTTTTGAGATCAAGTCTCTCACTGAACCTGGAGCTTAGCTTGCTGTTTTGGTTGGACTGGTCGGTCAATGAGTCTCCTTCCCTTAGCTTGTCTCCTTCCCCTAGCTCTGGGGTTACAGAGGTATATATGGGCATTAGGTAATCAAAGCTGTGAGAGCCTGAAATAAGGGGATATAGGGGAACACTCACGAATGCCAATAAGGTAGAGAGCCACCGTGGTCTTCTACTCAGTGGCCCTGGAAGCTGTGATCAGATCTCCAACTACCACACACGAGAGACAGCACGCTTCTCCTCTCCACTTATCAGTCCCACACCTAGCATCTCAGACCACGCCCTAAGTGTCTGTACTCCAAAAGCTATTGGCTGACTGAATTCCCATAACAAGTATAGTACCACACCCAGATTTCACTTGGGTGCTGGAGATTTGAACTCAACACAGCGAGTACTTTACCTACCTAACCATTTCCTCAGGCCCCCAAATCCCTTCTTGAGTCTGCCTCGGAAAATTAGCATTTAGCTTCGCAGCAAAGAAAAGCAAGACACGGAATGTACCATTCTATGGTTACTTTGCACAAAAGCACAGAAATGGAGAGAAAAGAGATGAATAGGATTGTTCTGCAGGAAAACATATGGCAGCAAGTAGATAGCTGGAGGTGGTTAAGTGACGGCTTTGCCGATTTCAGTTTCTGCATAACACTTGAGTATGTTGTGGGCCCAGGGTCTACACTCAACACTTAAATAAATCCCTTCAATAATGGCTGCTAAACTATTATTTCACACATTATGCAGAATATCTATAAAGAGCCAGGAGCACCATACTCCTAATTGTGCCCCCTTTGTACCATCCTCCCAGCAACTCCAGCTTCAGAGCTGCCATAATCCTCTGGGTGAGCCGGTTCAGGTACCGTTGCTCTCCACAAACGGGCTACCAACTTCCCTTTGGTGCATGGTACACAGGCTGGGGAACACGACTTTAGAGTTGGGCAGATTTGGCTCTGTCCTTGCTGGGACTATGCCTCTTGGAGGTTTACTTGAACTTTCTGAGCCTCAATGTCCTCATCTGTAAATGAGGGATAATAACGGTTAATACAGCATGAGATCACTGTGAGAGTTAGGTGAGGCACTGTATGTCTGTCTCCCTCCTCTGCCTTTTTAAAAGGCACCGACACGTCTTAACCTTTCCACCTTTTATTTCCTTCACAGACACTAAAAGGTCAAAAGAGCCATGGATGGACAGCTGAGCATGGTGGCATACTCCTGTAATCCCAGCAACTGGGGGAGGGAGGGGCAAAAGGAGCAGAAACTCAAGGTGATTCTCAGCATACAGCCAGTTCTAGGCCAGCCTGAGCTCCACTCGACCCTGTCTCAGAACAGGTTCTGATCTGATCATATACATATTTCTAGATTCTTTACTCCTCTCTTGTCTAAGTACAGAAAGCTCTGAATGACTGAGATTCATTAAGCCACCCAGTCTTCCCTTGTACCCGGTCTCTGTCCCCAGAAGGTAGTCCATTCCTTCATGGCAACGGACTATTCAACCTGCAGCTTACTGTGCCAGCAAAAATCCAGACAAGTGATGCAAAAGCCCAAAGGGTATGGGTGTCGAGGCTCTGTGATCAAGAGAGAAGTTCTTGTATTTTTAACTCAGAACATCCCTCAAGTACCTATACATATCTACACTGAAAGCTATCACCTCACTTAGAGAAGTGAACTTCAGTCCCAACAAACCACCCAGAAAACACATGCTGAGTTCGTGGTTCACTACTTAACATTAAGACAAAAGCCCAAAGATAAATGTCCCCGCTTCAGAAGGTGGGGGAATAATGCTGGGATAAGGCGCGGGAAGCGAAAATTCCGAGGGCACCCTGATTGTGCCAAGAGATAATTATCACAGGCGCGCCGCGGCTCTGGGGGTAACCCTGGCTGCAGGGAGTATCAACTATGCACAGACTCCATATGCCAGGGCGTGAGCCACAACTGCAGACACAGGCCCCGGGGGGTGTGCCGGCGGCTCGATACACACCAGGTGTATCACCGCTCGCAGCGCTGGGGCACTGGAAACCGGTTGGGGATCTGCGTGAGAAAAGGGGGTTGCAGGGTCTTCAGGTCGCTCACCCAAGAGATCGCCAGATACCCTGGGGCCTCCTACGCCCGGCACAGGGAGCTGGGCACCAGCATCTCAGAGCACCTGGACGCCCCGCGCCGCCACCACCCATGGCCCGCTCCCCCGCGGCTGCGCCACGCGTGTCCTCCGTGCCCCGCGTGCACCATCGCCCAGTGTCGCCCAGTCGCCTACCTGCTAGCCGCCGACCCCGGTCCCGGCCCACTCTCCGCAGCCCTTTCCTCCTCCTTTTCTTCCGTCTACGTCTCCGCTCTCCGGCGTTGCGTCAGCCGCGTTAGAGTGAACCCGGGCCAGCGCCGCTGACGTTAGGCGACGGGTCCGACTCGAGCTACGCCGCGGCAACGGCGCAGGCGCTTCTGAGAATCGCGCCCACGCTCCACGTGGCGGGCCCCCTCCCACCCCCAAGCGCGCCCTTAGAGTATAGGGGCGGGGCTCCCGGCACCCAGACAGGAGCCGCCCCAGACCGCTTCCCAGCAAGGTGGAGAAGGGGGCTGCCCCCGGTTCTTGATGGAGTTCGTAAGGCGTGCTTGACCGTGATCATCTGTATGTCAGGCTCACCTTAGAAATAGATTGGCTCAATTAAAACCCTTCGCCCCTCCTCAGAAACAGACAGACAGACAGACAAACAAAAATTGGCTATTGGGAAAATTGGCACCATGACAAAATAAATTAGCACCTAGTTATCCGGAAATAAAATACCGCGTTTTAAAACGGTGTGTTTAAGCTCTGATCACTGATTACTGCAAAGCGGAATGCATAAAGACCACGGGCTGTCTCCTTCCCAGCTGGCTATGTTCTCCTCACATCTCACTACTGCACATAGGCACATTGTCTGGAGGTCAGCTGTGGTTGGAAGTTGGTGCCTTGCGCTTTTGTAGTCCTGACAAGGCTGCTGAGCCTGTTCGTTCATTTTCTCACTCACCAAGGGGGGCGGACGGCTACTTCTTAGTCCATGATGCAGGAATATCGGGAAGAGAGGCCTGAAAGGGGGTTTCAGAGCAGGAAGGATCAAGCTCATCCATGATGGGTTTGCAGAAGGGGTTTCTTCTTCCATTCTTCAGCCACACTACAACACCCGAGGTGTCCTGCATTCTGCCTTGTGAGGACAAAATATGAAATCGCAATCAAGCCAGGGCCTTGATCTTGAACTTCCCAGCCTCTAGAACCGCGAGCAAACAAATTAATTAATTAATTAATCAACTACCCAGCTTTTGGTATTATGATACAGCTCTACAAAATGGACTCAGCTCATTTGCATCAAGGTATTTCCTAGGTAGGGAGTGAGGCATTAGTTGTTTTGGTTTCCATAAGAGAGAGATATGTGCAGCTCATTACAAAACGATATGATACACTTGAATGGGTGCTTGGAGAGATTGGGATGGCTTTAAAGAGAGCTGTCATTTGGACCGTGTTGTGAAGAGCAAGTTCACCCAAAAGACAGGCCCCTTTGAAAATAGGGATGGTGAAAGGGCCTCATAGCTTAGTAGGCCAGAAACTGTAGGTGGAATTTTCTTTGGGGTACCAACCCCAAAGATAAAGACAGGGAGACATTATTAATTATGAATATTTGGCCTTAACTTAGACTTGTTCCACTAGCTCCTTTAACTTAATTTAACCATTTTCTATTCATCTATGTTTTGCCTCAGGGCTTTTTACCTCTTATTCTGTATGTTCTACTTTCCTGCTTCCTCTGTGTATATCTGTCTGGTGTCCCCTAGCATCTCCCTGGTGTCTCTTTTCTTTGTTCCCCCAGCCTAAATTCCTCCTCCTACTTATCCCTGCGTGGAAGTCCCGCCTATAACTCCTCTCTTGCTATAGGCCATTCAGCTTTTTATTAGACCAGTCAGGTGTCTTAACCTGGCAAGGTAAAACAGCAACACATCTTTACATAATTAAACAAATGCAACATATCTTTACATAATTAAACAAATATTCCACAACATAAACAAATGCAACACATCTTTTCATAGTTAAATATTCTGCAACAAGAGACCTTAGTACAACTGACTTCATAATGGAAGGACTATTTAGGTGTAAAACTCAACACATAGACAGCACCACCTCTCAAAACAAAAACAAAGACCTAATCCATCTAAGTCCATAGTTTTGGGAAAGTCTTTAAATGTACTAACCTTGCTTTTGACTTTTGTAATTCTGCTTCTGGCTAACTGTTCTTGTTAACTGAAGTATGTCAACCCAGGACATGTTTCTTCTGCTTAAAGTTCTCCCTTAGAAAGACTCCTGGCTACACTGGGATCCCAAATACCCAGAGTAGCCATCTATCTACTAATTAGAAACTTCCTATTGGCTTAACCCCATGTCTGAGCAGACTTCTCTGGTGAATACCCCACAACGGATGACAGGAGAGATGTCTGACTGTGCTATGCTAAAGATTTTGAGTCATCACCACATCAGTAAATCCAAACTTTTTAGGCCCTAGAATCAGGATCTCTGTGTCAGAAATCCATAAAGAGGTGTAGAAGCCAGAATGTTGGTTTGCCTGTTGCAAAGGTACAAGTAAGAAATGTTGGATGGACAAAGGCTCCAACAGGGGGCGTGGGAGCAAAAAGGAAGGCGAGCTCACAGCACTCAGAGCTTGCAAGGGTGAGCACCAGGAAGAGGGTGTTCTTGGGAATGTGACAATGCATCAGTGTGATGGCTAGGAATAAGTAAATGAGGACAGTGTCAGTGCCAGTGCCAGGCACATGTTAAAATCTGAGCACAATTTGTGTGGGGACAGAGATTCAAGAGAAACAAAACGGCAGGAGCTGCCTAGATCTGGTACCTGGGCCTCTCAAAAAGATTCTCACATGCTTAGGACACTGTGGGTATAACTAGACTAAAGGACTCGTGCCCTCTGTAAATTAGCAGGCTGATTATGGTTCTTAGTTCACCTCTACATCACCTTATGGCAACACTCGTCTGCCTTCCCTCCTAGGGAGCAAGCCTCTGAGAGCAGCAAAGAATATTCCTAGAATACAAGAGATAGTTGGTAAGTGTTTGAGGAGTGAATAAATTTTAATTTTTAAAAACATTTAGATTTCTCAAAAAGGAAATTGGAATTGACCCCCAGTGCCAAAAAAAAATTTGGCTATTAACGTCATCCTTGTTAAACTGGGCTCCTGGGGCATGCCTGCAATTCCAGCATTCTAGAGGCAGAGGTCAGAGGATTGACCAGCCTGGGCTACGTACATAGTGAGTTCCAGGTCAGCCTGGGCTATGCAGCAACATCCTATCCAAAAGCATCCCAAAGAATCAAACATGAAAATCTTTAATGTTCTACCATTTCAATTATTTATTTAATTTTTTACAGTTTATTATTTGCCACTAATATCCTACTTTGCTAATAGGGGGAAAGGCATGGGTAAGATGAGTATAATAAAGGAAAAATCAAATCCGAGACACATAAAAAAGCCTGTTTGTCGCTGGGCGGTGGAGGCACATGCCTTTAATCCCAGCACTCAGGAGGCAGAGGCAGGTGGATCTCTGTGAGTTCGAGACCAGCCTGGTCTATAAGAGCTAGTTCCAGGACAGCCTCCAAGGCTACACTGGAAAACCCTGTCTCGAAAAAGAAAAAGTAAAGCAAACAAACAAAAAAGCCTGTTTGTCTCTCCATGGAAATCAAGGAAGTACTTCAGCAGTGGTATCTTTCCCATAGATGATAAAACATACTTTTTTTTGGGGGGGGGGGAGGTAATTGAACTTCCATCCTAGGAAATGGGAATAAGGCTGAACATGACCAGGAAGTCATGCAGGAAGTAGAACATTTAGAACAGGGCCTCACTATATAGCCCTGGCTTCCCTGGAACTTGCTGTTCTTTGCTTCTACTGTGCGGATTCTTGGAATTGAACTCAGATCATCAGATTTAGCAGCAAGCACCTTTACCTGCTGAGCCATGCTTCCTAAGTGCTGGAATTACAGACATATGCCACCCCCCCACCACCATGCTTGATTTTCAGAGGACTGTAGCTTCAGGTGCCAGACTTAATCTTTCTGGGTTTTTTTTTTTTGGTGGTGGGGGGCGTATAGGGCAAGGTCTGATTCTGTAGCTCAAGCTGGGATTAGAAGCATGGGCCACCACACACAGACTTTAAAGTAGCCTCAAGTTGTCGAACTGTAAAGTGTTCAGCTGGAACGTCCAGCTCACTTCTACTAGATCTTGGAAGCGCCTTTCCCCTCTGTAAGCCCCACTCTCTGAGAGAATCTCCAACAAAGAAGAGGCATCAAAAAGCCCACTTCTGGATTCTTTGTGGCTGCAGCAGCTCCTCCCCTGAAGTTGCCAGCAGCCCAAGACCCCTCCTAAAGCAGTCAGTTTTTGACCTGGGCACCATCCCAGCTTGTGGAGGACACGTCATCGCCCCCTCATCTACAGATTATATAGATATATATATAAGGTCCCTGCTTTAGTTCTGCTGGCCATGTGACTTCCCAGCCCGATCTTTGGGGCTGGAGGATTCACCCAGGACTTGCTTTGCTCAAATAAGCCTGTTCTTTTACTCTTTCAATTCGGCTTGATCTGGCTTACTGCATCAGCAGTAAGAGATAGAGAAACCTATTATGGAGATACAGAAAACCTATTATAAAGAGCAGATACCCATCCCAACAAGGCAAATTACTGGGGGCAGGTAATTGAGTCTCCAAGGGCAACAGGGAAATTTAGGTCTCCCAAGAGACAAGAACAAGAGACTGGAAATTGCCATCCTCCACTTATGGGTCTCTTCATTACACTTCTCACACACACTCCTATTTTCTTTGAAAACAGTCTTCCCCTTAGTGCTTCTGAAACTAGTGTGAGAGCTGTGAAATAGTAAATAAATGGCGGAAGGTTTCTTAACACACAGTGGACAATCAAATGTTAATTTAAAAGTTCACCAAGAGCCCGAGGTGCCCGAGTGTTGCATCATGAAACGTCAGTCACCTTAGTCTGACACTCATGTACACTGAACACCGTAAATGGCATCATGTCACACGACACCAAAGAATGATGCCCCGACTCAGATTCCAGACCACTGCATGTTATAAGCTGCAGTGTTTTCGCTGTGAGATCAAAGTTTTCTGCTATTATAGAGGGGAGTGGTTTAGTTGTGAAAAACAATTTTCCTCCGGCCATTCCTCAGATATAAGTATTGAATCAGCAAATCTTCCTACTGTATGGCATTGGAAGTTTTGGTTTTAAATACATGATGGAAAATGGTCTTCTCAGACCTAAAATGACCTTGTAGTTAGTGTCATTCCTGGCCAACAGGCTTTATTTCACTTCCAAATTCCTGGGAAAGGAAAATTTCCTGCCCTACTGTGTGATTCCAGGACTCCATGCTTGAACCAGTCAGCTGAGGTAGGGGCAAGAGGCCTATGTGTCATGTGAACAGAGGCTCTGCCCACACCTTAGCACAGTGAGTGATGGGTATGCAGGGGCGGGCATAGTCAGGAGTCAGCAATGACCAACAAGCACTGCGGCCACACTGTGTGCTTTATTGTTTCACAAGCCAGGGAGCACACCAGGAAAACTATAGACAAACAAACAAGAGAAACTTGCAATCCTCCTGCCTCTCCACTTCTTGGATTACGGGTGTGTACTGCCACACCTAACCACAACAGAACTTTCCTTTTCTTAATTTCTAACTTATTAGAAGTGAGTCTTAAAGTCCCTGCTTCCCAATCCTTTTCCAGAGGTGAACCAGAATTTCTGGACTGTTGTGAAATATTAGTTTAAGATGTGTTACACTTGTTTATGCTGTGGAACATTTGTTTAATGATACAAAGATATGTTGCATTCCTTTATGTTGCATTTGTTTAACTCCGAAGCTGTGATTCTTTGCCTGGTGGTCTAATAAAGAGCTAGAAGCCAATATCGAGGCAGGAGAAAGGATAGGCGGGGCTGGCAGGCAGAGAGAATAAATAGAGAAATCTGGAAGGAAAAAAGGAGCAAGCTAGAACAAGGAGAGGAGGACATCAGGGGCCAGCCACACAGCTACACAGCAAGCCACAGAGAAAGAGGTGAAGGAAGATATACAAAAATAGAGAAAGATAGAAGCCCAGAGCCAAAGGATAGATGGGGTAATTAAGAAAAGCTGGCTAGAAACGAGACAAGCTAAGGCCAAGCATCTATAAGAAAGAATAAGTCTCAATATGTATATTTATTTGGGAACTGGGTGGTGGGGCCCCCAAAAGAACAACGAGTAAAAGGCTAAAAACCAACAGCACCAGACACAGGGCTCAGCCAGGGTTTTATCTTAAAGAATCCCAGCAGATCACAAAGTGACAGACATGAGGGAACGATTCTAGACAGGTCTGGGATGTTGAGCAAAAACAAATCTATCAACAAATACATCAACAGAAAAGAGAATTTACTCATTGAGCATAATATTCCTGCACATAATAAACTGAGGTTCTTTTTTAGAGAGTAAATGTCAAGTTTCTTCAAAATATAGTGTTTTCTGGTTAAAAAACCAAATATTTTTTAAAACCTCATTTTGACATGTAGTCATTTAAGTTTTTGTTTTCCAGTCACACATATATGAACATTTTTATTTTACAAAAACAGGACCACACAGTACTTGTGATATTTTATAGTGTGTTTTGTTCACTTAAAAATAAGTCATGAGGTGGCTGGAGAGATGGCTCAATGCATAAGAACACTGACTGATCTTCCAGCACCCATGTTAGATGCTCACAACCACCCATAATGCCAGCTCCCGGGAATCAAACACCCTACTTTGGCTCTGCTGGTACCTGCACTCATGTATGCATGTACACACTCAGACACACACATACACACCAAAAATATTTATATAGGTGAAAAACCCTACTGCAATAAAGGCAAGTCTACATAATTTTTAGTAGTTAGACAAGCTGCCAACCTATACATGTATCATAATTTAACTGGGTCCATACTGTTGAATATTTTTTTGCCTAATAGTTGGAATTATTGAGTCAAAGTTTAAGCAGGGTCTTTTCTTCCTTCCTCCCCCCACTTTTTTTTTTTTTTTTGAGGGGAAGAGGACTAGGCTTTCCTTGAACTCCTGATCCTCCTGTCCAAGTGCTGAGATTATAGATATGAACCACTATAACTAGTTTAAACAGGTCCATTCTGTGTTGCTGAGAATGGCTTGGAAATTACTATGTAGCCCAGACTGTTTTCAAAGTTGCTAGTCCCCTGCTTTAACTTCCCCAGTGCTGAGATTAGAGACACAAACCACCCCAACTATCTTATAAACATTTCCTAAGGCCTGTGAGATATGTAACTAAATACCTACTATACCTTAGTGATATTACTATCCACTTACATTCCCATTGGCTGTATTTGAGGGTTGAGTAGACATTTCTCCAAACTGCAGCAGGTTGGCAGTGATTCCAATTTCATAGTGTCCAAATTGTATATACCCCTTTGTAAAACTCATTCCTTGCCGGGTGGTGGTGGTGCACACCTTTAATCTCAGCACTCAGGAGGCAGAGGCAGAGGCAGAGGCAGAGGCAGATGGATCTCTGTGAATTCAAGGCCTGGTCTACAAAAGCTAGTTCCAGGAAAAAAAAAAATCTTGTTCGTTAAACTGAATATGTTTGCATCAAGGATCTTTATGCAATGAGTTAAATGGCTTCCCCATTAACAGCTGAACTAAGAACTGCATTGGTTTGCATGTAGAGAAGATTCAGGATTGAACCTTCTAATAAAAATGATCATTGTTAAGTTCTACTACAAGGAGGAAAGTGCCCTGGAAGGTCCATGTGTCAAATACAGAATTACCAAAGGACCTACTTTCACTCTGATGTATGTACCTATGAAAAATGAAAAAGAAATGTCCACACTGAAATTTATACAAATGTTCATAACTGCCAGAAAGTGAGAACAGTTTATTGTCTGATATTGATCAAATGTGGGGGCTAGAGAGATAGCTCAGCAGTTAAGAGCATTGACAGATCTTCCAGAGGACCTGGGTTCAATTCCCAGCACCCACATGGCAGCCAACAACTGTCTGCAACCCAGATCTGACACCATCACGCAGACATGTATGCAGGCAAAACACCAATGCACACAAAATAAAGTAAAAACATTATTTTAAAAATGATCAAATGTGATATATCCTTAAATGAACAATTGTTTAGCCATAAAGGGGCAATTTATTGATATAAACTACTAATCAGATCAACTTTGAAAACATACAGAGTGAAAAGAAGCAAGACACAAAAGGTGGCATGATGGACGTCCAGAATAGGCACTCTAGAGAGAAAAAAGGTATTAGTGATTAGCTGTTATGAAATATTAGTCTAAGATGTGTTACAGTCATTTATGCTTTGGAATATCTGCTTAATGGTGCAAAGATGTATTGCATTCTTTTATGTTACATTTACTTAACTCTGTGAAGCTGTGTTCCTTTGCCTGCCTAAAATGCCTGACTGACCTAATAAAGAGCGGAATGGCCAACAGCTAGGCAGGAGAGAGAAATAGGTGAGGCTGCCAGGCAGAGAATAAATAGGAGAAATCTAGAAAAAAGAGGAGCAAGAGCAGGAAAAGGAGGAGAGGAGGATGCCAGGGGCCAGCCACACAGCCATACAGCCACACAGTCAGCCAAGGAATAAGAAGGAAAGAGAGATATATAGAATAAAGAGAGGTAAAAAGACCAGAGGCAAAATGTCATTCAAGAGAAATGGGATAATTTAAGCTATAAAAGCTGGCTAGAAGCAAGCCAAGCTAAGGCTTGGCAGTCATTAGCAATAATAAGTCTCCATGTATTAATTTCAGAGCTGGGTGGCAGGTCCCCAAAGAGTAAAAAACAAAAAACAACAAGAACAACAAAAACCAACTACACCTACCAGGAGAGAAGGAATGGGAAGAGGCTGCAAATGAGGTTTTCTTTCTAGGATAATGAAAAAACTGGTGTTAGTGGTGATTGCTCTTGTCATTACACTAACTTATACACTTTTTTTGGTATATGTATTCAGTGTATGTGCATGTAGTAGCGCACATGTATATACATGAGCATGTGTGTGCACGCGTGCGTGTTTGTGTGTGTGCGTGAGCGTGTGTGTTTACGCATGTGTAAAACTGCAGCTAACATTGGGTCTCTTCAATCACTCACCCTATCTCACACCCTATTCATTGAGGCAAGTCTCAGTTGAGCCTAGAACTCTGTTTTGACTAGTATGCTAGCCTATTTATTCTAGGGATGCCTTGTCTCTGTCACTCACATGGGGATTCTAAGCAGGCTGCCATGTCCACTGTGGGGGACCGAATATTTCTGGAATGGAATATTTTGGGTCCCAGTCTCTAGCTGCTGTAAACAGCAGCAGGGGAAAGCTCCTCTGGGTCACCATTGTATTGTTAATGCCAGTTAGGCTCCTATTGTTTACTATGGCCTCAGGGTAATATGCCTCCTAATTTGCATCTGTATGTGCCTAAGCATCTGAATAGGCCCTCACCTGGGCTGAGGTGCCAGAGGTGTGAGTAACTTGTGAGGATGGAAGGTTAGGAGTGAGGGGCCAGCGGCCAGAGCAGAGAGGGAACAAAGAGAGAAATGATTCCCTCATGGTATTGGCAGGTGTTAAGAAACACCAGAAAGATGGCTAATAAAGAAATGACTCTAGTACTACAACATGGAACTGAGAGCTCTCTGAAGATGACAAGATGCCTGTGTTTGATCTTTATCGCCGTTGGGTTGCTGGGAGCTTTCAGGTCCACACACCCCCACTCAGGCCGAACCTCATGGCTGTCGTGGGTTAAAGCTGAGACAAGCCGGGTCACGACAGTCCACCAGGCTTTTTTTTTTTTTTTTTTTTTTTTTTTTGTAACTGAATTCACGGAATCTAAATACTATCCCTTACAGTTGTGTGGCTAAACACTTTATCAACAGAACCATTTCCCCAGTGCTGAGCTGTGTACTTTAAAAGGCTGGCTTGCAGGTGCTGGGGAGATAGCTCAATGGTTAAGAGCACCTGTTCTTACAGAGGACCTGGTTTCAGTTCCCAGCTCCCACATAGTGGTTCACAACCATCACACTCAGGCATGCATATGGTACAGAGACATACATGGAAGCAAAAAACTCAAACACATAAAATAAAACAAATCCAAAAGAAAATTTTAGAAGACTCCGCCATTTTAGTTAGATAGAAATTTTAAGGACAGAATAGTTTCATAGCCCTGGGCATGGGAATAAGCATCTGTACAAAGGAGAACAGAGGGAGAGGGACTGATTCTGGAAATAACTCATAGTTGGCTCCAAGTGGATTGGGAGTCAGCTAGCTCACAACTTAGGATACGTTGTCACACAGGGCTATCTACCTTTAAGACCAAACTTGAAGACCCCAAGTACTCTAATACCTAGTGGTCAGAGTGACTCTGTCTGGGAGCCAAGCCTGCTTAGCTGGATAAATAGCATCTGTGTAATGGACTCTTGAGAGCCATGTTGTCAGCTTCACAGCTCCTGACTGCCCTTGGTAGTAACTGCTGCTGCGAGAACTTGGCCCTTTTCAGAGAAACTGGCTATTTGCTAAGGACTCTGGAAGGAAGCAAAATGCTAAAACAGCTGGAGATGGTGTATATAGTCAGCATTTTCTGCTCCTGAAGCAGGATTATAACAAGTGTTTTATTAAAATACAGTTTGGGTTTCAGAACATAAATATATGATAGAATAGAAAACTTGCAATCCTCTCAGCCTGGCTTTCAATTCTGACACATAGAGCTTCCATCTGTTTCAACCATTCAGTATTTTTCCTTTGAAAAGTTTAGTTCATAGAAATACCTGGGCCTCCTCTCAGGTTCCCAGGTCACTGCCCCTCTCCCATTCACTTTCCCAGGCCCATAGATTTTGATGTTAGTGCCAACCTTATTTAAGTGGTCAAAGCTCATCCTTCAATAATGTAAGCCACATTGACTGTCTCCTAACAAATGTGTCTCCAGTGCCACACATCAGAGGGGGATGGTGACTCCATGTTTCACCAGAGTTATTCTTTTATATCTTAACTCTTTATGTGAATGTTTAATGTTAAAGGCTTACTGTTTAAAATAATTATAGTGTCATTTATTCCCTAAAAGACTTGCCTTAATTAAAAGGACAGTATGAGTGTTCATATTCTACTAAAATTCTCAACCGATTTGTCTTCACTCAAGAATAAGAAATTATGTCTTCAAGCAGTCTCTGTGCATGTCACAAACTGACTTAGTGGAGCCCATTCTATATGGAGAGATATCTTGCCCAGCCTAGACACAGGGGTGTGGGGGTGGAGAGATACCTTGGTCCTGCCTCAACTAGATGATGGGACAGACTTAGATTTCCTAGGGGAGGCCTTACCCTCTCCATGGAGGAGGGGGGAAGTGG
Organism: Cricetulus griseus; assembly: GCF_003668045.3. Taxonomy (NCBI): domain Eukaryota; kingdom Metazoa; phylum Chordata; class Mammalia; order Rodentia; family Cricetidae; genus Cricetulus; species Cricetulus griseus. The sequence goes on along the minus strand of NC_048596.1, from coordinate 20,987,034 downwards.
GAGGAGCAGAAGGAGAGGGAGGGAGGGGGAACTGGGATTGGAATGTAAAAAATAAATTAACAAAAAAAAGAAAGAAAAAGTCTCTGTGCATGTTACTAGCTGTGAATTGGCCAGACAGTCAGGGCTCTGTGTAAACTACCAAAGTGTTACCCTTAAACAAACAGATTTCAAACAGATGTCATGGGCATAAAATCGGACTGAAGGAGAATATTTCCCCAGGAAAAATCAAGTCCCCTGATTTGAATACAGATGTATAATTTATAGAGTCCCATCTCCCCTTTAAATGTCACACACATAAAAATGTTCAGATGTATCACATGGTGTCAACTTCTGCCATGATGCTGGATTTAGCACAACAGAGTTTTCAATCAGTTTTATTTCTCCACACACAGAGGAGGGAAGGACAGAAAGGACTGGTGGGGTCACCTGCTATTGAGAAGAGATGGTATTCCACTCACTTTGGAAAATGAGTAGAAAGAACTACTTTCCTAACACAGGTCTGTCTGGGCAAGGGGTGTGGCCACACTTTGGCAAAAGAGCCAGACAAAATATAGAGCCAGCAGTTTCCTGGCTTGAATTGTCAGCAGTAGTGCAGGATCCAGCCCTTCTGAGTTCACTCTGGGTGACATCAGGCGCATGTGCCTATGAGCAGCTGGACAGATGTTGCAAACACTTAGAGCGACAAAATACAGTGTGGAGAGATGGAGGCTCTGGCCTGCCCAGCTTTAGGAGCAGAGAACCCAGTGTGCCCCTGGAGGTCGGGGGAGCCCTAAGCACAGAGCTACGACGATGACATTATTTGTAATTGCATTTTTAGAATACAGTTAATATTGTATTCTAAATACAACATAAATCTTCAATTTACAAAGATTCCTGGCTGGGCATGGTGGCCCATGCCTTTAATCCCATCACTTGGGAGACAAAGGCAGGGGGATCTTTGTGAGTTTGAGCCCAGCCTGATCTACATTAGGAGTTCCAGGCCAGCCAAGGCTACACAGTGAGAAAATGGGGGAAATTTTTCCTTTACTTAGGTTCTGTTTCCCTAAATGGCCCCCTGTAATCATGAGTAAGTGACCTCTTTAGCCAAGATAAGCAGGCTGTCTTGGAATTTCCCATAGGGAAAAGTGAGCCCTAATTGTTCTTTCTTCACGTAGTCTGTGAGTTGAGAACTCCAAGTAGGAAGACACACAGGATGAGTGCAGGAGAGGCTGAGCCCTTCTGAATGCTGGCCCCTCTGCTAAACGCCACTTTGAAAGGAAAGAAGAAATCAAATGGTAGTTTCCAGTCCGTTCTAGGTTGATCCCTTGGTGGCTCTGGCTTCTGAGTGATGTCCACAAAGCTCACAAGAGTTGTCAAAGATATTTCTGTTCCCTTCTGGTGCTCCTACAGGAAGAGAGGCAAGGATAGGTAGGCTCTGGCATATGTCATGGAGTCTCCACCAGAATTACTTTTTTTTTTTTTTTTTTTAAATATGTATTATGAATACAGTGTTCTGCCTGTATGTACACCTGCATACCAGAAGAGGGCACCAAATCTCATTATAGATGGTTGTGAGCCATCACTTGGTTGCTGGGGATTGAACTCATGTCAGCTGGAGGAGCAGCCAGTGCTCTTAACCTCTGAGCCATCTCTCCAGCCCCCCAGAATCATTTTCTTTGGACTGAAAACAAACATGCTCTAAGCAATATACATATTGAATGTTCCTGTGTAGTTCTTTTTGTGTGAGATATAAGCGGGCTCTCCTGTCTTCCTTTTCCAGACTTCTCCTCCTCTCCTAGTCCAGCCTGTCCTCCTGCACTGGCCCAACAGTTTTATTCATCAACCAATAAGAGAAACATATATAGAAGGACATTCCCATCATCTCCTCTTTTCTGTCTAAATAAAAAGAAGAGTTTTAACTTTAACATAGTAAAATTATATATAACAAAACAGTTATCAAGAAAGAACTATAGTTAACAATATTTAGTCCATTAACATGTGGTCAACGTGCTCACTCACTTCAGGGCCCTCAGGAACAAGATGAACTTAATCGCCTAGATGTCCTGGGAGGACACAGCACAGAGCTGGGGTTAGAAATGGGGTGGTGGCCTCAGATGGGGACACCCATCCACGTCTACCTGCAGAGTGTTTATTAGTAACAAAACGGACTTTTCATTTCTATGACATTTAAAGTTTTTTAACTTTTATTCTTTGTGAGCATGCTGTGTGTGTGTGTGTGTGTGTGTGTGTGTGTGTGTGTGTGTGTAGATCAGAGAACAACTTGTAGGAGTCACTTCCCTCCTTCTACCATGTGGGTCCCAGAGATCAAACTCACATCATCAGGCTTTGAGGCAGGTGCCTTTAATTGGCTGAACCATTTCCTGGGCCCAAGAATGATATTTTAATGTCTACTTGTCTGACTCCATTTGTAATTTTTATCTTAAAATTTTAATAAACACATCGATCATACACACACACACACACACACACACACACACACACACACACGTCGAGGGACAGTGTACTATTTTAAGACATAAAATATAATAGGAAATGATCAGATCAGGGTAGCTGGCATATTGACCACCTTGCCATTCAAACCCCATGTCTAGCTCCTTTACATTGGTTTCCAAGACAGAGAAAAAGACTTCAACTCAGGGACCTGAAGTGAGCATACACCTAGAACTGACTTCCCAGACACCCGTAAACCAAGAATGCAACTGATGAGACACCTTCGTCTACTCAATAGTATAGCTCTGAGTGCCCAGAGGTAATTTGGTGGCTAAGAAGCTGCACACAGTAAGCTGTCTGAACTGATGTCCTTTGAGCTCACACAGGACACACTCATCTGAGCTGCTACTTGACCAGACTTTCAAGATGTCTTCAAAACAACACATTCATAAAACAAGTACAGAAAACCTCCCTTTCCCTGAAATATAGATGATAATCTAAGAGACAGGGTTTACAAAGAAGTGACAGCCCTGTATGAGGATTTAGAAATGCTCATTATTCTCATTTGATCATTACACCGTGTATCAAAATCCCATTCTGTACCCCAGAAACATGTCCAATTATTATACTCCAATTAAAACCAAGAACGTCTTTAAGCTGTATGCTGGTTTAGAGAAAAATGCAGTCCAGAGACTGCCCAGTTAGAAGGAATGAAACTGTACTCATCGGGTCGCTGAGTGACACCAAATGTGGCTGACCCACTTGAGAGTGGAGAGAACAAGGTTTTCAGTTATGTTCAGTGTATTAGGTTGGGATTTTGAAGTCTAAAGTTTCTGTCTTTGCATTTTAAGGTTATGTGAAGGCAAAAAATGTTCGTTGTGTGAGTCACTAAAACAATTCCCTCAAACTCTGCTCGCCTCACTTCTTTTGTTGAGACAAACAATGACACAGCTACGGCAGCACATTTCTTTGTACTATGGTCCCAGTTCTGTTATGTGTGGCTGACTGCACTTATTTCTATTTTAAGTGATAATGTCTTATAATGTTTACTTTAGGAATCATCGCCAACACTTCCTGAGGTTTGAGGTTTATCTGCTTCACTTCAATCTACAAAGCAGCAAAATCCTTTGTTCAATGTAAAAGATCCACTAGCCAGCAACATCAAGAGTTTGGGTTAGGTTTGTTTGGTTTTTGTAACAGGATGTACACCTTATGGATTATATTGCATCTTTGTCAATTTTTAAACAACCATCCAATCCTTACAAATGAAAACAATTATTAAAAAGCTGGGATGCTTCCTCTGACATTGTGTTTTGCAGCGACACTCATGACTATGAACTGGGACTGACATCTTCGGCCAGAATGTCACTCATCCTGAGAAATACAGTTCTTTATTCTACGTGAAAGAACACCATCAGGTACATACAGTGTGAGTATTTCCCTCTGGCCTGGTTTCCTTTTCATTCATTTTTTTTCTTAAATGTCTTTTTGTTGGGGTTTGATGCTTTATCTAATGTATAATTTATAAACAATAAAATAGATTTGCATTAATGTTTAGGTCAGAGTTCTGATTGATAACTGTGTGTTATCCAGTCAAAGCCAAAACAAGAGCCAGAAGGTACATCATCTGGGTTTCTCTGTGATTCCTTTTCAGTCTTATCACTGGACCAGTTAATGGTTCAGGACCAGAAAACACAGCTGAAATTCTAACTACTATCCGCTTCTATCAGGTGGACTCAATGACTCGATAGTACTGTAGGCAATGCAGACTAACTGCAAACTACCAGAAAAAGACATGGGGTAAATTGCACTGGGTGGCTGTAATGCCCATGAGAGTTACCATCTTTGGAAAAGAACAAGTACAAAAACAGTCCTGTGACAACAGGACTTAGGTTACAGTTGGGAAGATTACCAACAGATTCAGTGCAGGCTCTGTAACAGACTACACGAGTCTCACAGAAACGTGTCCATCTAGACAAAGAACAGGAAGCTCTCAGTGACACTTTCCAATAACCTGAGTGTTAACACCACTGATAGGCAGACAACCAAGTTACCCAACCCTGCTGCTCAGGAGAGTAAAAGTACGGTACATCAGACCTAACCTAAATGAGGTTCCCAGTTTCTTTTCTGGAAAGTAAATATACTGCCACAAACAGAAATTTCAATGTTTTAATTTTCATTAAAAATAATATCATACCTGTTCATCATACACATATCACTTCACTCATTACATACAGACTTTTGAACCCGTACAACTAAAGATTACACTCGAAAGCCAAGGCAGATGCTAAGTGTACCCTATAGCAGCACATTATAAACGTGGACACATGTTTAATGCAGACAAAAGCATTTATAAACAGTGGACACATGTTTAATGCAGACAAAAGCATTTATTTAATGCAGCCTATAGAAGCAAGAATTGATAACTACACCAATAACTTTAATCACAACCAACACTTCCAAAAGACTATTAATTGAGTGACTGTCACTCACAGTGAACACACATGCATAGGAAATGCTTTTTGTGGTCAGATCAGTAGTAACAGAAGAATGATTTAAAAGAAATTAACATATACTGCTGAAATCAGGGTGATGGGCGCAGGGAGGGAACAGATATGCTTGTATTCACTGTGATAAAATATTAATTTCTATAACCACCCTGGAAAGATGGACTTGAAATGCATTTTGGGAACACTGATTGGTAACATATACCACCTTTAAAAAGTTTAACAATGCTCTAGTCATCAAATGGCTGCTGGGAATATGACTTACCTGTACAGACCTGCATTGGTACAAGAACCGGGTTCCTGCCACGTGAGCTTGTGGGTTGGACTGGAGTCCTATATGTGCCCACAACACCTGGATCTCCAGGGAAACTGGTATGTAACAGCAGGAAGTGCAGTTAACAGCCTGCAGAAGGTAAAGAAGCATGCACTCAGTTGCCATCATTCATTGAAAAGATTGATTTTTTTTAATTTTATTTTTATCTTATGTACATTGGAGTTCTGCTTGCACAATCTGTGTGAGGATGTCAGATCCTCTGGAACTGGAATAACAGACAGTTGTGAGCTGCCATGTGGGTGCTGGGAATTGATCCCAGGTCCTCAGGAAGAGCAGCCAGTCCTCTTAACCACTGAGCCATCTTACCAGCCTGAAAAGATTTATTTTTATTTGTGTGTGTGTGTGTGTGTGTGTGTGTGTGTGTGTGTGTGTGTTTGCACATGTATGCAGATGTGCATGGAGGCTAGAGAGGCTGTCAGATTCCCTGTAGAGAGAGTTATAGGCAGTTGTGAGCTACCAGTGACCATCTCTCAGCATCTCTCGAGCAGCTATTGTTTTTAAAGCACCATGCAGTAATACAGAAGACCCATATGGCTTAGAGGAAGCACAAAACCAGGCCATATAAATGTTTTTAATCTTAAAAAAAAAGTTGCAGTTAAAAGATATCAACAGGCTGAAGATTATTCTTCTGAAGACAAAAGATGCATCTAACATAGGGTCTGGCCATTCTACTGTTGGGCGTATATGTTCAATGAAAATGAAACCCACATGTCAAAGATAGTTTTCTGCAGCACCATTCACAACCACCAAGATAGGCCCTCAACTGAGGCTCCCATCAACATGGTATTCATATAATGGAATATGACTCATTCATTCATAAAAGACAGAATGAAACCTTGTCATCTGCAGTAAGATGGGAGGGCACGGAGAACACTACGTCTGTGAAGTGACACACAGGCACACTGTCGTATATTGTGGGAACTGAAAATGTGGATCATAACACAGAAGAGCAGAATTCTACAGTGATTACTGGAGACTAGTTAAAGGTGGGGTGTGGTGCAGAGAGAGGAAAGTGGGATAATCAGCACCAAGCTACAGTTAGACAGGAAGAAGAATCTCTAGTGCTCACAGCACAGTAGGGAAACTACAGCTTCAAATCACCAATTGCTCAAGCACAGTAGGGCAACTATGGTTTCAAATAACCAAGTGCTCACAGCACAGTAGGGCAACTACACTTTTAAATAACTGATTGTGTACTTTACTCAATTAGAAGGTTTCATTCCCAGCACTGAAAGAAAAGATGGCTTGAAAAAGAGGAACTAACCGACTCTGAAGGTAACAATAAGGAGGCGAAAATGATCACTAAATATTGTATGAATGTACTGAAGTTTCACAGTCCATAAATATATAGTTATGTTAATTAAAAATAAAACTTCCGAAACTAATAACTAACAGCGTATGTTGCAAGGAGAAACATTCACTAAGTGACAGTTACAAAGTATCTCCTATAGACCAAGGATATTAGAGTCCGTGGTCTTGAGCAGACAACTTGGATAAAAAGAAGGGCTTGGACGCAGAAGCAATGACAAGTTAAGACATATTTTTAGGGTTAGATTCTGAAGCCATCCAAATAGTCTGTTTTGAAGCTATGAGGGAGCCATGTAAATCTTTAGAACAGAAACATGGCATATTTAAAGCAGTCCCTAAGAGAAATAATTGCAAGATGTAGGAAGATGCATCTTATTTGATTTCATCTTTTAAACCATTAATGCACTTTAGGTAAATGTGAAAAGTGTGAGCTTTAATTGTTGGCACTGAGAAAGGAACCCAATTCAATTATCTGGCAAGAGTTCTACACTGAGCTATATACTCTGTCCTAAAAACCTAACCTGTTGCAACCAAAAGAGAACGAGCCTGTTGCCAGCCTCATAAGCAAACCTGTACTGACCAAATATGTAAGACTTGAAGTGTAGCTGGAAACATGTTTCATCAGGTATGGCATGCTTGCTGCCAAGTCTGGCAACTTGAGTTTGACCCACATGGTAGGAGAGAACCACCTCTCCAAACTGTCCTCTGACTTCCTTATATGTGCACATACATGATAAATGTAATGGAAAAAAGAATATAAAAGAATATTTGAAATCTATGGCATGGCTTTGAACCATAAGCAACCATCATGGTTCTCAACCTTCCTAATGCTGTGACCCTTTAATACAGTTCCTCATGTTGTGGTGACCCTAACCACAAAATTATTTTCGTTGCTACTTCATGACTGTAATTTTGCTACTGTTATGTAAATGTCTGATATGGAGGATGGTCTCAGGTGACCCCTGTTCAACCCACATATTGAGAATCACTGCTCTAGATTATCTTCCAGGTTTCTTTTTATTTTTAATGTATTTATTTATTTATTACATATACACTGTTCATGCCTACATGTCAGATCTCATTATAGATGACTGTGAGCCACCATGTGTTGCTGGGAATTGAACTCAGGACCTCTGGAAGACCAGGCAGTGCTCATAATCTCTGAGCCATCTCTCCAGCCCCCAGGTTTCTTAAAGTAAGGAAAATAGATTAGATGCAATAGTGACCTCAAACAGTCATCATTTCTCACATTCCTCTTTACACGATAAACACAGACAGAAGGAGGGATGGTTTTTGCCTTGCCATCCATAATTGAAAGGTGGAAGCGAGCTGCCAGCCAGCAGTGGCCTCCTTCCTTACCGAAACACTGCAGTCCTTGCTGAGGATCCTGCTCCACCCTCCTCTCTGGGCTGGGTCAGCATTGCCAAAGATGGCAACGTGCTCCGGTTTGGGATGTCCATGAAGAGCCTGGTAAATCTCCTTCTGCAAATGGCTGCAGCTCACCTCTTTGGGTCTGTAAGTAAACACCATGAAAACTGGAGTCCAAAACTAGCATGGTAGCGGGCCATATTAGCATCCAAACATCAAAATTAATATTACGACAGGTCGGAGGAAATAACCTTAGTAGGTGCTCCACACCATCAGAAAACACTTAGCAATACAGTAATAGATGTAAAGATTATCATTTTCCACAGTGTTATTTAAAGTGTTAAACAGTTACTATATCGACATAGTCCCTATAAACAGAAACAAAAGTGTGGGAGGTGCTCTGAGACAAATAATTACCTCAACTTGCAGCCAGATACTGTATTCACTCCAAACTGTATTTCATGTCTCTTAACAGAGCACATTCCATTACCCTCGCTCTGCAACAGGGTCATCTGAGGTGCAAAAGTGATGGTCAAGGCGATTATAACATAAATAGGAAGTGGCCAGGGCTGGGAAATGGAGGCTTTCACTGTTCCCTAAACATTATCTGTATTTTATTAATATACTGTGAGTTCAGTCATGATTTTGTTTTCTCTAATAGTTAAATAGAACAGATGACTAGTTTTCCTAAAAATGGTTAACTATATGTATATGTATACATATGAATATCTCATTAAAATAGACAAAAGTCAGTACAATCCTCACTTTCAGCTAGCCCGAGTTGTGAAGCCTTTGGTGGCATCAACATGTGAGAATGTAATATACTTTGGTAAAGAAAGTGCTGAGTACCGAAGCCCGAGGGAACCCTGAGAACTAGAAAAGCTGAAACAGCAGCAGCATTCCTGTCAGACTGCGACAGTCCACCCAGCTCCAAAAAAGATACCGAGTGACGGAAATCACCAGTTAGCACCAAAAGTGGCTTCCCGATGAGGTAGCCAGGATTCCCACTTCTAGGACCAGTAGGAAAAGCATCCATGCGCTGTCCAAAAGCCTGCAGGAGGAGGAAGACGATTGCTGTGCAAACACGCTTTCCCGCCAGACTCACGCCTTCCCTCAGAACAATCTATGAGCCGCACTGAGCAATCGTCTCTTTGCCACACTGTAGCATTACTTCCACTGTTCCCTTTCTCAAATAAATTTGGAGTGATCTGTTTGCTTATTTTGTTCTGGGGAGTACTGGGGATCGAACTCAGGGTCCTGTGTATGCTAGGCAAGTGCTCTCCCCGTGATCCCCAGCAATCTGAACTGAAATTCACTGCGTGCTAATTCTGCCAAGGAGTAAAGCCAAAGAGTTAAGGATCCCTTGATACCATTTCTCACACATTAAATTTTGTGCAATGTGTGACCTGGCTGAATCCAGAGGAATTTAAATGCAAATTTAATTTTAATCAGTAACAGTATTGAATACCTGTCACTCTAGCCAAATTAAGGAATAGTAAATGTTGAGACCTCAGATAGGACCAAAGCAGGACTTAATATTCTGATTCTAGTTTGCATTCAGTACAGAAACAGAGGGCTATTATTTCTTTGCTATGAAATAGAGTGGGAGATTTTATTAAGGATATTTTAGTAGGAGAAAAGAGGTGTTCATAAAGACAGACAGACACACTCACTCAGTATGGATATTGGCTCCGCAAAGTTCTATTTCTAGGACTCAGCCCCTACACCCTCCCTGAGAGAAGGCCACTGACCCTGAAGTGAATGATGAAGTCTTGCTGTAAGGAAACACCTGGCTTGACAGTCAGGTTGGTCTGTCTAAAGCTGACAGAGACTTTCTGGATCCCAGAGGTCCCATTGGTCTCTATCTCATAGATGACCTGAAAAGCAAAGGAAGAGTCAGTTAATAAATAGTTGTGGAGTTACTGTGCTGAACACAGAAGACTTTGTTTTAACTGTGTGCAAGAGATTTAAATAGCAACCAGTAACACACCATAAATAATATGAAAAGATAAAGATGGCTTGATTTTGTATGCGAACAAAAGAGACCAAATAGGGCTTTTAGGAAAAGTTCACAGAAGAGGTGTGTTTAAAACAAGAGTTTTGAGTGTGGGCAAGGATGGTGTGGTATTGGGCAAAGGGAAGCACAGAGTGGAAACCCAGTTACTAACCCTTCACAGTGTCTGAAGAGAAATAAAAATAGTAGCTGGGGACAGAAGGGAGCAGAGTCCTTAAAAAGGCTACTTTAAGATACTGTTTACTCCTTTACACACCTCAGTGACTATAAGAGAATTAAAGAGGACTTAGACACTGAGATGACACTGTGTCAGCAGACGAAATGTGAAGTCACTAAGAGCCAGCACAAGACTGTGTACAAAGAAAGAGTCTGAACCTAAAACCCTGGAGGAAGCAGTGACGGACAGTAGTGATGGAAACATGGGGGGGGAGGGGCTCCAACTCCAGCAGTTCAGTGAATCAGTCAGCCCAGCCCTTACGGGAGGGTGTGGTCCCTCTGGTGATATTGACCAATGTGCACCATGTAGAATTCATACCTGGGAAACTATATTCTGACATGTGTTTCCAGACAATAGAGGAGGACGGGTTTGTGAGGCAAGTGTTACAGGAACCTGGAGCTGATAAGAAGAAGAAACAAACCTATTGAAATTGAAAATGGCCTTTTCTCCTCCAGCTATATATTGTGCTACAATGAATACTTTCTTTCCCCTAGACTAAACCAATTTTCTCTCCTTCCGGTGCCAGACAGCTTAAGTCCAAGTCATTCTGACAAGCTTCTTAGGACGCCAGTCCTATTACACATGAAGCAAGGGCCCACAGTCAATCAGATGTCTACCTCCAGACATCGACAACGTCCATTGGGTTATGAAAAGACTCAGAGATACCCACTCCAAATGTGGCATTTTAGCTAGATTTAACTCAGGTGTTCTTTAGACTTACCAACAACTCCTTAATCTTTATTTCATGTGAAGCTACGTCTAGAGCCATGCTTGACTGTGGTACAAAATGCCTACATTCTCTTCCATTATTATAAGCTAGAATGAATGGGTCTCAGTTATACAGAGGCCGGGTATAACAGGTATTTTTCCTGTTAAATGACATCATACCTTTGTATTCTGAAGATCAGTCATACCTCTTGGAACCTAGGAAAGGCAAAGAATGGAGACATGAGGGTGTATACGCCTTTCATAAAATCAGCAGGAGTTTCCACTTCCTAAGACCCCAGACAGACTTTGGTGGGGGAGGGGAAGAAATACTGGAGTGGCCTCTCATATTCCAGCTGACTCTCCTTTCACTAACTGCCAGAGAGTGGAGCTGGATGCCAGCCTGGACTGCCATGCCTACTGATGCAGACAGAGCTCCAAAAGCAAGAACTCTGGTGAAACAGGGACCTGCCACCAGCTCCTTACTATCTCAAGGACACCCATTAGCCAGGACGGTGACAAGGTCTTCCTGTGGATCTACTGTCTCTAATCTTTCTTCAGACAATGGTTTCCATACCCTCTATCTTATATGTAGATCTTAGGAATTATGACTTCCAGTTTAGGGATTTTTCTAACCCATAATGGTGGGTGACATGTGACTTGACGGTGAAGTTGAGTGGTCTAAGTGAGAATCTGTAGACTGGGGGCAAGGCAGCACCTACCTTTAAGACTGTGAAGTTATAGTAAGTGGCAGCGTCCAGGGCTGGCTCCGAGGTGCAGCTACTGGCCAGGTCCCTGAAGAAACGGGTGCAGGTTGTGCTTTTACTCTCTAGGAAGCCTTGCAACACAAAGAGTGAAGACAGGAGTAAGTGAGAGAGTCTATTTCCAAAAAAGCAAAAGGCCGGCGGACTCCTGCCCTGACCCACCTGCAGGATTGCTCTCAGCACAAAATCCCCCAGCTCCCACTGCTGCGGGCTGCCTCAGTGAACTCACTACAGACCAGCTGGGGTAGTAAGTCAGGATGGGATGCCCGGCCTGAATAAAACACAGGGCAAATTTATTCACAGCAAGGTGAGACCCAACAGCCCAGATGGTTAATATCATTATGGGAGGGTACTACAAAGTTACACTGCCGACTGTTCTCTGTCAGGAAAACCAGACTGCCCCTCACCTGCCCCCAGGCTCACTCACCCTGTAAAATGGTAATGGCGGTTGGGTTTCAGATGTCCAAGTAAAGGACGGGCCTCCAAACTCTGCAGCCAGGGCCTGGAAGTTGGTTGCATTGACTGTTTGGAGCTTCTGGAAATAGTTTAATTTTGCTAAAATGTTTTTAAAAAGAACAGAGACTTAGATAAAAGCATTTCTTTTTAAGTATCTGATATAAGAAACAACCTTTGAAGTACAACACACATTATCACACTCAACGAACACCTAGAGTTTCAGAAAGTACTACAAGCAAGGCGTGGTGGCACACACCTTTAATCCCAGCTCTTGGGAGGCAGAGGCAGGCAGATCTCTGTGAGTTCGAGGCCAGCCTGGTCTACAGTTCGAGTTCCAGGATAGGCTCCAAAGTACACACAGAAACCCTGTCTCGAAAAACAAGACAACAACAAACAAAACGAGATAGACAGACAGAGGGAGGGAGGGAGGGAAGTAGGGAGGGAGGGAGAGAGAAAGAAAAAAAAAAGAACTACAAGATGGTTCCGTAAGTAAAGGTAATTGCCACCAAGATTGACAGCAACCTGAATTTGATACCTAGGACTTACTTGGTGTAAGGAGAGAATTGATTCTCACAAGCTATCCTTTGATCTCCACAAGTGTGCTGTGGCAAGTAACATGTCACACACACCTGTGTGTGTCCAACTCCCCCACCCCTACACCCCCCTCCCCCCGCCACACACACACATAGTAAATAACTGTAAGTTTTACAGAACAAAGTACTGCTTAGGCACAGGTGCGCTGGTCTGTGCGCCACCTTCTACTCTGCCCTTATCTCCAGGAGCTGAGGCAGCCAGCGCTGCAGCTTCTTGGAGAAATTGAACATTTCCTCCAGAAACTGCACAGAAAGGCTACTTTCTTCATATCAAATCCAGTAATTGCTACCTTTGTAAGCAAAAGGTAAAGTGAAGTGGAGAGAGAAGGTGAGGTCAGACAGCCAATATCTATCCATTCTTCCCGTGGCTTTTATCAGTAAGATCAAGTTACCACTTGCTCCTCACTTCAGTACAGGTGTACTGGTGGAAGCAGTGAAAGGAGATGACACAGACAAGATAGACAAGTGAAGGCTATATACACCATGGCGCGTGACATACCATTACCCATCAGTAATGGTACATGAGATGGTCTCTAGGCTTCTTTTCACATTCATAATTATATCTGAGGATTGGCTCACTCTCAACTCCAGCAAGTGACAGAAGACTTTTAGGAGGGCTAAGGTTTTCAAAATGCAAGGAAACAGAGGACCACTTGAGTCAGGGAGAAAAGCAAGTAAAATTTAGGAAAACTTCAAAACACATCTTGAGGACAAGGAAGATTAACTTGGCCAAAATAAAAGGTCAGTGTAAAATCACTGGAGAAAAGCTTGCAAAAAAAAAAAAAAAAAAAAAGTTAACTCAGGTATGAGAGCACCATGACTGCCATACTAAAGGAGCTGGGCAGTATTTTCAAGGTAATGGACAGCCACTGGAGGTTTCTGAAATTACTAATGTCCTCTACTAACTGAAAGAAAGAGGGTAGTGGGAAGGGTAGGAGAGGATGAGGGATGGGGATTCAAAAAAATGAAATAAGATGGGAAGTCCAAAGACAAAGCCATGCCTTAATAAACGTTAAATGACAAGAACGGCCGAACTTGTCTCTACTCACAGTTGTTTACACGGACACAAAACTGTGTAATTCCACTGGCATCCGTGAAAACTCTGGAAGGAAATGGGGAGTTGCTCCTGAAGATAAGAGAGTTGTCGACACATACCCAGCTGGAAGATCTGTGAGGAAAGATGAAGCTATTGAGGGTAGGGTTAGGGAAGGGGCCCTACCGATGTCTGATGCCAGTAAGAGGCTCTATGGGCAGCTGCCGCACAACACACGGGTTCTGTTTTACTTGATGTCTCAGCTCTGCAGGAGCAGGAAGAAAGATCACTCCCAGGAAAACCCAAGGAACATCCAAGGGGAGGAAGCAGGGGTAGGAGGCTCACTCTTACTTCAAGAACCTAAGAGCATGGTAGCTCACCGTACACTACCAGGAAGGCAGAAGGAAAAGACTGTTCTGGGATGGTCAAGATCGCAGTCCTTGTCACAGCAGCAGTTTAAATCGCAGGTACCAGGAGTCAAGTCACAGATGCAGATCGGCAAGGCTGTAAGTGCAAGTTAAAAAAAAAAAAAGCGAGATGAAACTCCCCAAAGTTTTCCCGCGCGAACAGCCCCTACCGGCTTTGTGGCAACTCAATTTTGTCCACATAGGTCTGAGGAGTCACGATTTCCATCCCGTATCCCGCCGCATCACCTGGGAGGAGGTCTGTGGTCACGTTTTCGGGCATCGGCGGGGTCCAGGGAGTAGGGCCCTCAGACCAGTCCGGCGGCGGGGCTGCAGTCGCCACTTCGGGTGTCTCTGGCCCCAGGGCCGAGGAGGTGGGAAGAGCCTGGGTTGGGGAGGGCTGGGGTCCGGCGGCGTCAGGAAGCATCAGGGCCAGCACGGTCAGCAGGTGCAGCTGCGGAGTGCACATAGGGCAGCCGGGCCGCAGAGGGGTGCCACAGGACCCTGGATCTCCAGACGCGTCCTAGCAGCGCCGGGAGGAGGAGTCGCATCGACGTCATCCGCGTCCATCTGCGCATTGGCTCAGGCGGTTGTTGACTGATCTTCAGCCAATGGAAGCCCGGGTTGTTGCGACCCTGCGGATCCTTCGTGCTGTGCCCTCCTCCTTAGCGGCGCGTGGCTCCCGTCACCTGGCAACCGCCGGGAGCCACCGCGGCGGAGGCGCCTTTGCCGGTCCCCGCCGCTAGATGGCGGCCGGCGTCATGTTGATACCCTATGGGGACCTGGAGGAGTCGGGTGAGGTCTCCTTTGAATGGAAGACCCAGAGGCAGGAACTGGAACTACTCGACTCTTTCCATCCATTTCCCCAAGGTAAGAAGAGGCCCTTTCTGTGGAAGAGACATGATCTCCAAAAGAAAAACACATGGGAAGGCAAATCCCTTTAACATGCCGCGAAACCGAGTACCGGATCATGCTCGCTACTCCCGAGACTCAAGCAGTATCACGAGTTTTAGGCCAGCCTGGGCTACAGAATGAGACTCTGTTCCTTAAAACAAAGACAAAGGGATAAAGTCCCCATGAGAGGGGGCTGGAGAGATGGCTCAGCTGCTGAGAGCATTTCTTCTTTCAGAGAACTGGGGTTCGCTTCCCAGCGAGCGCCCAGAGTGTGTCTTACAACCATCCGTAACTCCAGTTCCAGGGAATCTATCGTCTGTGCCATCTTCTGACCTCAGTAGGCATCAGACACCCACGGTGCATAGACACATGCAGGCAGAAAAATCAAGTGCATAAAATCTAAAAGAAACATTTAAAATATCTCCACTGTAATACTGTGGTCTTTTTAAAAGCACAATAAAAACAATGCTTCTGCAACTACATGAGTTTCTTTTCTTTCTTTTTTTTTTTTTTTGAGTCATAGTTTCATGTAGCCCAGTCAGACCTTCAAACTCAAGATATGGCCAAGGATGACCCTGAATTTCTGATCCTCCTGGGTTTCTGGAATTGCAGTCATGCAGGCCACCACAACATCCTGGAGGTCAAACTCAAGGCTTTAGTGGCAAACACTCTACCAACTTCGATTTTATTATTGAAATTAAAAAGAAAATACTTAGTAAGTGCATCACATCTGTAAAGGGATCTGTATATTTGCTGCTGGAAAGAGTAGTGAGAGGAGAGGTCCGGTACAGGAAAACAGGGTGGGGAAGGATGTCAGGCATCAGAACTTACAAACACATTCTGAAAAGAAAGTAAAGCAAGATACAGAAATGGAAGTAGCCAAGGAGCTGAGGAGAAAGCTTAGTCCATTTTTACCACTTTAAATACAAGATTTTGTAACACTCTCTAGGATGTGTTTGCTTTTCTTACAAGTAGAGTCCTTCTTCTGGCTGTCTAATAACATAGGCATTCTGTATTTGCACTAATCTGGTCGACACAGGCATGCACGGCTATTGTACATCTGATGGGCACCTAGTATGCTGGAGCTGCTAAATATTGAATTTTAAAATTATAATTAATGTAAAGTTAAACAACATCAGGTGACTAATAGCTATTGAATTGAGCAGTTGGATTTTGTATGATGGAAGCCCACCTGCCAGATGTTGTCTCCTTGTAGTCACAATTCCAACATCTGGGTCACTTTAATTGTTTGTTTGCAGAAATAAAGTAAATTACCTGACTAAATTCGAGTCCATTTCCTTAAAATTGACTTCTGATACCTCTCTCTTCCAGTGAATTTCCTGGGGAGATAAGATTTGGGACACTTGAAATTGCTCATATTTCCCAAGAAGATCTTAAATTTTATAATGCCTTGAAATTCATAGCTAAATATTCTCAAACATTTTTATGTGATTAGGTGGTGAACTGGGAAATAAATAAATATATTTGTGTGGTGTTTGTCCTTAATATACTTATTAGTTGTATTAGCAATTTCCATAGCTTTTTTTTTAAGATTTCTTTTTTCTTTTCTTTTCTTTTCTTTTTTTTATGTGTAAGTGTGTCGTCTGTGTGTGCCCCATGTGTGTGGTGCCTGTGAAGGACAAAAGAGAGGTTAAGATTCCGCTGGTACCCTGGAAGAGCAGATGTGGATGATGGAACTATGTTTTATATCTGATCATAAAATCTTTTAGATCTCAAAGTTTAGAATTTGCATTTCCACTCTCAAGTTAGTCCTGGGGTGACGGTTGGCAAACTCGGCTGACTGAAGTAATCTCAGGGTTGACTGATAAGGAAGAGCTGTTTAGCAATATCTGAGTTGCTTTTTCTTATCTTCAAATTTCAGCTCTGTTCAACTCTGAGGCAAAGTACTTACCTACCATATGATAGGCCCTGAACTCTGTCCCCAGCACTGGGAGTTAGGCATACATTTATGTCTCCAGTTAATTTTTCTGTTTTGTAGAGATCTGGGAAAGAGGAAAGAGGAGAGTTAGAATTTGTTCCCAGTCTTCCATCTTGATCCAATCTGCTATGTTTTCAACCACATATTAAATGCTTTTCCTCTCAAACACAGACAGCTTGCTGGAATCATATGATCTAATTTGGAAATCTCTACTTCTGAGGTGATGTCAGATTAGCCCATCCAGAGACTTGGCTCTGTCTTAAAACTGGCATCTGCATGGCACATGGGAACAAATTTCATACGCCTCAAAATTATCTTTTAGATTTTAATATTAGATCCTCAAAGAATTGAGTTTCTTTTGTTGTTTGTTTTTCAAGACAGGGTTTCTCTGTGTAACTGTTGTGGCTGCTCTGAAACTTACTTTGTAGACAAGGCTGGCCTCTAATTCACAGAGATCCACCTGCCTCTGCTTCCTGAGTGCTGGGATTAAAGGTGTGAGCCACCACCATCTGGCAAGAATTGAGGTTTTTATGTTAAAGATTCCAGAAAAGCAGAAAGTAGGAAAACTTGAGACAAATTTCTGTTCAGCTGTCACAATTGGGAATGAGTTCTTTCTTCTATTGTAAATCTAAACATCACAGAAAAGTCTGCTGGGTGCACAGACTCATCTGCAGGCATGAGCACACCTTGAAATTGAAAAACAAGAAAAGGGCATTTCTGGGAGGAGACGTGGAACAGGCAGCTGTGAGCTGCCCACCTGCTGTAGCTTTGGTGTAGAACCTCAGTAGGAGAGACGGTGTCTTATCTCCTACCTCTTGTGAAGTTTTTTGATCTTCTGCTGTGTTTTTTGGATGTGGGGGAAACTTATCATCGAAGGAGACAGCTAGCAGTGTTACCAACATGGCAGACCCTGGATCCGTGAGATCCGGAATGGGAACCTCAATAAATACCCTGTGGTCAAGAAGTCTGATGTGGAGGCGATCTTTTCATAGTATGGCAGATTGTGGGTTGCTCTGTACACAGGGGCTTTGCCTTCGTCAAGCAGGTTAATGAGAGAAATGCCTGGGCTGCGGTAGCTGGACAGGGTGGCAGAATGCGTGAGTGCTGGCCAGGCTTTAGATGTTGGTTAATCTGGCTGCAGAGCAAAGGGTGAACTGAGGAAGGGCGGGCATGAAGTGGTCTGCAGCAGAGATGTGTGGTCGCTTATTTGACTTGGACTATGACTTCCAGCGGAATTATCACGACAGGATGTGCAGTTACCCATCTCAGCCCCAGCAGAGACGGAGAACGAAGGGTCTAGAGAAGAGCAGAGCGGCCTCTCTGTGAGGAAACATGAGCGTGATGTGAAGATGGAGTCTGAGGAAGAGGCAGCCTGCTGCTGCTGCTGCTGAAGATGGGGTGTGAACAGCTGGAGCTGATCAAAAATGATGAAAAGGAGGCTGAGGAAGGAGAGGCTGACTCTTGAGCACAGGGTGGAATTTAGAAATCATATCCCATCATTCCTCTACCTGAGACTGGTGAGAGACTGAAGTAACAGCAGCTCCTCTCCCCTGGTGTCTTCAGCGCATCCTCACTGTTCTCCCTCTCTTCTTTATCCTTCCTGTGCTCATCCAGTCATAATAACCTTGCACCTGGCTCCACATTCACTTCCTCTGATGCTCGGGGTAGCTAAATCTTACCCTTTAAGTCTTTCTCTAAATTTTGGTACCTCCTGGACTTCACAATTAAAAGATATTTTTTAATCAAAAACAAACAAAAACAAAAAACAAAACCTTGAAAAGGTGCTCTCAACGATTATAATACGTGTGTGTGTGTGTGTGTGTGTGTATGTGTATGTGTGTGTGTGTGCGCGCGCGCGCGTAAAATAAGGATTTTTATCTAAACTATATGAAGAATCCATAGGAAATTAACAAAAATTGGTCAGGACTTCACCAAGCTCTTTATGAAAGAGTGTGTCTACTATAATTTGGATCTGAAGTCTCAGAGGACCAGCCTGTGGTGCTGTTGGGAGGTGATAGAAACTTCTAGAAGTGGGGCGTGGCAGGAGGAAGTTTCCTGGGTGCCATGAGGTGAGTACCTTTCTCTTGCCCTGTGCGCCTCCCTTGAGTTCTGCCTCACACAGGCGCAAAGGCTGTGGGGTCAAATGACCACGAGCTGAAACCTCCTATATAATCCTTTCCTGCTTGAAAGCTATTGTGTCAGGCATCTTATCACAGTGCTGGCAATCTGTCTAACACCATTTGTGAATGACTAATGAACAAAAGAGCAGAAACATTGCTGATCAAGAAAATCAGAATAAAGACAACAATAAAATTCCATAGCCCTCAGAAGAGCAGAAGATAGAAAGTTTCAGTGAGGATGTAGAATTACTAGATTTTCCTCTTTTCTCTGCTCTCACCCCCCTTTTGAGACAGGATCTTGTTTTGTAGTCCAGGTTAACCTCGAACTCGAAGTGATCCTCCTGTGTCAGACTCCTGAGTGCTGAGATTATGGCATAAGCTATTGTGGTGACTTCATGTTTGTTATTGGTAGGGTAAATAGTTATGACCAAAAAGACTTATGTGAGAATATTTATAGCATAACACTGTTTATATCATGCCAGTGATCATACAACAATTGTAAATGTCATAGTATAGTATAGTCATATGATAGAACAATATATTGCAAAGAAAATGAATAATTTTGTATGATTTCATTAGAAATCTGTTCAGATGTATTTATTTAATATGTATGAGTAAAGGGACCAGCTCCCCATTTCGGCAGCCATAACAGCCGAACACGTGCTTGCCATGATCTTGTCTTGGTCACTAAGAGGTCAGATGCCTGCCTCGTGGCAAGGAACCAATCAGAAGTTAGCTGGTGGCGCTATGCTTTACAGCTCTGGGTGTGCTTTACGGACAAGCGCACAGCAATGATGTAGAGAGCATAGCAACCCCCCTGGGAGGGCCTATGAGCCATAACAACCAGTTGACCAATCAACACAGGGCAAGCCCTCCAAGCCTAGAGGCACACCAATCCTGAGCCTGTGCGTACCCCTAGACACTCCCCTTATGCTATCCTACAAGATATCTATGCAGATGCTTTGAGCTGTCTTTTTCTAGCCATCCGCCATGGCGGGTGGATGAAAGACCCGAGCTAACATGATGTTAGCTCGTTAAGCAACTATAATAAAGCCTCGTGCAGTTTGCATCAAGCTTTCCAATCTGTCTGGTGATTGGGGTGACCGCAGTCCTGGGCTGAGACCCTGGAGGCCTGAGCTTCTGGGGGTCTTATAATGAGTGCTGTGCCTGTATGTATGTATGTGCTCATGGGAGCCAGAAGAGGACTCTAGAGCCCCTAAAGCTGGAGTTACAGAGGGTTGTGAGCCACTATGCAGATGATGGGAATGAAACCCAAGTCCTCTGAAAGAGCAAAGTGCTCTAAACTCCTGAGCCATCTCCCCAGCATCCATCTTCATTTAGAGGAAATCCAAAACAAGGCAAAATTGTCTTGTTACGGGGGCCAGGACAGTAGATTGTCTGAGGAGAGTTGTGAGTGGATGGGAGGCAGTGGTGTATTTTGAGCTGTTATCAATTTCCTCAGTTTACTGCGTGACTCTACTATTTTTTATTTCCTGAGACAGGGTTTCTCTGTGTAACAGTCCTGGCTGTCCTGGAACTTGGTCTGTAGACCAGGCTGGCTTCGAACTCACAGAGATCTGTCTGCTTCTGCCTCCCAAAGTTCTTGGATTAAAGGCGTGTACCACAGCTGCTCCAAATGACTCTATGTTTTTGGTAGTTACTAATGATTTTGTGCCCTCATGTTTCTGCCACCACAGAAAAGGCACAGAGCTCCATCTCCTCCCTATTGTCTTTTCTTAACCAAATTGTCTCCTTCCTCCTGCTCCTCCTCATGGTGCAGTTTTAACTGTCATTAATTTATAATAGACATGATTACAATGATCATATAAATTATTTAAAAATGGTTCACAGCAGGGTGTGGTGGTACCTTTATTCCCAGCATTCTGGAGGCAGAGGCAGGAGGATCTCCGTGAGTTCCAGGCCAGCCTGGTATACATAGCAAACTCCAGGACAACAAGCACTACATAGAGAGACAGTGTTTCAAAAACAATAAATAATAATAATAATAATAATAATAATAATAATAATAATAATACCAATTACAAGCATTTATCTCAGTATCAAATGCATGGTTCATGTTACCTGGAGATAAAAAGTTGGTTGGTTCTAGCAGAATTCAGCCTGCCTGCCTGCCCTCCTTCTCCTCTCTTTTTTTTGAGAGAGTCTCATTAAATAGCCCAGGGTGACCTTGAACTTCAGTCTTCCTGCTTCATCCTCCTGCACTCTGGGAATACAGCTGTGTGTCTCTATGTGGCACTCAAGTCCTTGCTTTTCAGTGACCCAACCATCAGCCACTTTATATATTCTTGCAGTACAGTTAAAATAACTCTGCACCAGCATCAAGACCACACATATTAAACTCTACCTGAAGCAGTGTCTCTGGTCTTCAGGGAGCACCAGCCCACATTGTCTCTGCCATTAGATTGAGCTAGATGAACTCCAATCTTTCCCAATTTGGGGTATTGGAATGAGGGTTTTTTGTTGTTGTTGTTTGTATGTTTTTAAATCAAGAAAGAGGGATCTATGACCAGTTTCTGGTAGAAGTTGTACTTCTAGGCCTGGCGGTGGCGAATGCCTTTAATCCCAGCACTCGGGAGGCAAGAGGTGGCCGGTCTCTGTAAGTTTGAGTCCAGCCTGGTCTACAGAGTGAGTTCCAGGACAGCCAGGGCTACACAGAGAAGCTCTGCCTTGAAACAAAATGAAACAAACAGACAAAAAAAAGTTGTACTTCTAGTTTCCAGGTGTCCAGTAGATCACAGCAATAGGGTTTCATATGAACACGATGAGTTGGGTTTCTTCTGATGTACAATAAATCACATGGAAGTTGGTTGAGTCAAGCAACAAACCATTCTTATGATTTATTGGTCACAGCCTTCTGGACTCAGCTGGCTTGGCAGGACGGGATGGTCTTGGATGACCTCACCTGGCAACCTGGCTGGGTCATGGTGAGAAGGTTGGGAAGACACACATCTGAGACGATGTACTAGCTATAAGTTTGTTTGTTTTGTTTTTGAGACAGGGTTTCTCTGTGTCTCTGTGTCTCTTGGCTGTCTTGGAACTTGCTTTGTAGTCCAGGCTGGCCTCAAACTTACAGAGACACTCCTCCCCATTCGCCTTCAAATTCATGGCCTTTTTCTCAATTGTTATTGCATACATATATGTATATGATATATATTCCCTAATATAACGTGTTGAGCCCATATAATATTGCATGTATGTTTTCAGGGCTAATCATTTGGCAATGAACAACCAGCTTCAGTTATTTATTTATTTATTTATTTATTTATTTATTTTCCAGACAGGGTTTCTCTTTGTAGCTTTGGAGCCTATCCTGGCACTCACCCTGGAGACCAGGCTGGCCTCGAACTCACAGAGATCCGCCTGCCTCTGCTTCCCAAGTACTGGGATTGAAGGTGTGCGCCACCAATGCCCGGCAAGGTTTTTTTTTTTTTTTTTTTTTTTTTTTTTAAGAAAACATTAGCCCCCAGATTCTAAGTACTTTAATAGGATTACCATATGACCCATGATATGCCGTATATTACCATATATCATTCCCCTGTGTTTCCTGGAAGAAATTCAAGTCAGTATGAGGTAGAGACACCGACAAACCCATGCTTATTGCAGCACTATTCACAGTGGCGCAGTCACAGTGTGAGATTAGGAGCTTGTTGGTGAGTGAACAAAGAAACTGTGGCGCAGGTACATGACGGAATTATATTCAGCTGTGAAGAAGAGTAAAGCGAAGCCATTAGCAGGAAAAGAGACCTTCCTAGGAATCCTCACAGGACACAAACAAGCCAGCTTCGGAGAGACTCAGTTAAAGAGACCACTCAGAGACGTGGCTTCTCTCATATGTGTAGTCAAGATTTTGGAAAAGGGCTCTAGAAGGAGGGAAGGTGGAAAGGGTGTTGGATGGGGTGAATATCGTCAATATATGTTATATGCACATTTGCAAATATCACAGTGGAACCTCTGTACAATTAAAACACGATAAAAATGAAGTAAAAACAAAACAAAAGACAAAATGGAGGATTTTTAGGTCCACTTTCTAAGAATGTGACATTTTGGGTGCCACCTTATGTTTCAGTAAGCCTTGGGCCCAAGTTGCCAAAGGAAAGAGAACTCAGGAATCATTAGTTTGAAATTAAATTTCTGTTTCAGAAATAACAAAACTGATATAAGTTGTGTTCAGGGAGGGAAAGTGTTGTCTTATGTCCTTATTTTAGCATATAAAAAAGAATCATAACAACATAACTAAATTTTGAAACAAAGCAAAACAAAACATGTTCTCAACATATTTTGCAGCTGATTCCCTAAAGGGAGAAGGAAGAAGGGTGATGAGAGGGGTCCTTAATTTCACTGCAGTCGTTCCTTTCAGAACCCTACCATCTGCAGGCTTAGCTTTTACATCTGTGTCAGTATAAAATTATGTGTACTAGATCAGCTAAATCAAAGGTTTATACCCAGAGTGGAGAGATGGTCCAGGCACTGAGGGCACTTGTTCTTTCAGAGGACCCAAATTCAATTTCCAGAGCCCCCGTACTGGCTCCCAGTCATTTGTAACTCCAGTTCCAAGGGATCCAGCACTCTCTGCTGGCCCCCACAGACACTAAGCTCACATATGGTGTACAAACATACATGCAGGCAGAACACTCATTCAGAACATAAAATCAATAAATCTTAAAGATTTAAGTGTTTATTTAGTGATTCTTGTTATGCTTTTCTGATTTCTCCCTGAACTTCACAGTGACTATTTTTTGTTGTTGTTATTGTTCATATTTTTAAGCAAAAGTCCTTTTAGGTAAGTGGCTCATATCCTTTTTCTAATTCTCTTTTAAGGCTTTCTTTTTGTTTTGTTTAATTTTATTTTTATTTATGTGTATATGTGTGTGTCTATGTTCCCTCCCCCCCCTCTCTCTCTCTCTGTGTGTGTGTGTGTGTGTGTGTGTGTGTGAAAAGGCCAGGAGAGGGCATCTGATCCCCTGGAACTGGAGTTATAGGCAAGCCACCTGAGCTGAGTACTGGGGACCAAACTCTCAAGTAATATATCAAGTGATATATTACTTATGATTTAATAAAGTCACTGGAGATCAACATGCAAAACTAGCCACAGCTAAGGAGTGAAGCAGTGGTAATACCTATAATCCCAGCAGCCAACCTAGTTAGCCTTAGAAGCCAGGCAATGGTGGCTGGCACACACCTTTAATCCCAGACTCTGGAGACAAAGGCAGATGGATCTCTCTGAGTTCAAGACCACCCATGGTTACATTAGAATGAACCAGTCAAAAAGAGAAACAGCTCACACAAAGGAGATCTAAGCAGTTGGGATCCCACACCTTTAATCCCAGCTCTAGAAACAAGTGTAAGATAGGAGCAGGGCATTCAGTAGTTAGTCTCAGACCTATTCTCCAGCCACTCTGAGGACAGGTGAGCTAGTGGCCAGCTGCTTTGCTTTTCTGATCTTCAGCTTGAAGCTTGAACCCCAATATCTGTCTCTGGGTTTGTATTAATTGTGTTACACACAAGAGCAGTACACACTCTTAAACCATCTCTCAAGTCCCTCTTTTCAGTTTTGTAAATCCTTGCTTTATGTATTTTGTGCCTCTGGTGTTGAATGCTGGATGTTTGTAATTGTTACATTTTCTGAATGTATTTTAGCATTCTGTTCTTTACTTCTTAGTAAAATCAAAAATTTATTTTGTCTGATACTCAAACGGACGGACATCTTATATGGCTCTATGTGGTTCTCATTTACGTATTTGTGCAGTTTAGCCTACAATGTGTTTCTTTTAGACAATACATGGTTTGATGTATTTTCCACACAGTCTAGGTTTAGTCAGCTTTGTGTTGTTGTTCAAAAACAAACATAACCCACTTAAAATAATACAAGGGCTGTTTGGCTCAGAGTTTTGGAGGTATCAGTGCATAGTCGGTTGCCTGTTACTTTTGGCCTGGTGGTGAGGCGTATGTCATGGTGGGACTCAGGGTAGAAGACACTTATTATTTCTGTTCTTTGATTTTGTGCATATGTGTATGCTTGCAAGTATATTGCACAGGAGTGCAGGTGCCCTTGGAGGCCAGAAGAGGGCAAGAGTAGCTGGAGTGACAGACAGTTGTTGAGGTGCTACATGTCTGTGCTGGGAAGTAAATGTGAGGTCTTCTGCCAGAGCAACAAGTCCTCTTAACTGCTAATCTGTCTCTCCAGCCCCCTTTGAATAGTTTTCAAGTTTATTAATATTTGGTGTCCACTCTGGAGATTATAAGATGCATGTTTAATTGATGCAAACAATGAGGTGGACACTGATGTGCTGCTAAGAAAACGTAGCCAATTTTCTCCACTGCACTTATATTTTCTCTTGCTTTTATGTTTGGAGAGGCAGTCCTTGGGGGCTCCTATTTTTTTTTTTTTCTGGGCGCTCTTGCTAAATGTGCTAGATTGCAGGGTTTACCCATCTCCGACACCATGCTGTTCTTGCAGCTAGATGCTTAGTGATCCAAGTGTAAGACTGGGGACTTCTCACTGCCCACAGAGAAAAATGGAGTTGACTTCCCTGCTTCTCAAGATAGTTGTACCCTTTGCCTTTGACTCCTTTCCAACAGAGCAGTCTGTCATACGTGTGTGTGTGTGTGTGTGTGTGTGTGTGTGTGTGTGTGTGGTGAGAGAGAGAGAGAGAGAGAGAGAGAGAGAGAGAGAGAGAGAGAGAAACAGAGACAGAGACAGAGAGATAAAGAGACAGAGAGACAGAGAGAAAAAGAGCTCTGTATCAACCCTTTGGGACTTAGAAGGGAGGCGAGTCCATGCACACATGCTGCTGCTTGCTGTGAATGATCAGAGGCTGTGACTTCCAACTCCTCCTCATTTTCCCCTAACATGTAACCCATCTACACGATGATCCAATTTGTTTTTATATTACCCATGTTTCACTGATGCTCTCTTTTCTTAGATTTTCAGGTTATTTTAAAACATCAAATCATTTTTTTTCTAGTAACTTGCCTGAGATTTTTAACCCTCATCTCATTAAACTCTGACTTGGTGTGTAGTCACTGGTGTCTCTGCCCATGCCTTTATTCTTATGTTTTGGTCTGGCTCCTTACAAGTTGCCCCGTGTTTACTGTACTTTAATGGAGGGTGTATTTGCATGTAGCTTGTCCATGCAAAAACTCAGTTTGAAATTTGGTTGCCAATGTAGAAAATGGTGTTAGGAGGTTCTGTCTTTTTTTTTTCTTTTTAAACAAAAGTAGCTTTGTTCTCTGGGATGGATTAGTTTTCATATTAGCATATTATTCTAAAATGTCCTGAACCTCTTGACCTGAGTTGCCACTCTCATAGCACTCCCATTCTGTGAAAAATGATGTCACACGAAGCCGCAGCGGTGTGGCCCCTACAGGAGAATTTCTCTGCCTCCAGAGCCTCTCTGCTAAATTATATTTAGCAAAACTAAATATAATTTCTTTATAAATCATCCAGTCTCATGTATTCTGTTATAGCAACAGAAAACAAAGACATCAGCCAATGTTTTAGATAAAAAAAAAAAAAAATCCCCAAGTCTGTATGGTTTCACTCTCTGTCTATAAATCTGTGTGTTAGGACTTGTGTTCAGCTCTTAGGTCTGGCTTTCACTTGTGTTAGGTTCTTCTGACTCTCTAGCAGAGAGATATGAAGACCTTCTGTCAATGCAGAGAACTCCAGAAACTTTCTGGATGGTGCACCTTTAGACCCTGCTGGGACTACAGCTCTGTGAGTCTCCCCCGTTCATATTCTGACAGTGCCGCTTTGACAGGTCAAGCATCTGTCTGCCACTTTGGATGTGAGTCAGACTTGTCTGGAAGGAAAGCTGCTGGTCTGCATGGCCAGCCCTGTGCCAGCAGAACTTCATTTTGCCAAGCTTGCGTGTTGGAAGTGGGAGAGGAAGTAAAAAAATCCAGGAAAGGAGGTCACAACTCCCATTGTCTCTACCCAAAGTTTTGGCAAAATTTCAGAAATAAATGCTCTTCAAAGTACCTTCCTTTATCTGATGTTCAGTGTCCGGATATGTATTTGATAGTAGGAACCTTTCCCTCCCTCTTTAAAATTCTCTTTAAATATGCTGTTTACTTACATTTAAACACATACAAAACACAAATGCTATTTTTCTTCACCCTTCAAACAAAATTTGAAAAGCGCAAGGGGAAAAATAAAGGTCACTGTGCTCTCTTGTATTTTTGGCTCTGGTCCCCCTTTATCTTGATGCTCCCCAAGAAATCCACCAGCCAAGCCGGGCGCTGGTGGCCCACTCCTTTAGTCCCAGCACTCAGGAGGCAGAGGCAGGTGGATCTCTGTGAGTTCGAGACCAGCCTGGTCTATATAGCTAGTTCCAGGACAGCCTCCAAAGCCACAGAAAAACCCTGACTCAAAAAAAAAAAAAGAAAAAAAAAAAAGAAAAGAAATCCACCAGCCTCTGCCTCCTGAGTACTGGGATTATAGGTGTGGCCCACCACTGCTGGCTCTTTTTTGGAATTTAACTCTCTTAGAGTTCATTCAGCTGTTAGGTCTCTGTATTCAAAATTAGTGTCATTCCATGGAAGAATCCTTTAGAAGTAGATGGGTTTTTCTGGATTCCTAACGTGTGGGTTTAATTTATGGGCATCCTCTAAATTCAGGCCTTGAGCCTCTCCCAGGTTCGAGTGGCACTGCTTCTCTGCAGGCACAAACTGTCCAGCTACTAGCACACTTTTAGCTGCAGTCTACAGAACAAGGTATCCCAGCAGGGTCCCAGTCCCCTGTCCGGTCCCTGTGTCCGTCCCGTCGACCCGACTCCCTTCCACCTTCCTTCTTTTTCTTTTTTCTTTTTAGATTTTATTTATTTTTGTTTGTTTGTTTGGTTGGTTTTTTCGAGACAGGGTTTCTCGGTGTAGACCTAGGTGTCTTGGCACTTGCTCTGTAGACCAGGCTGGCCTCTAACTCACAGAGATCCGCCTGCCTCTGCCTCCTGAGTGTGGGGATTAGAGGCGTGTGCCATCACTGCCCGGCTATTCCTTCTTTTTAGAGATTTTCTTTTTACTGTGTGTGTGTGTGTGTGTGTGTGTGTGTGTGTGTGTGTGTGTGTGTGTGTGTTCAAAGGAATGCGCACTGCCATGAAGGCAAGAGGGGAAGGCAAGAGGGGGTGTTGATCCCCTGGAGCTGGAGTTCCAGGCAGCTGTGAGCTTGCTTGTAGGGATCCAAACTCAGCTTCTCTTCAAAACTGTGTGTGTGCTCTGAACTGCTGCGCTCTCCCAAGCCCCAAGACAATAGGGTGTGTTAGTGTGTTTCTTCACTGAATTACGCTCCAGCACAGGTTCAGAAATCAGTAAAGATCCTGTTTGTTTTATCTGGTGATGCACCTGAGCAGCCTCGTCGGTTTCTGAGGCTTATTTAAGGCTAAGATGTGGAGTTCTAACATTTGGGAACCGACTCACATTTGCTATCCACAGGGTTTTCCAACATGCGGAATCCAGCGTGGGTTGGATATGTGGAGTTTTCCTGTTTACATGAGGAAAAGAAAAGGAGAAAGTAGTTTAATCCATAGCAGATCTTGTCTTAAACCTGGCAAGACAGGGTCTTAAACCACCAGAACACAGGGTTTCCATCATGTTTTCACTTAGGAAAATTTATTCCCCATAGAGAGGAGTGGGCACATTTAGCTTAGAAATGACCCCCAGGTCCTTATCTGTGCTTGGAAGTTGTGTAAGAATTCCCTGCAGATAATTTATATGCAATCATTTTTAATATCATAAAGATTTATTTAATCGTTACCCATTTTATTTATGGAAAGAATACTCACCATCCATCGTCTTTATGAGTTGCCAGTGTCAGAACTTGAAACGTGGGACTCCTATCTCCTGTTTATTGGCAAAGTCAATGCTTATAAGCCACATTAATATAAATATTTATAATTCCTTCAAGTACATGCATTTTCCTATTTCAGCCTACAAAGTATTATTACTATTAGGTGAAGGTTTCTCTTCTGTTCGTTTGGAGGAAAGAATTCTAAGACACAGCTAGTTTATTTAGCAAAGTAAAGCACTACACACACACACACACACACACACACACACACATACTCACTCACTCACACACACATACACACTGCACACAGACATACACAACACACACACACACGCGCGCCACACACACACACACACACACACACACACACACACACACACACACCCCGGGACTGGACGGTGACTTGAGCAAGGGATGGCAGCTCACTCAGTTCTGCATTGTGTATTTTTTTAAGATTTTATTTATTATGTGTACAACATTCTGCTTCCATGTATATCTGCACACCAGAAGAGGGCACCAGATCTCATTACAGATGGTTGTGAGCCACCATGTGGTTGCTGGGAATTGAACTCAGGACCTCTGGAAGAGCAGCCAGTGCTCTTAACCTCTGAGCCATCTCTCCAGCCCTGCATTGTGCATTTTAAAGAAGATTTTATAAATACTATTCATGAAAGGTGACCTTTTTTGTCCCACCCCCCAAATCATGGTAGATGGAATCTCCCTTTCAGGTATTTCCCCTCTTGATCCTTGTGAAATGTCCACAAAAGAGGCTCAAAATCACAGTGTTTAGTGTTACAATGAAGCTTGGTGCTTGGAGGACTCAGACCTTCATTAGTGTTCACACATGGCCATAGGGCAGTCTGCCAGGGCTTTGATGGTACAGTGGGAAGAATCTACCTGCAGCTTCAAGGATGATTAGCCACAGGGGGCCATGTGATCATCAGGTGGTACAGCTGCGTTTCCCTTGGTTACCTCATGTCTAACTCCCTGCCTTCTGCTCCCAGTATCTGTTGGCATAACCGCCCTCATGGACAGTTACAACCAACTGTGAAGTAAAAGCATTTCTCTGCAGTTTTCCTAATGTTAGATATTATGGGGCATGGTGGCACACAGCTCTAATCCTCGCAGAGGTAGATCTCTGTTTGTTCAAGGCCAGCCTGGTCTGTATAGCAAGTTCCAGGTGAGACTGTATCTCAATAAATAAATAAATAAAATGAAATGTGATTTCAAGGGTTCTTGCAGAAGATCAGAGTTGGGTTTCCACCTCCCACTCTGGACCACTTGTGACCACCTGCAATGCCGGCCACAGGGGTTCTGATGCCCTCTTCTGGACACCACAGGCACTTGCACACACAGGTACACAGGTACACAGTATATGCAATTAAAAATAAAATCTTTTAAAAATGTAAAATATAAAAAGACAAACATGATATGTACTTACTCATATGTGGATTTTAGACATAGAGTAAGGGATTACCATCCACACTGCCAGAGTAACTAGTAAACAAGGAGGACCCTAAAAGAGACAACTTTGTCCCCTGGAGAAGGGGAAAGGGTCACCATCCCCTGAGCAAATTGAGAACATGGGAAGAGAGGGGAGGGAGCTATGAGAATGAGAAGGGAAGAAAAGGAAGGATGCAGAGGTCATGAGGAAGCAGAAATTTAGAGTCAGGTGTAGATTAGAAGAAAGGACATATGATAGGTGGGATTTTAGTTGGGGGGTGGTAGAGGAGGAAGGGAGGGAGAAGGGAACTGGGATCTTCATGTAATTCAATGTTGTTTGTAATTCAAATATATAAAAAAGAAAAAACAAAAAAAATGTAAGATGTAGGGGGCTGGAGGGATAGATGGCTTAGCAGTTAAGAGCTCTGACTGTCTTCCAGGGATCCTGACTTCAATTTACAACAACCATACGGTAGCTCACACCATCTATTATGGGATCTGATGCTCTGTTCTGTCTGAAGCCCTGTTCTGTCATGCAGGTATACATGCAAATAGATCACTCACATGCATAAGTAAATAAATCTTTAAAAAATGAAAGATGAAAACAGACAAGTGGTAGAAAATTTTCATTTTGATGGATGTTCTCTTAGCAACATCCTCAAAGAGATGCTAAAATGCTGTCTCCTACCTGTTCCTGGTTTGTTCCTAGCAGTCTGATGCTAAAACTATAACCAAGCTGAAACTTTCATATTTGATATGGTAGTTATATAAACATCAGGACATTCACCTAGACATTCTATGTAGATTTAAGTTTCTTCAACCCAGGAGAAATGAAATCTTTATGTTTAGGTTTGTGATTTGGAACAGTCTAGTTTGAGAATATAAAACTAATGCCTTATAAGGCTTAGTACTGAATTTATTCCACATTACATGGATTTTCAATCTTTCTCTCTTTTTTAAACATATATTTTAATTGTAGCATTTAAAATATTGTTCCTTCAGTAATCTACAGAGAAGCATACTATAGGTGCTGAAAATGATCTCTGGAAAATGAGAGTTATCTCCTCTACTATGTCTTCACTAGAGACATTTTATAGGCTTTCATATAAAGCCCAGGCTAACCTCAAGCTGGCCTCAGACTCAGTCTCCCTAAACGGTGTTTTTGGTTTTGGTTTCAGGCAGGGTCTCCTGTAGCCCAGGCTGGCCTGGAACTCACGAGGTCACTGATGATGACCTGGAATTCCTGACCTTCCTGGCTTCACTTCCCACATGCTAAGATTATTGACACCTGGCTTCCCTGGAGGGTTAAAAAAGTTTCCAGCAATGCAACTGGGAGTCTGTGCTTTGCTGGGCTGTCAGGCTGGAGCTGCGGCATCTGTTGCCCCTCAGCAGAGTTCAGGAGGTGAAGGCAGTGTCCACTTCCTCGAGATGGTGTGGTAATGTGTCCCAGAGCAGCACGGTGCAGCCAGAAGCAGAGATAACAGTTCACCGAAAAGCCCAGTAGACCTGCCTTACTGAAAAGGGCAGCCCCTTTCCTTCCCTACATTCTAAGTCTTCCTGCTCCCCACCCACTGTGGGAGACTTGAAACAATGGAGCCCGCAGTGAGAATGGCACCTTTGTGTTCACTCTTAGGAAAGTTTGCATTT
Source organism: Cricetulus griseus (assembly GCF_003668045.3). NCBI lineage: Eukaryota > Metazoa > Chordata > Mammalia > Rodentia > Cricetidae > Cricetulus > Cricetulus griseus. The sequence continues at coordinate 20,955,053 of NC_048596.1, read as the reverse complement.
TGTCATGACAGCAACTCTCCACCTTCCTTTTCTTTGCCTCCAATGAATGTTTACCCAGAGCTGACACATTTACAAGATGTCTCCCTTCCCCAAAGCTGCTTTCTGAAAACTGGTAGGCCAGCCAAGCCAGAGACGCCACACCAGTGGGAGCTAAGGCAGATTCAGGTTTAGTGTACTCTAATTCTCGATCTATAACAAGGCTAAACATGGAAATCTCCATAGAGAAATACGGATGATTTTGCTAACTCACTGGCTTTGGTTATTGAAACACAGGTGATGTTCTGTCGAGTATCTCTTACTATCATCTAATGGTACCTCCATCATTGCTGTACGTTTCCCTTGGGTGCCTCATGTCTAACTCCCTGCCTTCTGCTCTCAGTATCTGTTGGCATAACCACCCTAATGGACAGTTACAACCAACTGTGAAGTAAAAAACTCCAACCCACAAAAAAGATAACAATGTCATTATACTAATCACAAGGTCACCTGTCACAGACTCGTGCCACACCCACACTATCTCAAATCTCTACTATTTTTGTGACTCAATATTGGTTCCTGGTTGTGTTTGCCTGGTTTGGCCTTTATCATCTCATGATGCAATGGGCCTCGGGTTAGTAGAACATTCTTTACATGTCACACAGGGGTCAGAAGTGCCTAGGAATTTATCTTCAACTTCTACTCCCAGTGAAATGACTGATAGATGGAAAAATATAAAGTTGAGTTCTCTTATCTCTCTCCAGTATCGTCATTTCAGGTAATTCCATGCCTTTGGTGTTTGGGGCTCTAAAAGCAATTCTGGATCTACAACTTCGCTTACATATCCGGAGAATTTACCAAAAGTGGTGTTTCTACATGAAAGACATCCTCCTTGAGCCTACTTGAAGTTGAACTAAGCCACTCTTTGCAATGGGAAGATAAAGTCGTGGGCCTTAAGATGTGAAGAGTGACTTAAAGGAGGAAGCACAATTAGGACTTATGCCCTTCCTTTCAGCCGGTGCTGACTGCTGTCTTATGAGTTGCAGGATTTTTGTAGGGTTGGGTATTTAGTGGTGAACAACCGAGCTCTCGTAGGCTCAACTAGCAGAGGAGTGAGTCGTTAAACAGTGATCTCATATGTAAGTTGTTCCAAATTGGGCAAGTGCCACATAGAACAAAGCGGGGAGCTCTGCGAGGGCTGATTTGAAAATCTGACTGATTTTAAAATCTGACAACTTTGTTGGGGGGCAAGGAGAAAATTTGGATACGAAATTTAAAATTTTTTCCTAATGTTTAGATGCTGTGTATAAATCCTCAATTCATTGTAAAGGATTGCTTTTGCATTTATACTTGGAGTCGAAATTTCATTATAAGTAGCAGTGACTGTAGAGCATCGTCTTTAAAAACACAATTTTACTATTGTCTTTTTAATCTATTGCTTCTATGATGCTGGGCATGGAACTCTGGTCCTTGCTCATCTTAGGTGAGATCTCTCAGCCATGACCCTCGTCCCAGTTACTCATTCCCTCTGAGTTTCTAACACTCTTCTCTATCTTGGTGTTTCTTCCTGTTTCTTATTTGGTAATGCTGTCTAGATGGCACGTTTTGACCTATTAGCCACACTTCCTTTCTGGTCCGGTGTGGAGTGTTAGAAGGTGGGTCTTCAGTGAAGCAATGAAGAGAAGAGGACCCTTGTGATAGAACGGGAGACAGGTAAGTATGCAAGCTGGTCACATTAGCAGAAGAAAATACTAGACTCACAAGCCTGTCATGCTGTAGTCTCTGGAGGATCTGAATCCCGTCATCTTAGTCACTCAAAGCGGAAGGCCTATTGGAAGTGATAGCAAGAGCTGGAACTTCAGGGGTAAGGCAATAGAGGAAAACAGAGAAAAGGAAGGAGACCAGAGGTCAGAAGTGGATCCCCATGCTCTGAAAAGCTCTCTGTACATGGTTGTTGTTCAGGAATGTGTGTTGAATGGATGAATATGATGGAGATGCTCACCAGGGCAAGGGTTTATACACAAGAAAGCAAGCCGTTGTATTGCATCAACTTCTGCACTATTTATGTTAACGTAATAGCCTAATTAGATTTTTTTTCTAATCATTACCTGTGCCTGCCTGGGTTTCCAAATGCTAAGGGTTCAGTTAAGAATAGATTCTATCTTTTCCCAAGAGCAGCGTCAAGTATTAACAAATATGATGATAGGCATATCCATGACCAGCAGACAAGAAGAATGCCAGTGCTTAAGCTGAGGCTACAGGGCTGAGTCCCCTGCGTTTTCTTAGTCTAGGAGTCACTTTCCAAAGGCTTTGAAACATAGCATCTCCCCACTAAAGCTAGGTGCATCAGTCAGCTGGGGGCTGAGGGGCTGTTGGAAGCATGAGTCAAAAGTGGGCAAAATTGGACAGAGATATGCATAACCCTGTTGGTGAGAGGGAGAAAACCTATTTCTTCTCACCTCAAACAAAGACTTGTCACAGGTAGGCAGACCACAGCCATGACGACTTCCTGACTTTAAACTCTGATTTATAGTTAGTTGTTCCTATTGCAAATTTTTAGAGAGATCACAAGAGCCAATGAAGGTCAGATATTAAGTAAAGGACTAATTACCTAAAGTCCTCAGACCTCAGGTAGGCTGAGAAACTCCAGACAGGAAAGTTGACTTGACTGATAACACCTGCAGGCTGTTAGGATTCGGGGAAACTCCTGATAAAAAGATCAGTATACCAATCTCCATTGGCAACATTGAAGCTGGTACAGTACTGGAACAGACCTGCCAATGGACTCTTCCACCCCAGAAGCTCTCTTTAATACCCTAAAAAGCCCCCAAGCTCTCCGCATCATGGCACAGTCTCCACTCCCATGGAGAGATTGCTGCCCTTCGTTGTTCTGATTCAAGGACGACCTGCCACCATAGAGGGGGTCACCTCTATCAATACCAATCTAACATTAAATACCTATACAGAACACTATGGGACATGGGAAGTCTTGAATGAAGACAGAAGAATTTGCACTGGTCCCAGAACTTCAAAATATACTCTGGGTTGTATGCATGAAAATATTACTTATAAAAAGCTAGAAGTACATGGCATTAAAGAAGGGACAAGCTGCTCAGAATGCATGAGAAGCTGATTATGATCTTAGAATTGGAAGGGGAGGGAGATGTTGGGAGACTTGAAAGATTTATAGTTGGAATGAGAACTTGAAGGATGAGCTGGAATAACCCCCTAGGCTGAGGGAAAAATCCACAAGTCTGTAAACATAGTCTCAAAAGTCTGAAAATTGTATTATCTTTTCCTGTCTCTCTCCCCCCCATTTCCTCAGGCTCTGCTGGCCCTAATATAGAGAGAAACAGGGGGCCTTATTTTGGCATTGTCTTGAGGGCTTGTCACCCCTGGCTGATCTCTGCAAAGGTGGAGGCCTCAGAAGTGACAGGAGAGCTTCCAGCTGGAGCCTGGCCTGATGCTATTGTCTTTAGGAGCTGGGTGTGTGAACCCCACTTCTTAGGTCATCATCATGACTAGAGGGGTCTTGTGGCCTTTAGAACTTCCCACTGTGAGAAGATAGAGACATAAACCCTTTGGGATCCTGAGTGCCTGGGAAATCCAGTCCTCCGGTAGTTAGGACTGGTGAGTGTGGTAAAACCTCAGTGCCAGCCTTCCTGCCCTTCGGAACACTAAGTTTTCTGGCAAAGTTCCCATATAATTTAGCCTGCCTGGGGAAGCCCAAGCCTTTTCCTTCCTTTTCTTTTCTTTGTTTTTCCTTCAAGGCCTAGACCAGCAATCTTCGCCTTCCTGCTCTCCCCCAGTGCGAGTTTCTGACATCTCCCCAGAGACACTCATTTGGAAACTTTCTGAGCCAGTGAAGAATCGGCTTAGAGAGCTTTCCTTCCCCTGACCAAAGGGAATATTGTGTGTCATGGAACGGAAAGATTTGAACAGTACTATCACATTGAGGATAACAGGCTACTCGCCTGCTTTGGCATGCAGCCCAAGTTTGCTTTGCTGTGCTGAATGTGGACACAATGGGTTCTGTTTGAACAAGAAATCATGTGTAACAGACGATTTTGCAAAACCATGTTCACTTAGCAGTTACTTCAGTAAAAATGGGCTTCAGCACCAAAGCAAAGCCTCGTTTGAACTTTTATACAATGTTGAATTTAATACATTTGTAATTCAAATTTCAACTTTAGAATAAATTTCAACTTACAGAAAAGTCACAGTAGTACAGAAAGTGCTCATATACTGCACTCTGTTTCCCCTAGTATTAGCATCTTACATTAGTATAGCATGTTTGTCAATTAATGAGCTAACATTAATTTTTGTTTGTTTGTTTGAGACAGGGTTTCTCTATGTAGCCCTGGATGTCCTAGAAGTAGTCCGTCCTTGCGCTCAGAAATCTACCATTTCTGCCTCTTGAGTGCTGGGGTTAAATGCGTGGGTTGCTATACTCACCTAATATTGACTTTTAATTTGTGTGTGTGTGTGTGGGGGCATGTTCACACCACAGTGCATGTATGGAGGCCAGAGAACAACTTGTCAGAGTCAGTTTTCTTCTTCCACCATGTGGTTCTCAGGGCTTGAACTCATGTTGTCAGGCTTGATGACAAGCACTTACACGTTGAGACATCTCACTGGCCTCGATAACAATAGTAACTGAAATGTGAACCTGTTGTGGCTTGACTGTGGAGTGCCCATCACAGACTCACCGACTGAAGTGTTGGGGACCAAAAAAGTTCTATTATGGAATGTCTTAAGGTCCGACCTCCCGTTTCAGTAAACAGGAGCATCCAGGAGCTCCGGCCTACAACTGTATTGCTAATGTGAGCAAGTCTGCTATTGTATAGCATAGCCTCAGTGTAGAATGCCTCCTAGTTTGTATCTCTACTGGACTAAGCATTTGAATAAGCCTGCTGGAGGTGAGGTGTGTGAGTAACAAGTAAAGAGAGAGTTAGGAGCTATCTGACAGAGAGGAGTCAACTGAAGGAGACAGAAGTGGCCTTATGGCCTTGGAAGCATGGTTAGAAAACAGTCAAAAAGATGCTCAATAAACAAGAGACTCCAGTTTTGCAACATGGAACTGAGAGCTCTCTAAAGTTGACAAGATGGCTGTGTTTGGTCCTTATCGACTTTGGATTGCTAGGAGTTTCCAAGTCCACGCTCCCCCACTCAGGCCGACGACCCTCATGGCTGCCGGGGCTTGGGGCTGAGACTTGCTGGGCCACGGCACTGAAGCAGATACCTGGCCCCAGTTCCTGTCGGCTTCTCTGCCTCCTGTCCTGAGACGTGCTCTGCAGCACACTTCCACTTCTATGATGTTCAGGTTCACCACACAGAATCAACGGTGGCTGGGGACTGAAAACTCTGGGTCCCTGAACCCAGATACACCCCTTCTCCTCAGGTGGTTTCTCTGAGATCTTTGGTCAGAGAGCTAGAAAAATCTAACACCACAAGATTTGATTCATATTCCCTTAGCTTTTTCCAGATGTCACATATTATTTTTAATTCTCATATATTTTTAGGCTCCTCATAGCTGCCTAGATTTCTCAGACTTCATTTTTGATGACCTTGACAGTAATGTCGGCCAGGATATGTTATGGAGTGTCCCTCAGTTGGGATAGCCATGTTCTGTCTTTTTCACGGTTAGCTGGGGTTAAGTAGCTTTTGGAAGAAGACCACAGAGATAAAGTTCCATTTTGGGGACATCATACTGATTGTGTGTACTGTCAACAGGACTCATCACCATCACTGCTGGCATTCTTTATTACTTCCTTTCCCTGTTGTACTCTTTGGAAAGAAGTGACAAAGTGCGTGCCACACATGAAGGGTTTTGCCTTGTCTACAGACAGCAGAAAACCTCTGAATTATTTTGACTTCTTCTGAACAGGAATTTGCTTGTTTTCTCCCATTTATTTATTTAATAAGTCATCTATTTAATAAATAGTCTATATTAATATAGTCTCATGGATGCTTACTTTATAGTTTGGATTATAATAGAATCTGTTTTGTTGCTTAGATTGTTTCTGGCATATTGGAAGCTCCTTCAAACTGGCCACTTTTTTCATCTTGACATACCTATCTTTGCAAGTTTTAAGAAAACATTTTTTAAAAATTGCTTTGTGGCTGGAGAGATGGCTCAATGGTTAGGAACATTGGCTGCTCTTGCAGAGTACCCAGCTTTGATTCCCAGCGCCTATGTAATGGCTGGAACCCTGTTCTGGTGTCTGCACAGACACATGCAGGCAAAACATCCATGCACAAAAGATAAAAATAAAGTTTAAAATAAAAAGTCACTTTGTGGTACTCTAAGATTCTTCAGAGTCTATTCTCAGGCAACCCAGAAACCCTTGGGTTACTTCTGAAAAACACACAAAACATGTAAATGGGTCAAGAGACATAAGAAAAAAGCATATCCTCGTGTTCAACACAGATTTAAAGCACAGGTAAAGATCCAGGAAGTCCATGCTTCATGTGTGCAAGCCATGTGCCAGGGTGTCTGTTACGGGTCTCACATGCTTTATCCTGACCCATGCTCATGACCCTATGAGAAGGCTTTACAATAAATAGCAAAAATGAAAACAATGGAGGAACCAGGAAGTTTGTGACTCGGTGTGCATTCCATTCCTCAAGCAAGTTTAGTAAAGTGTAGATTCACTTAATTCTTCATCCCCACAGGGTCAGTTATATCTGGATGCTTGTAATCAGCAGATAGAGAAGTCGTTGATGGCAAAAAAGTACAGTTCATGAGTAGAAGGGGAACTACTGAGGAAGAGTGTGAGGATCAGGACCGGAGGGAAGGTGGGCAAGCCAGGGGAGTGGGGTAGTGTAGACATGTGCAGAAATCTCCCAGTTAAACCCATTGTATCCTATGGTTGGTATACAAAAACAAAATTGTCTAAAATACAAAAATACAGTTGAATTAATTTAGTTCACATGTGGCTTTTGAGGAAGTGTATGTGCTGTGATATACTATCAAAGCCCAGTGTTGAAGAATATCAGACTTGATGTGTTTACAAAGCATGTTGGAACATTTGGTTAGTTGGGTAGTCATAGGCCCTTATCCCATAGCACTGACGTAGAGCCTTGTGTATGGGGTAGGGAATAAGGAGATGGAACAAGGGTGTGTATGAGGAGAAAATAAATATGTGAGACAGAGACCCACACGTGGGAGTAGAAAGGGTACTGTCGTGGAAGAGGAAGATGGGGAGAGAAAGAAGAAGAGAAGGTAAAGGAGCCAGCATGCCCAAGTGTGTAATGTCTCAATGAAGCCGTCAGTGTTTAACAATTAATATACACCAATTAACTCTTTAAAAAGAAAGGCAGATTTTTGTTGTTGGGGAAAATTAAGAATTCTCAAGATTGGATATTTTTATTGCCTTATAATGTATATTTCCCCCAAATTCTGAGAGTACTTTGATTCAGTTTTTAATGGCATTGCTACCAGTGATAAAAACCCATTTTAAAAAATTTTCTCTCATATATTACATCCTACCCGAAGTTTCCCCTCCCTCTACTACTCCCAGTACTCCTCCTCCCACCTCCCCTCCCCCCAGATCCACTCCTCCCCCTTTCCCTTAAAACAAACAAACAAAGGAAAACAGGCTTCCCAGGGATCTCAACTGAACAGGGCAAATATAACAAGTTACTATAAGACCAGGAACAAACCCTCATATCAAGACTGGATGAGGCAACCCAGGAGGAGGAAAGGGATCCAAAATACAGGCAAGAATCAGAGACACTCTCCCACTCCTACTGTTAGGGGTCCAATAAAAAACCATTTTTTTCATATCCCTTTTACCTTAAATAGTGCATGGTGCTTCACTCCTATAAATGCTAGCATTTGGGAGGCTGAGGCTGGAGGGTTGTTGCAAGTTCAAAGCCAACTGGGGCTACACCATGAGAACCAGTCTCATAAAAACAAAACAAAACGAACAAACAAAAACCAAATCAACAAAACAAATCTCAAACTAAATAAAGAACTTTTCATTAGATCATGCTGTTTAAAAAATATTAATGAGATGTAACATTTTGAACACTGAAATATTTATTATTGCAGAGTGTTTCAGTATAGTCACTCATAGAAAAAGCTGAATGGATAAATACAGGCATTCTTGGAACTGCCAGAGCGAGCCATTTATACAATAGTTACCCTGGGCATTTATTTTATGATACATAAAACCCAAGTACCTCTTTTCATGACTTTTATCAAAGGACTACTGTCTTAATGGAGTCTTAGAAATAATATGGAGGCCAGAATGCCCATTGTCCACCCCATTCAACAAACTGCTTCCCCTCCCCCCACCCTAGGGAATGCAGAAACTGTATCAACACTCAGTCGGATGAATGTGGCTCCTGCCTGGTCACTGCTGGGTATACGGAGAGTGCCTTAAACTGTCAAACCACACTATGCATGACACACATTGGATGGAGTGTACAGTCCTTCCTGACTTCCGTCCCTAATGCTCCACATTGAAATGAGAGGAGATGTGACGTTGCTTCTCAGTTTTGCTCTACAGACAAATTGCACTGTGAATCTGCTTCTCTTGTTACACTGGTGTTTGTTGTTGTTGTTAGTTTTTTTTTTTGTTGTTGTTGTTGTTTTGTTTTGTCTTTTGTTTTTTGAGACAGGGTTTCTCTGTGTAGCTTTGGAGTCTGTCCTGGCACTTGCTCTGGAGACCAGGCTGGCCTCGAACTCACAGAGATCCTCCTGCCTCTGCCTCCTGAGTGCTGGGATTAAAGGCATGCGCCACCTGGCTACAGTGGTGATTTTTTTTTTTAGCTTTGATCAGCTTATTGCTCAATCACTTTTATTTTCCTTGAAAATTGTAGCACGAATCATAATTTTTAAAAGCCCACAGACAGATATTGGGGTTCAAGCTGAAGATCAAGACAGCAAAGCAACCGGCCACTAGAGAGTTCTCACCTCTACCAATGCTCAGACCGAAAGGGCGATCCACTGAACCTCAGATTGCATCTCCAAACTGCACTGCTCTCCACCAAGCCTCAGAATCCTAGACTGCCATGCTCTCCTCAACATGGCTAAAGACTAATTGCCACACAAGACCCTTTGCCTCTTCCTTATTTACCTCTCTAGTGCTGGGATTAAAGGTGTGAACTCTGTTATTCTTTTAGACTGATTCACTGTTGTGTAGCGTTGGGTGGCCTTGAACTCAGAGAACCCCATCTGCCTCTCTCTCCTGAGTCCTGGGATTAAAGGTGTGTGCTACCATTGCCTAGCTTCTGTAGTTAACTAGGGTAACTGGCTTTGCATTCTGATCCTTCAGGCAAGCTTTATTAAATCATAAATTATATCTCACCACAGCAAGTGACCTCTTTCACTCTTTCATCTGACCATTGCACAATTATGTGCTTGGCCTGTTTTTGTCTTTGTTTTTTTTTTTTTCTCTTTGTTGTTTTGGTTTTCATAAGACATGGTCTCTCTATATAGCCCCGCCTATCATCAAGTTTGCTATGTAGACCTGGAGGCTAGCTTTGACCTCAAAGAGATTTGCCTGCCTCTGTCTCCTGAATGCTGAAATTAAATGCCAGTGTCAACATGTGAATCTTGGCTTGTTTTGTAATGATCATCTTGCCAGATTGCAGTGGTTTAAACTGAACCTTGCCATAGTTGAACATTGCCACCCCTTGACCCCAAGCTATTGTCACATATGGATACAGACTCAGTAAACAATGAATTATTAAACTCTCAGTCTCAATTCCACCTGTAGCCAGTGCATATTATCAATTCAGCTTTCACCCTTTGTCTAGATTCACTTTTTAAACCTTTTATTTAAGAAAGTTTCTAATGTTTAAATTATAAAGAAAATAGTACTTCAGTCCCCATTTTAATAGTTAACTCAACTGTTTGCATTTCATCATATGTCTCCAAAGGATAGACTTAAAAACTGTAGCCATAATGATACCATGCTTAAAAATGAAAAAATAGTCTGGGTTGGCATCCATGTTCCCTTAGTGTTTGTAGGATATCTGACCAGGACCTTCTGGCTTTCAGAGTTTCCATTGAGAAGCCAGGTGTAATTCTGATAGGTTTGCCTTTATATGGCACTTGACCTTTTTTCCTTTGCTGCTCTTAATATTTTCTCTTTATTCTGTACGTTTGGTGTTTTGACTATTATGTGGCGAGGGGAGTTCTTTTTGTGGTCCAGTCTATTTGGTGTTCTGTAAGCTTCTTGTACTTTCATAGGCATATCCTTCTGTAGGTTGGGGAAGTTTTCTTCTATGATTCTGTTGAATATGTTTTGCTTTCAATCACTATAAATGGAGAAAACAAGATATTCCATGACAAAACCAGATTTAAAGAATACATATTCATAAACCCAGCACTACAGAAAGTCCTAGAGGGAAAACTCCAACCCAACAAAGATAACTACACTCCCCAAAACATAGGTAATAGATAATCCAACTTTACCAAACAGGAAAAGAAACAGGAGGGCAAAACCCACACACAATGATACTACCACCAACAAATCCAAAACAAACAAGAACCAACAATCAATGGACATTAATATCCCTCAATGTCAATGGTCTTAACCTGCCTATAAAAAGATACAGGTTAACAGAATGGATACGAAGACAGAACCAACCTTCTTCTGTATACAAGAAACACACCTCAACTTCAGAGAGAGGTGTTACCTCAGAGTAAACTAGGAAACAAGGACTCTAAGAGAAAAATGCAGGAACCCCAGAGAATGGGAAGGGGCAGGATCTCAAGAGCTAATTGGGAGCATGAGGATAGGGAGAGAGAGCTGCCAGAAAGAGAGTTGGAGAAGAAGAGGGGAGAGGAGGAAATGGAGGAGCAGAAAGGTTGAGTTGGGGGAAGAATAGAGGAGAACAGAATGAGAGATACCATATCAGAGGGAGCCATTATAGGTCCGAGGAGAGATATGGCACTAGGGAGATTTCCAGAGACCTACAAGGATGACACCAACTGACAATCTAGGCAGTGATGGAGAGGATAACCTAAATGCCCTTCCCCTATAATGAGACTGATGACTACTTTTTATGCCATCCTAGAGCCCTCATCCAGTGGCTGACGGAAGCAGAGGCAGACACCCACAGCTATACATTGAACTGAACTCTGGAACTTAGTTGCAGAGAGGGAGGAATGAAGATCAAAGGGGTCGGTACCAGGCTGGTGAAACCCACAGAATCAGCTGGCCTGAACAAGGGGGAGCACATGGACCCCAGACTGCTGTCTGGGAGACCACCACAGGACTGAATCAGACCCCTGAACATGGATGTCAATGAGGAGGCCTCCGCACTCTAGGGGATCCCTGGTAGTGGATTAGTATTTTTCCCTGGTGTAAGAAGGGACTTTGAGAGCCCATCCCATGTGAAGGGATGCTCTTTCAGCCTGGACACATGGGGGAGGGCCTAGGCCAGGCCCAGGATGATGTGGTGGATTTTGGGGAGCCCCATCGAGGGTCCTACCCTCCCTGGGGAGTGGAGGGTGGATGGGGTGTGAGGTAGGTGGGGAATTGGGGGGAGGGGAGGGAGAAAGGATTGACATGTGAAGCAAGCTTGTTCTGAATTTGAACTAATAAAAAATATTTAAAAATGAAAAAAATAATACTATAAAATAGCTAGTCAGTGTTCAAATAGTCAACTCTCTTGAATTTTTTTTAAGAGTCATGCTGTGTATTCTAGGTTGGCCTTGAACATGAGGTTTTCCGATTTCAGCCTCCAAAATGTTGGGATTACAGGAGCGTGCCATCACACCTAGCTTTCCAGAGGGTCCTGGTGTGTCCTGTTGTTCTGTACCAAATATTTCCTATGAAATGGTACTATGCCTAGAAACTTCTTCTTCTGCTTTCCCTCCCTCCTCTTCCCTCCCTCCTCTTCCCTCCTCACCCCTCCCCTTCTCTCCAGACAGGATGGCTTCTACTTCCATCAGAAGCTACATAATAACTGTTTTGTGCTCCTTTTGTGATGCAAACAGCACTGATGATTGTTACTTAAACACATGGTTTTATTAGTTGTTAGCAAAACAGTGACACACAAAGGCTGTCAATGGTATTCCCTTCTTCTCTGTAAGCCTTGAAAGAGAATTTTCCTCATGAGCCATTTGGCTGTCTGGTACAGTTTGTGCAATGAAGGCGGTGGAATGTTGATATTCTCCCTATTATATAAACATTAGCCACATTACGTATCTGGTGAGTTTCAACCCATTGTGGTTATTATTTCGATTGTTGCTCCAGTTTTTCCTATTTGACTAATGGTGTCTACTTGGGATTGACCCCAGGTCATTCTGATTGGCCCTAGCTGCTTTGAATAGCAGCCCTGCTTTCTGGTGTAACGGCATGCTTCAGACTCCCTATTCTCATTGCTTTCTGCCTTAGGCTTGGGCTCAGCCATTTTCCCAAAGAGTGTGGCTCATTTTAGTGGGGAATAATAGTGCAGATCACAGTCTTTTTTGTTTATTTGTTTTTGTTTTTTGTTGTTGTTGGTTTTTTGTTTTGTTTTGTTTTGTTTTTTTTTCGAGACAGGGTTTCTCTGTGTAGCTTTGGAGCCTATCCTGGCACTCACTCTGGAGACCAGGCTGGCCTCCAACTCACAGAGATCCGCCTGCCTCTGCCTCCCAAGTGCTGGGATTAAAGGAATGCACCACCAACGCCCTGCGCAAATCACAGTCTTGATGGTAGGTTGTGTAAAGGAGAATTCCTTAAAGAGGCTGTGTCCACACAATGCTTAAAGTGCAATGTCATGGAGATAGTAGAATGTTATAGGTCCAGAGGCTAATGAATCTTGGGTAATTAGCCCCCTGAATAGCCACTCCTTGCCCACCTGACTGTTAGAACTAACAAACTGTGACATATAGATAAAAACCTTCGAAATCTACTAACTTAGCTGACACTAGCTTTTACCAACCCCATCAGATAGTATCTCGGGTCTATAGAAAAGTCTCTCCCACCTCGCTGTTCCACCTCTCTGATGTATCCAACAATGGAATTTATACTTGACTTATGACTTTCTTTTTCTGTAAAACTATAAAACTTCATGATGACTTTTATGTTGGAGCATGGAATTTGGGGCAACCTAAATCTGTGTTCCTGTACCATAGGAACATAATGGTTAAAAAATAATGGTTTCTTACTCTCTTTGGGGTGAAAGCTGTGGCTTTTCTTCTTCTTCCAACAAGTAGAAGGAAGTTGAAAAAAACAGGGCATGCAGGGCATGCAGGGCATGCAGGGAGGAGCCCACATATGTGTGTGAAAACAGCATTCCAGACAGGAGGAAGAGCAGAGCACATCCCCGAGGCTGGACCAGAAAGAGCAAGAAGGATACAGTAAATAGGGACAGTGGTGATGGATGGAGCAAAGGCCATGGAGGGCCTGGTAGGAGTTCTGTTTTCCTTGTATCGAGGTAGAGCTCTTACAGGGTTTTCAGCAGGGCAGTAATAGACTCCTTTGTTTTACCTTGGTATTCTGGATGCTGTGTTAAGAGTCAGCTGATGAGTGTTAGGGGGGAGAAAGCAGGACTGGAGAAGAGGCTATCATAGCTCAGGTGGCATATGCTACAGTTGGGATGAGTTAGCTTCCGAGGAGGCAAAAGAGATCAGATTCTGCATACGTTTTGAAGGAAGAAACTGTAGAATTTGCTACATGGGGTGTGAAGAAAGAAGACTGAAATATGAGTCTAAAGTTTATGACCTGAAATATAAATGAGGAAATGTGAAGCAGATAGCATTATAGGTAAACACGAAAGTACTGGAGTCCCATTAACCTGACTTCAAATACCAGCTCTACCATTTACTGGCTTGGTCAAGATATTTAATCTTTCTGAGCTGCTGGCTCCTGGTCTGTAGAATGAGGATACTAACAATACTGAGATCACTGGGTTCTTGGGATGATAAATGAGTTAATATGCATTTAAAGTTCACTCTACAAACTTTAGTTACTTAAGCATCACTGTTACTGTACAGAGGGGATGGGCCATTTAAAGAACAGCAGCTTCACCTACTTGGGGCATGAAGTTTAACATGAACAGTTTTAGAGGGGTGAGATGTTGTATAGACTGTGTTAACCGGCACCTAAAGTGAAACAGAAGATGCAAGGCAAGGGGAGTTTATATGTAAAAGGACTATTTAAAAATATATGAGAACACCAGGTGGTGGTGTCTCACACTTTTAATCCCAGCACTTGGGAGGCAGAAGCAGGTGGATCTCTGTGAGTTCAAGGACAGCCTGGTCTACAGAGTGAGTTCCAGGACAACCAAGGTTGTTATGCAAAAAACCCTGTCTCAACACACACACACACACACACACACACACACACACACACACACACACTGAGCCTGTATATTAAGTTGGAATGGAAGGAGAGGCTGATGGCAGCAGTCTAGATACAATCAATCGTAGGCTCAAAGGAACAAGGACAGGAGCAGTTACCAAGCCCTAGATGAAAAGTTAAAGAAGCCAAGGGTTTGAGAGAAGCAGAAGTCTTTCACAAGAAACATAGCTAATTTAAGGTAATCCAAGAGATCAAGGGAGCTCAGGAACTGACCTCAGGTGTAAGCAGGGAGGGTGTCTGGAGGGCTCCACCCAGCACACAAACTATCAGGATTGCTTTCCCAGCTGAAGTCACCCTGTAGCTGGGCTTTGGAGATTTGGGGGCAGGTTTACGATTTCCATAGTCATTTGAGGAAATCTGATTATGAGCAGCGTTAATGGCAGATTTCTGATGCTCTCCTGAGCCTTTCCAAAAGCAGAAATAGCTGCCGAGACTTTGGCTTACAGTCATGTTGCCTGACCCATTTGGATTGGGTTCTCAGACCCATTGTTTTAAGGATGCTCACAGAGAGCAGACATCCTTGTTGGTCAGAGTGACTGGACGTGAGTTACATTTACTTACGTATTAAAAGACTTTGGACTTCTTTGGTTCCCAACTTAGGATAATGGGACACTGACTTGCAGTTGTCCAGGCAGAGATGAGAGTAGGCACTGTGACAAAGGTTACAGAAATGGAGAGGAGACAGATTTGAGAAATGGCAAGGAACAGAATAATAATATTTGGTCACCAGTAAAATGTGGGCTGTGGGGAGGGGTTTTTAATGAAGCTTTATAATAGTTTTACATCAGAGAGGTGGTTACAGGAAGATGGAGAGGAGACTTTTCTGTAGGCCCAAGATGCTATCTGATGGCACCCTTAGATTTTGGGTTGGTGGAAGCTAGTGGTCTGCTAAGTTAATAGATTTCAAAATGTTTTTTTTTAAACCTATTTGCCACAGGTTATTAGCTGTGACACTTAGGTTGGTTAGGAGTGGCTATTCAGGGAACTAAAGCTAGCCCAAGATAAGCCTCTGACCTGTAGCAGCCCAGCTGGTCCCATCACTGCAATTTTAAAAACTTGATTAAAATATATTTAATCAGTAAAAGAAGGGCTGGTATATTTAGCTCTAGTGACTCCCATATTTCTCTAGTGCCTTTCTTACTTTCTACTACCTTTTGAAAAAAAAAAAGCAAACAAATTATAAAGATGAATTTTTTTGTTCAGGAGTAAGATTGAATTTTAAAGTGATTTTTCAGGCCTTTAAACAGACACTTGCATCCTGCTACCTCTTACGTAAGTTACTCTCATCTGACTGGGAGATAACACATGCTTAACTATGTGTTGTTGATACGGAAGAGTCGAGCAATATGATTGCAACACAGAGCATCCTACTGTCAAAATCATTAACTGCTGTCAGGAGACTTTGGATGATGAGCTGGGTGCCAAGGCTACTTCTATTACTATGTATTCAATGGAGGTGGCCTTCAGTTTTAAAAAACAAATTATGTGTGGGAGGGTGGGAGAAGTGTGTGTGTGTGTGTGTGGGGAGCATGTGTTGAGGTCACAAGATAATTTGTGAGAGTCTGCTCTCCCCTTCCATGGATGATTGTGAGGACTAAATTCAGGCTGTCAGGCTTGGCAGCAAGCACTCCTAGCTTCTGAGCTGTCTCAGCAGTCCTGGACTTCACAGTTTTAGTGAGTGCTGCTGCCTCCCTGGGCTGAATCAGAGGTTGGATATTAGAGCTCTCCTCTCTATCCGGTCCCATCCTTTTCTAACAAAGTCAGAGAGACTGAAAGAGAAAGAACCCGGTTTTGGAGAAACCTTTAGTTGACAGGATCTGAGTGGAATGTGAGTTTTTATTTTATTTTAGTTTTGGATTTTCTGAATTTTTGGATTCCCTGAGATAGATATCTTCTGTGTAGCCCCAGCTGTCCTGGAACTCCCTCTGTACACCAGGCTGGCCTTGAACTCACAGAGATCCGCCTGCCTTTGCCTCCCAAGTGCTGCCACCACTACCTACCTGGCTTTAATTTTGTTTTAAATAGAGCACTGTGGCCACAGTGCCTCAATCGAGGGTTCACTGTTAGGTTTGGGTGAGTTCCTGACCCTTTGTTCACTCTGGACCTTCTCTTAATCATGCCACTCTCTTTCTGGCTTTGGCAGTTCAGTTTCCATCCTGGAATACACAGATTATTTTGTGGGAGTTTTTAAATTATCCCCCTAAGTAGTAGCAGCATACATGCGATCACAAAGTCACAAAGATTGCTGATGTTTGCAAATATTTCATTATGTCACTTTAAAACAATGTTACTCTCATAGGACAAATGTCAAACAAATGTTGGTTAGAAATGTAGTTTAAACTGGCCCCAGAGAAAGCATTTATTAGGTTTTTCATTTGGTGTAATTAATTGTTCTTCTAAATGCAAAAATCCTATAGTTATGCACCATTTAGTAAGACACAGAAAGCCCTGTTATGCAGTTCTGGACTTATCAAAGTATCCAGAATTCACTGAGCACATGCTGTGTGGCACACACCACACTATACAAAGCAGCAGACATCTAAACCAAAGTCAGCCCTGCCCTTTTACAAATACAACGGACAGTGTGGTGGAGAATGCATCGCCTTCAAAGCAATCTTCAGTGGTCACAAAGGAAATGATTTTGTGCAGAACTATGTCTTGCGGTATAATTAGCTTCAGACACGAATTCTCTGCTATAAAGGAAATACAGAAAAAAACAAACAAGAACTAGGAATCAGATGGCTGTGTCTACAGTCAGTCCTGCCTTGTTACTGTTCATTCACAAATCAGCCACTCACTTGGTATTTACGGAGTACCTGCCCTGTGGGAGAAACTGGTGTTGGGAGCATGATGGCAAACAAGAGAGGGGACTCTGGTCTGTGGCATGTGAACAGGAGCAGGTGGCTTAGCTCCCCTGCTGTCATCTTGGATTGATAGGATTCCTGAGGTCTCCTTCAAACTTCAAATGCTAACTAAGGTTTGCAGCAGCCTTTGAAAAAGTGTCCAAGTGGCTTTGGGACTTGAGGACTTACCTTCCTCCCTGAGGGCCAGCCCTTGCCTTCATTTCAAAACAAGCTCATTGATAAGTTAACATTTTTTTTTTGGTCAGCCCCTCGGCTGCATTTGGGTACCTTGCAAAATGTGGGAGTGGCTATCCCTGCTTATAGGACTTTGGAGGTAGGAAGTCAAAGCTGGGCAAAGGTGGATGATTTTTGTCACTTCACAGGTGGCAAAGGTACCCAGTGAGCAGTTTACTCTGTGAGGCTTTCCAGACAATAATGCGGCTTCCCCTGAAGCTGCCCCCATTGCTTGAGTTCTTCTCCAAAGAGCCTGAGAAAGGATTGCTCATCTTGGAAGTGACCAGTGTCGTGGGGCGGGAATATCTGCTCTTTGCCTTCTACAGGTGTTGAATAGCAAGGCTACAGTTTTCTTGCTATGTGACATCATAATTGCAGAACACGGGTTTTTTTTTTCCCCTTGCAGTTAAAAATTTTTTTTTTAAGGGAGAAAAATGGATTTTTTTTTGTAACAGAGAGAGTGCTGGTTATATATAAAAGGAGAAGGGCTTGAAGGAGACTATGAGCTTTGAACACATACTGCTTCAAGCGTAGGAAAAATAAATTACAACCCATTGCAACCCCAGTAAGCTTTCGAGTAACTAGGGAAATGGGCCGTCCTTCTCTACCAATCTGTATTTCTAGTCAATGAAAAAGACACAGGGTTTGAGGTTCCTTCCGAAACCGGGCTGGCTAATTTAGCCCCTCCCACAACCCTAGGGTCTGTTATATCTATGATCCGTGAGTACCTCTCTCACAGAAAGGCACCACAGCAAGCAGAGGCAGCAAAAACAAAAACACCCAAGACAAACGAGGAAAGAGGAAGAAAACAAAAAGCTGCCCCTTATGGAAGATATAAAGGGTAAGACCAGAACTGATTTGATCCAAACTCTTCAGAGGAAAAAAGCCCAGATCCAGGGCGAGTACTTGAAAGAGCCAAAGGCAAAGCGCCTGAATGAACTTTCCCACTCTCCTCCTGAGCGAGGCAGAGCTTTGGGAAGCAGCGTTCAGGGCTGCAGTCGGGGTGGCTCTGAGTAGGCTGGAGTCGATGAATATTCATAATTACTTGGTATGCAGATCTGTGTTTCTTGTTTTCTTTTTCTTTTTTTTTTTAAGCGGCAAGTGACTGTTTTTCAATTCTCTTGTATCTAAAGAGGCAGCTGCTTCATCTACGTACAGTCTGGAGTCATCTAGGCTCGGTTTGGGTCCGTGGCTTGCAGATGCTGGGTTCTGCGTGTAGATTTGTTTTGTTCCAGTTTCCCGAGTTCTTTCCTTCTGGGACATTAGCAAAGGCTCCTGCTCCTTCTCTGCCGGGAGTTGGACAGGCAAGTTAATGTGGCAAGAGGCTGTCACAACAGGACCCTAGAGTGCGTGTTGTAAAAAGGCTGCAAGCTTCTTGAGCTAGCTGTGTGGGGGAGCGCGCTTGTCCCCGAGAGGGAGAGAGGGCTGGGGGAGGAAAAGGAAGAGATCCTCTTAAAACAGCAGGTCATATCTGACTGACCACATTAGATTTTGTCTAGGAAACTGCTAGGGCAGGCTGGCTTGCACAAATGGTGTGCAGTCTCTGCCTTTTACCTCTTTTGGGCATTTTCTGCCAGGACGGAGAGCCAGCTGCTTGCCAGTCCTTGGGAGCCAGGAACAAAGGGGGAATGTAGGGTCGCAAACCTACTTCATCTCTGCCTTCTAATGTGCTCACAGATTTCTATCACATAGGATGCAGAGGGACTGGGGGATAGCAAACAGATTTCTTTCTAATTAAAGTAGAAGATAGCTGTGTGGGTTTCCTAAGTCTTTGCTCTCTCTGTGCTGCGACCCGTGTCCCTTTTGCCATGCGTGCTTCGCATCCCTCTCGTCATCCATATAAGGTAAGTGCCGTCCTTATCATGCCGTTTCCCTGAGGGCAACTCACCTTGGGATCCTGTACTTAGGAAGTGGCAATGGTGGATGCAGGCTAGCATTCTGCACGTAGGAGGTGGTAAGCACGGATGCAGGGGGCCCAGGGCACTTCTGTTTCTCCACACCGCCCTCTGCTTGGAAGTCTCTCTGGTATCACAAATTCCAGATCACTGGGTTCTAGACTTGTGAATCTCTGACTTGCTGGGAAGATTCAGTGATGAAATCTAGTCTGTGATGGAATTTGTATTTTGCAATCAAGTTTACACCACCAATCTCAGTTGTTGTTAATGGTCATTCTTCATGGGGGAGAGGCAAACATCGTTATTTTACCAAAGGGAGGATCGGGGTGTGGAGGGGTTAGACCACATGAACTAAATGTCTAGCTGTCAAAATGTCTAGATCTGAGGAGAACTCTTCTACTTCTGGTTTCTCTTCTGAACATGTGTCCCCACCCCCAAGGAGTACTCACCAAGCTACTTTCAGTTCCCCAGGGAACTGCTCTTCCCTCAGGCTCAGCTCACTATAACACACTTTCCTCAGTCCTGCAGGCCTATCTGGCCTCTTTTATTCTTTATCCTGGACCCAACCCACCTCTGTTTGAATTCCAGTGCCATCATTTTTTCCTGCGTGCCTCAGTCTTCTCACCTGTGAAATGAAGAGAGTAATACCTACATTAGAGGGTGGTAAGGATGGAGGAACGATTTACACAGTTCCTAATGTAGGCTGTGTGCTCAGTAAATACAGGCTGTTGCTGTTGCTTCTAGATTTTTCTTGAGTATTGCTCTCCCCTTTAAGCCTCTCCCACACTTTGCCCTAGATCAGGACCTGCCTTGGATGTTTCTACAATACCTCGCCTTGAATGTTTAAGATGGCAATCATCATACCACCTATTTTCCTTATCTCTGTGTCACTTTCCAGTCCGAAATGATAATTTCTATATTCATTTTGGGTGTACGATATCCAGCGCACCTTTTGTTTTTTTTTTTTCAGCCTTAAAAGTCATGGCCACTTTGTTGTCCATGCAGGCAGAGTGGTGGGAGAGAGGCCTTAGTCATGAGGGGAGGCAGAAGGTTGCTGGGGTGCTCACACACCAGTCCTAGAAGATGTGGTGTTGGGAGGCATTCAAGAAGAACCCTGAGCCTGGGTATTCGTTCAGTTAGAGCTACAAGACAGCCAGTGGCCTGTGGCTTGCCTAGCAGTTTCACCACATGAGGTTCACAACAGGTCTCTGATGTCCTTATTATAAATCAGCTTGGTGCCCATAAGCCACCAGGAGAAGTCCTTGAAGTTGATATCATGTCAGAAACCATGCTAGCTTTGTCTAGAGGGTGGTGCTCCTCAGGCTTTTGTGCAAGTCTAGAAGGTTCTTGTCAGCCACCAGCACCTTGAGCTCCTTAGTGGGCACTCAGTCACTATCTAACAAACTATTATTGTTGTAGTTGATGTCCATTTGAGAGTCTGAAGGGTTTACAAAGGAACTTTGAGTTTGTAGTAGCGCTTCCCCCATGGACTGATGCATACAACAGTCCACAGACATCTTTCCAGACAGGTACTCTGAAAAGCCAAATGCCCCCACCTTTAGGTTGATGGTCTTAGTTGATGATGTGACTTCATGCCAAAGCACTCAGTTTGTCCAGCACAGCCCTGGATGAGCTTCAATCTCTATTCCCACTCAGCCAGGGACCAAAGTGGAGAGTTTTAGATATCGCCTAGCATACCTTTGCTGTCTCTGAACAAAACATCTGGTTTGATAAACAGTGCCTCTCTAGTCCCACTTTAGAGAAACCTTGCTGTCTGAGGCAGCGTATTCTGGTAATGAAAGAAAAGCAAACACGGCCGGGCCTGGCCCTGGGTAAAATCATAATGTACACTGTTTGTTCCCAGCACCCCTCTTTTCCTCTCCCTGGCATACCTTCAAAGCAATTTGGCACATATTGTTTGTAAGTACCTATGCCAGTTCCTTGGGATATAAACAGTTTGCACATTGATGTAGTAGGGAAGAGAGACATACGAAACCAATTCTAATGGAACCCAGACTCTGTCAAGGGCTAATAATAGTTAACATTGATTATTAAGTGGCAGACACTAATGTTTTATATACGTTGTCTCATATACTCCTCACAACAACTCTTTGGTATTGATTTATGCATGTCACAGTTATGGAAGGAAGTCACTTAGCCAGAGTCACCGGCTGCTAAGAGGCAGAGGGGACATTTTTGGCCATGTAGTCAGTCTGTAAAGCCTGAGCTAACAGATGGGTCCTACCTCTGGAGAGCCACAAGAACAGCCCAATGACAGTGCCATGAGGAAGACGACTCAGAACACTTCTCAAAGAAAGCGCTGCTTTCAGTTGGACTTACAAAGATAAGTGAAGTTCAGTGCCCACAGAAAGCCCCTTCCTTCCCTAGTCAGCAATACCAAGGGAACTTGATCTTTTTACTAAAACTGCAGCCTGGACTGAAAAGAAAAAAACTCCCTCTTCCCCACATTCTGAGCAGGACCTATTTGCATTCTATCCTGGAGATTTGAAGGGAGAATTGCGGAGAGTCTTGACCATTGTTGTGACCGGTCTTGACAATTGTAGAGAGTTTGGGATTAGCAGTCATGCAATTAAATAAACATTTGCAGAATGATCAGCTGCACATTAAATGATGTCCTCAATCGTGATTTCCCCACATGGTGACGGAGTAAGTGATGAGGTACATCTGGCAGCAGCAATTGTAATTTGCATAGCTAAGGCATCTTTTTCTCCCCCTGGGCTGTTAAAGTTGCTTCTCCGCTCTAATCAGCAGTTATGACCAAGGGAGGATTTAATTCAGGTGTGCTGGGCTCGGCCTGTGGGAAATTACATAGAGTTTATTTCTTCAAATATTTCGGAGAGAGGCCAAAACCAAGGGTAGCCCTTGTGGTGAGGGATCATCATGTGTTTGGATGATTTGACGGAAGGGAGAAGGGGAGGCATGAGCTTAGTCGTGTGTGTGTGTGTGTGTGTGTGTGTGTGTGTGTGTGTGTGTGTGTGTGTCTGTGTGTGTCTGTGTGTCTGTGCGTGCGCCCATGTGTGTGTTTCTGGGACTGCATTTCTCAGACTTTAATATGCACATGCACCTTTGAAGATAATAAGATTCAGACTCTCCTTCAGAAGCTCTGGGGTGAGGCTGAGGTCTAGCAGTTCTCCCACAGGCCAGGTGGTAATGCTGACCCTCCATGGCCACCTGACTGGCAGTGTCAGGTCATGCTGTGTCTCAGTCTCGGAGCTTATCTGGTACCTATGGATCAACCACTCACCCTCCTTTACCTCATACTCTCTAGAGTCACTGGTTAGCTATGCCACTGCAGGATAACGGGAAGCCTAATTCATCTGTACTTTCAGAAAAATATACGCCCTACAACAGGATATTCAGACCTCTAGTTTACTATGCCTTAGAAACAAGCCCACCTTTTCAGCACACAACCTACTGCAGAACAGCAAGACCTCCTGTTAGAGCTCTTAAATATCTTCACCTTTAAAAAGGATTGTTACTTTCAATTATGTGTATGTGTGTTTGTGTGAGTATATGCACGTGGGTGCAGGTGCCCATAGAGGCCAGAGGCATTGGCTCTCATGAAGATGGAGGTTTAGGCAGTTGTGAGCCACTGGCATAGGTGATGGGAGCAGGACGCAGGCCCTCTGTCTTCACTTTTCTCTGTTTCCCTGTAGTTCCCAGGTTCCCTAAGCTTCTCTTACTGTCCACGTGCAGCTTGAGCAGAGCTGGAAGCTGCCTACAGAATCCTGCGCTGGACCTAGGAGTCTCAGGGAGGTGGGGGTTGCAGGGACTTTGGGGCTCTGAGATCGGGCACTGTCCGCACTGCAAACTTAAAGTTGCAAAGGTAGGAAAGTGGGTGCAGAGAGGATTGCTGGGATTTCTTTAGGTTTGGAAAGTTGAGGGGATTGTGGGCAGAAAACATTGTTGGAGAGATGAAGCTGTGGAAGATAATTGTACTTTTTCAATTATCAATTATCAAAGTGACTTTAGAGATCAAGTTATAGAAATTGCCCAACATACACGGGTGTTTCCTTTGATTTTTTAATTTTTGCTGTTTTATGTAATAGATTTTTGACCTAGACAAAATGTCTTTCACACAACACACACACCAAACAAACAAACAAAACCCAACAAAACTAGGATTGTGATCCTTTTGCCTCAGCCCCCTGGTATTGGAATATGGGCATGTGTCACCAAGCCTGGCAATGAAAACAAATGCTTTATAAAAGGAGAAAATAAGTAACAATGACATTTCAAAACAAAATGAAAAAAAAAAAAAAAGACTAATGCCCTTGAGGTAGAATACAAGAAAGTAGAAGATGAAGGAATGTAAGGAATTATTTTTTGCGGTCAGAATTCAAGGACTCATTTCAGAGATGTTTCTCTTGCCTCATACGGAGTGTGTGTACAGCTCCTCTGTGTCCACGCAGATGCCGTGGTACAATGCATACTGTGAGAACTCCATATAACCACGATTAGGGTGGACAGGGGGGCACTGAGAATTTCCGGGGCTGCCCCTCTCATTTCACCTCTACTTGAGTTCTACCTTGAAGAAAAATGATAATGCCATGATCATCAGACTGCATTCAGTTTTTAAGTCTGGCTGTAGGCAGGATGTGAATCGCAAGTATTTTCCATCTGTAGCACACTTTTTATAATCGCATAGAAGATTTGACAATTCCTGTCTCTTGAAACATCCCCAATAAACATCTGTGCAGGATCTTAAGTAGGGGTGTGCCCTGTGGATGGAATCCCAGAAATAGGATGACTGTTTAAAACCTCTAAATATTTTCTGAAGTTCTCTGTCACTATTGCCAAGTTGCCCTTCCAAGGCCAAGTTGGTTCCCAAGGTCAAGTTGGTTCCCAAGGCATGGCAAGTTGGGCCCTTCATTCCACAGCTGCTCCGTTTTCTGGCATCACCAATAGTGTTCATGATTGGTTAAAAACTGATTGTATCAACTTCAAAAGTCTTCGAAACTTTTTAGTTACTAGGAATCTTTACTTACTCTTCACATGATATGCTTAGTCTTTTGCCCATTTATTACTAATTTACATTTTATGTTTTTAATTTCTGTGAGTGATCCATCACCTAAAAACATTTAATTTTTGCCATCCTTGCAATAGTTTTGTGGAATTTGTTCTTAGTGTTTCATAATATTTTATGCTGTTTTTATGAAGAGATCAAACACACTTTTACACACAGTTTTGTAGTTTATAAGTAGTTCGATACAGTATTTTTATTGCCTCTTTAACCTATAGTAACATGTTTTAAATTTTTATTTTGATTATTATTAATTTTCCATTTGCTTCTTAATGGTTAGAGAATATGGTTTTATAGTATTTGAAATATCCTTGTAAATAAACATGAATTTTATAAATCCATGAATACTTATGAATGCAATATATTAATTTTAAAAATATAAAATTGATATTAATCAGTTTAATCTCTTTAATTATGTTGTAATCCATCTCCAATTATAGTTTTCTACCATTTGAAATTATAGTGTATATGCAGTCACTGAATTAGAGTGTGTGTGTGTGTGTGTGTGTGTGTGTGTGTGTGTGTGGTGTACATGTGTTTGCAGATGTATGGGTGTAGATAGAGGTCCAAAGTTCATGTTGATGATTTCCTTGAAAACTGTCCCTCTTGTATATTAAGTCAGGGTCTATGGCTGAGCCAGAAGCTTGCTTGTTGGCTGACCAGTCAGCTGTCTATATCCATCCAGTTATGCCTGTTGTTGACGTTGGGTGCTGAGGATTTGAACTCAAGACCCCATATTTTCACAGTGAGCATTCTTACCTATTGAGCTAGCTCCCTGTCCCCAGACTTCAACTCCTTTTTTTTTTTTCTTTTTGTTTTGTTTTGTTTTTTCGAGACAGGGTTTCTCTGTGCAGCTTTGGAGCCTATCCTGGCATTCCCTCTGGAGACCAGGCTGGCCTCAAACTCACAGAGATCTGCCTGCCTCTGCCTCCTGAGTGCTGGGATTAAAGGCGTGCGCCACCATCGCCTGGCCAACTTCAACTCCTTTGAGAGAGTTAATTGCCTTGTTTTGCAATTTGTGACAGCAGCCATTAGTAGTACACTAATATAGTATCTGATAAATGGATTCGAAGTTACTTTATTTACCATACAGATGGATTTGGGTCACACATTGTTCTTACAGATATTAACTTAGTTCTGAAACAACATCAGAGATTGGTGCTATTTAATTTTACTATTTTACTGATATTTGAGGAATGAGAGCAGTAAAGCAACTCAACTAACGTCTCTCAATTGAAAAGTGGAATTCAGACTCAAATTCTAGGCCTTGGTCTCATCATTATTTGGAGATATTGTTGACATATCACGTGAGTCATGCATTTGAAACGTACAATTTGGTGGGTTCCAGTAGTTTCATAATTGTAGACATTTGTCACAATCAATTTGGAACATTTTTGTCATTTCAAAGCCTCTTGCACCCATATTCTAGTTTTCATCAGTAGCTCTGCCTGTCCCAGCTATCTCCTGTCTATGACATTTTATGTTGCATCACATTTTAGCTGTCTGTCCATCACTCAGTTGATATGGGGGCTGTTTCATATTTTGCTTTTTGTTGTGAAGGGTGATGCTTTGCATGTGCCTGGACAAACTTTTATGTAGACAATACTGTAATCTCCATAGGTATAAACCTGGAGTGGAATTGTCCGGTTGTGTCACTGTCTACTCATTTGAGGCACTGCTGAACTATTTACTGTGTTAGGTGTGATACCAGAGTGTGATGCTCCAGTGTTTCTGCATCATCACCAGTCAGTACCTATTGTTGTCTGTCATTGGTTAGAGCTTTCCCAACAGGTGGGGAGTGGTGCCGTGGTGTGGTTTGGGTCTTGTTTCCATGTGATTAATGCTGTTCTTTATGAGATCTCCAGGCAATTGTGCCTTTTTTTTCTTTTTCTTTCTTTTTTTTTTTTTTTTGAGAAATGTCCATTTCGTTTGTTTACCAGTTTTTAAAGTTTGACTTTTTATTGTTGATTTGCAATGATTCTTTATGTATTCCTTTTATTCAGCTATATGACTTTCAAAAATATTCTGTATTCTAAAGTTATCTTTCCATTTTTATAACTTTTGCTGTATAAAAGTTTTACATCTTAAAGATACCAGTTCCAGCTGGGCATTGGTGGCACACTCCTTTAATGCCAGCACTCTGGAGGCAGAGGCAGGCAGATCTCTGTGAGTTCGAGGCCAGCCTGGTCTCCAGAGGGAGTGCCAGGATAGGCTCCAAAGCTACACAGAGAAACCCTGTCTCGGAAAAACAAAACCAAAAAAAAAAAAAAAGATATTCAGTTCATATTTTCTTTGATTTCTTATGCTTTTGATGTCATCTCTAAGAACTCAGTGCCTACTCCAAACTCATGAAGTGACTTATGCCTGTAGGTTTTTTTTTTTTTTTTTTTTTTTTTTTTTTTTAGACTTTTTATTTTGTGTGTGTATTTAGCCTGCTTATGTGTACCTCAGGTATGCAATGCTCAGGGAGGCCAGAAGAGGTCATCAGATCCCCTGGAACTAGAGTTGCCAATGGGCGTGAGCCACCATGTGTATGCTGGCAATCAAACCTGGGTCCTCTGAAAGAGTACCAAGTGTCCTTAACTGCTGAGACATATCTTTACCTCTTACATTTTCTTCAGCATTTTGATAGTTTTTATCCCTATATCTAGATTTCTGATTCTTTCTGTTTTTTTTTTTTCCCTCCTCTCCCCACCCTTCTTTTGGATATCTGGTTGCCTCTGCTTCCTTTGTTGAGAAGAGTGTTGCCTTCCTCAGTGAATTATCTTGGCATAGTTGAGAATGAATTTTCTCTACACAAAAGTCTGTTTCTGGAGTCTCAGTTCCGTGTTCACTCTAGACTGTCCTGGTCACCATAACTTTGTAGGGAACTTTACAATCAGAAGTTTGAGTTCTCCAACTTTGCTTTTCCTTTTTGAGATGGTTTTGCACCCCTTGGATTTTCAAATGAATGTCTGAGAAGCTGCCTGAGATTTTGGCAAGGGTTACACATTATGCTGATAAGGGTGATACATTAGGCTGAACACGAATGTATTTGGAGAAGATCGCCTGTTAATTTATCTCCGACACAGTGGCTATGCCTTAATCCACTGCTACTTCAACCAGCAATAGTTACCAGCTTGCTTCTCTGTCAGTGGCCTCGATGCTCAGGCTACAGCCTGGCAGGAATTCTCTTCCCACAGGCATTGGCTCTGTCTCTCCTACTAAAGGCAGCTTTAGCTAAATCTCTTGTTCTATTTATAAATAAAACCAGAGACTCAAAGGCTGGGGTGAAAACCTGCCAGCTCACAGAGGCTGCGTAGCACCTAGCTAACCTCTCTTTGCCTGTGTCTCCCAAAAGCCCATCCTTGTGCTCCGCCAAAACAGAAAAGCCTGTGCCACTCAAAACCCCTCCCTACTACTACTTGTGCATCTCTCTATCTCTTCTGAGCAGAGGCAGGCAGATCTGCGAGTGGTTTGCTTCATATATACTGTCCATCTTTATTTCCAATGCATCTGTGTCACTTTATCAAATATGAATATGTATCCTTCCCCATTTAAAACACTACCTTTTGAAATGAATTTTCACATTGTTTTGATGGAGGAATTAAGATAGTCTGAATTTGTTTACTTCCCTTTCTCTTTTGACACTGGACCTTTGCTCATTCATTGTCACATAGCTTCAAAGATGTGGATGACAGATATCTTACTGTGAAATCCATGGGGATCTGAAAAGGAAAGCACCCTGTGTTTCAGTGTATCTTAATAATGAAGCAGAAATGAGCAATTTTGATCTTACTGTGAAGAAAGGACTCAATAGCATCTGCTTCCCATGTCTTCCCTTTTTTATCTTAAATGTCTAATCTATGCGTGTTGTCAACATCAGCTCTGGGAACATTAGTTATGATGCATGGTGGCTTTCCTCTTTAGCCATCACTAATGAAACGCCTCTCTGGAGAAGAGTGCTGGTGCTCAGTGTGATTCATGTCTCACAATGCTGACTGCATTCTTGAGTTCTTAATCTGGGCTCCTTTCATGACAAGCTACCCTCTCAGCATAGCAAATTAACTTTCCAGAAAGACGATCATCCGGAAGAAGGGTGACATGCTGTCTTCAGGAAGAAATGTTCACTGCCACGTCACTGGGAGAGTTCTTCCAGGGTTTCGGGAAGTCTGATGCTGTAGAGCAGTTGAGGACAATGACATTTCCCGCCAGAATTGTTTCCTGTGCACTGTATCTCACTGTTACAATGTTTGCAGCAAAGTAGTGGAGGATAGGCTTCCCCTTTGGGTTGGCCGAGGATAACCCTGGGGCTTTGCAGACGCAGCTGTTCTTGAGGGAGTGTGGAAACCCTCCCATTGTTGCTTTGGTCACTGCTTCTGCCTTTTGTCTTAACTCCACAAGGGATACTTATTTGGATCTCTTTGAATTTCATATTTACTTCCTTCTTATCCTTTTCCCCCTTCATTTATTTTCATCACATTCCAAGAGTGTTTTCCTAAGATTTTCTTCTACATCATTCAATTTCCCTTAACCAGTGCCAACATCAAATTTGATTCAGCTGCAGTGATTTGGGCGTCCATGAAATCTTTTAGCTTTTTCTTTCTCATAGCAAGATCGTCTCCTATCTGGTTAAAATCAAAGATTTCCTTTTCTGTCCTTTATATAAGTTTTCAATGGTAGAGACATTCTCCTCTTTCAAATTTTTTTTTTTTTTTCGAGACAGGGTTTCTCTGTGACTTTGGAGGCTGTCCTGGAACTAGCTCTTGTAGACCAGGCTGGTTTTGAACTCACAGAGATTCACCTGCCTCTGCCTCCCGAGTGCTGAGATTAAAGTAAAGGCGTGCGCCACCACCGCCCGGCTCTCCTCTTTCAACTTTATTGCAACTTTTTTTATTATTATTATTTTATGTGAATGGGAGCTTTGCCTGCATGTATGTCTATGCAAACACCTGCCTGCAGTGCCCATGGAGGCCAGAAGAGAGCATTAGATCCCCTGGGACAGGAGTTACAGATATCTTTGAGTTACCACATGGGTGCTGGGACATGAATCCAAAGCTTCCTCTGGAAGAGCAGACAGTGCTCTTAACCACTGAGCCATCTCTTCAGCCCCATTAAAAAAAAAAAAGTAGACAACTTTCACTGGAAATTTATCTCCAACAAACCTGAGATGGTTGGGTGGGTGGTTTACCCACAGCTCCTGCAGAGTCTGCTTGGATCTTGTTTAGGACCCTCAAAGACCTGAGTGTGGGAGGAAATTGAAGCCCTCTGATGCTGGAGAGAAGGCAAAAGTCATCTCTAACATTTTTGTGTTTCAGAAGGCAGAGAGACTAGGCTGTCAGAGTTCTGTCAATATGATTGTCCAGAGGTACAAGATGTCCAGGAAGGACCTCTCTCTGGATCACATTCTTGCTTTGCTTCTTATTCAGAGAGAGAAACCGTGTGGATCTGGGCAATGAGCTCTGCCCTGTGCTTAGTACTTCCCCACAGTGATGTGTCATGAGAGACTTGGTCTCTTTGTACCTTAATCACATGGCTGCCAATTCATGGCGGGTGGGGGTATAAACAAAAACAAGACACCAAAGGTTGCCCCAGACATTGCTTTGTCCCTCCTGTCACACTGTGCTGTATTTCTTCCTCAGTGTGCTCTATTGCTTCCAAGTGTAGCAGTATTGGCACAGATTAGTCAGCCTGTAGTACAGAGAATAAGGACAAAAGATAGTGAAAAAATAATACCCAGGGAAATACCACATTAAGAAAGGGGAAAGGAGAGAATGGACTTAGGAAAAGAGATTCAGCAACAATGCCTTAAAAGGCAGAAGAAAGCCAAAGACAGGGTTTGGACGTGGTAGTCAGGGGACCAGTATTCAAGTTCACACCTGCAGAAAAGGCAAGAAGGGTAGTAAGAGACTATATTCAGCATCTCTCTTGTAACATACCAACCTGCATCCCCCGTCCTGCCCACACTGTGAGACTGCATTCAGCATCTCTCCTGTAGCATTCTCACCTGTGTCGTTCCCACCCACAGGCCAGTGTTTTGGGAACTGAGATGCATGTTATGCTTGCTGCTAAAAACCCTCTCCTCTGAAAAATGAGGACCAGCAAGCTGGCTCACTGAGTAAAAGGCACTTTCCATCAAACCTGACAACCTGAATTTGATTCTTTGGATTCACATGATGACAAGAGAGAGCCAAATACTCTGCAAATTGTTTGCTGACTTCCACATATATGTAGAATGCACAGATAAATAAATAAATAAATAAATAAATAAATAAATGTATGTAAGGGGGAAAACCCCTCTAATGGTGTGTTTTACAATGGAAGAAAGATGATGACAGGCTTGTGGAATTTGGAATCTATGACTGTTGTTGGTGTGAATAGAATTCCCAAACTACTTATCCATATTAAGAGATTAAAGTATAGGAATCAAGAAAGTAGGAATGGAAGGCTTCGTGTAAGAAGAAAAGTGTTACTGGGAAATTAGACCAAACAAGGAGTGAATTTGGTCATATTTGAATCATAAAAGCCAGCAGATGGCCCAGTATTTATTCATTCAACTGTACTTATTGAACAAAGTGTGTGCAAAATGCTATTCTAAATGCAGAGGATACATCAGGAGACAAAATAAAATCCCTTGACTTTTATGGGGCTTATCTTCTAGGTGGAGGGGTCGCAGGAGGCAGACAGTGAACAAAAAAGTAAAGTGTATGTGTGCTTGGTGATGAGTGCTCAGAAGAAAAACAGAGCAAACAAGGAAGGCCAGAGGGACTGTCCCGTGGCAGTTTCTGGGATGAACATTCCAGGTAGAGGGACCATTAGTTACAAATTCCTAAAGAGACTCGAGATATATAAGAAACAAGGAGTTGAGGAAGGGTGTAAGAGCCGAGGGACAGATTTCTAAGTTCATGTGGGTCACAGAGTAGGCCTTGGCTTGTATTCACAGAGAAATGAAAGATCATGGCAGATGTTAAGCACGGAAGTGGCTGTGTCCAGTCTGTGTTTTGATAGGATCACTCTGGAGAGAGACTTGCTGGGATGCCATTGTAGTAATGCAGGACAGAGATAAGGGGAGATGCCCTGAAGTAGATGGCAACAGGGGAAATGTTTAGAAACAATTGCATTGTATCTATTTTGAAGACAGAGGCTGTAAAATTCCACAATTGAATTTAGCAGGAAAGAGAGAGATGGAAACTTGACTTCAAAGATTTGGCACCTTCTGAGGAACTGGAAAGATAGAGTTGCCTTGAACTGAAGGGAGAAGTTTGGGTGGAAAGACGAAAAGCTGTTTTGGATATGTTAAGTCTAAGTCCATTGTATTTTCACGTGGATGTGACAAAATACCCGCCAGAAGCAACTTAAAGCAAGAAGGGCTTCTTTGGACTCACCGTTTAGTGGATAGAGATTATCTAGGGGAAGGAATCCAGTGGATTCCAGCATGGTCTAGGAATTTGTGGCATAGTTCCCTCAGCTCTCCACAGGTCAGGAAGCAGAGGGTGGTTAATCAGGCTGGGCTGTACCTGCTCCTCAGTCACATATCCTGCAGCCAGTTCCTTTTTCTTAGAAGTTATCCTACCTCCCAATATGGTGCCACTAACTGGAAATCAAACAGGCCCAAACATATGAGCCTTTTGGCAGGGGTGGGGTTGGGGAGGTGGGCCGACTAAGACAGTTTTCAGTGGAACCACAACAGACATCTGTTTTAAAATGGAGATTTTTGAGACAGCCAGTAGATATATGCAGGAACCTGGAGTTTGTGGGAGATAACTTAGCTGGAGATAACAATCTGGGCTACCAGGAAACATTCAGTTCAATGAGGCTGGATATAGCTGCAATGAGACTAATTGAGAAAAACCAAAGAAATCAGTGTAGATAGAAAAGCAAAGAGGTTTTGGGAATTGGGCCTTGGAATATTCAAGAAGCATGCCCCCCAACACTGGTGTGTGTGGTGTTGGGGTAGAGGAGAGGATAAACTAAGGGATAAGCAGAGTGCTTCAAGAAGAGGAAGTGGTAAGCTGGTTGTGCTGGGCTCGCGAGTCAAATTCAGGTGAAATGGGGTGGGAGGAATGGCATTTAGAACAGTGGAGGCCGTTAGGTGGCCTTTGTAAGGCACTTGGAGTGCCAGGGGCAAATTATCCATTTCCTCTGCCCAAGTACTAAGGAGGAATTTATAACACCTGAAGAACTTAGTTGAGAGGGAGGTAGACATGTTTCCTCAAAGGAAATTTCGAGTTCTGGTGCCAGAAGAAAAGGAAATAAACAATTGGCATTCAGTAACAGCAAACATCCACTTTGGCTGCAGATATTCTGCCCGTTGGTATCCATGGGAACCCATTTGTGTCCCTGTCATTAGTTACACATGAAATCATTTAGGATGGAAACTCCTCTGGGCAGGTTGCAGTTCCATGGTGCTCTTGGGTACCCAGACTGTAATATTTTCTGTGAAAGAAGTTATCAACCCGAAGAACAAGCCAGTCCAGTTTATCCATGAGCATGGCACACTCTGGGACAAACAGCGGTGCTCTTTTCCAGCAGAGAAAAAAATGGTTCTCAGATATTGTCTTAGTTAGCTTTTCTATTGCTGTGAAGAGACAGCATGACCACAGCAGCTCATAAAGGAAAACATTTAACTAGGGCTGGCTTACAGTTTCAGAGGTTTAGTCCATTATCATCATGACAGGAAGCATGGCAGTGACAGGCAGACATGGTGCTGGAGAAGGAGCTAGGAGTTCTACATCTTGATCTATAGGCAACAGAAAAGGAGACTGTGTACCACACTGGAGGGAACTTGAGCACGCGAGACCTCAAAGCCCACCCACACAGTGATGTACTTCCTCCAAAAAGGTCACATCTACTCCAACAAGGCCACACCTCCTAATAGTGCCACTCCTATGGGCCAAGCATTCAAATGCATGAGTCTATGGGGCTAATCCTATTCAAACTGCCACAGATATTCTTAGGGTTATGAATGTCTCCCTTAGTCAAAGATCACCACCCACAGACCATTCCTTGATAAATGTTTTTTTAAAACATGTGTGTGTACATATATGCTACAGCACATGTGTGGAGGTTAGAGCTGATGCTCTCCTTCCACATTGCCAAAGCAGGATCTCTCTTGTAGTTTCTGCAGTACTGTGTACTCAGGCTAGTTGGCCCGAAGTTTCTAGGCCCTCTCCCGTCTCTGCCTCCCGTCTTGCATAGGAATGCTGGGGTTACATGGCATCAAGGTTTTTAAAGTTGGTTTGGAAACCAAACTCAGGTCATGAGGTTTGCCCAGCAAGCACTCTTACCTGCTGAGTCATGACGCTGGCTGCTCTCTGATTTTTAACCTTCTTGGAATCTAGTGCATTTTGTTTCCAAAATTCCTCTTCACTATTTGTTGGGGTCTCTGCACCACAACAACCAGCAGAGTAGCATCTGTGGGAGGCAAAAAGGTAGTTCAGTTCAACAGGACTCAGTAGCGGGTGTTGGTTCAAACTTCAAGATTCTGACCCCAAGTAGTTTATTTTAGGCATATTTAAGCACATCAGGATTTGGTGGCAACTCTGCTAGTGATAAATAACTCAGTCCCATGAACACAATAAAGCTTAAGACATGAATGACTACACTGAAACTTTTTGTAAAGTACGAGTGACACCTTCCATAAAGATAGGCTCTGTAATTTCCTTAATTGTCTTTCCGCCATTTGAGATTGTTCTGCTGAGAATTCTCTATTTAGATCTGTACTGAATTTTTTAAATTGGATTATTTGGTAGTTAGATTTCTAGTTTCTTGAATTCATTGTATATTTTGGAGATCAGCCCTCTGTCAGATGTGGGGTTGGTGAAGATCTTTTCCCATTCTGTGGGGAGCCGTTTTGTCTTGTTGACCATGTTCTTGCTTTAAGAAGCTTCTCAGTTTCAGGAGGTCACATTTATTAGTTGTAGCTCTGAGTCTGATGCACATCATTTAAAAATAATAAAAAACAAATCCTTTAAAAAGATACTCTGTAGATTGGCAAGCTCAGAATAAGGGCCTGGAGGAAAATCCAATGTTCTTTTGGACACACAGATATCACAAAGGTCACCAGGCTATTAACCAGATCCACTTCCAGCCTTCTGAGTGGGTAACAGGTTATACATCCTTCCCTTTGAAGGGACAACCCTGTGTTTAGCATTCCAGGTTGCCTGGTAGTTATCTATGAGCACAAGGACTGCAACCTCCCACAACTGTAGTGCTTCCTTGTAGGAATGCTGTCCATGTTTTACTGACTAAAAAACTCTCTTCAGACCTAGCTTACCCCGGTCCTGGTTTACTTGACTCACCCTTCCCCATTCAGCTAGGTCTGCAAAAATCTACCACTGTCTGCACAGGAGAGCAGGTGATACTGTTGATTCTTCCACAGCTAAGAAACCTGAAAGGGAAATGGCAGCTTGGTTAGATCTGAAGTCACCCACAATGCTTTCCTCTCTTTTACAATATATTTATTTATATTATATTTGTGGGTTAAACCATTTTAAATAGATGATCTTCCATGTCAAAACTAAATGATTGACATTTCTTATGAGTCATCCTATTATATACACTTTTTCAAAGAATCAAGGAAAATACTTCGGCTTATCCCCAGGTATGGTATGGAAGTACTTCCTATGACTCCCAGGCACTCAGAGCTGCTGTGTACAATGGGTATTTTGTGGGGAGTTAGCTTCAGGGTGTCTGAATGGTCTATGATGTAAACAGCACCCCTTGAGTTACATGTCATGCAACCTGCAGCATGCCTTTTTTTTCTTTCTGAGCCTAAAATCAGTTGTTAAATCAAAATCTACCAATGAATGCCTTGGATGCCCTCCTGATTGTTGGGTATTATGAGTAGGCCCTTTGCTACTAAGTTGCTAGATTTTTATACAACATCATTCCAGTTCAAGGTGTGTGTGTGTGTGTGTGTGTGTGTGTGTGTGTGTGTGTGTGTGTGTGTGTGTGTGCCTTATTGTCTCTTACAAACACCCATCCTCACAAACTGCATGAATATTATTTTAAAGTGTTTATAATGAATGATAAGACAAAGGAAATTGGCAAGACTCAGGCAAACCACTAACAAAAAAAGGATGAAGCAACTCTGCTAAGCTAGACGACTGGGAGGAGGGAAGCCAAGCATGGTGCTTTGTATTTACCACTGTTGCCCAATTGATTGGCACACAGACTCTGTTCCCCAGCAAGCAAACTGCTAGTCCATAGGTGGGCAGATGAAACTAGACTCCTGCCAGAGCTCAGTAGCTGGTTTATGAGTGAGGGAGTCTCAGTGGCTGAAGACTATGAAAAGAATAACTATCAAAGCATCACCATCAAAGCAAGACAATTGCAACAGTAAGGCACTGTTTTTACCTGCCGAAGGGAAGGGCTACTCTTGTTCTTCCTGTTTGTTTTAATCATCAGTACTACTGAAGGTACAGGAAAATTAACATTCTCACATTGGCCAAAGTATAGGTTAAACTTTTCTGAGTGGTGGTTTGGTTATGATTATTTAAAGCATGAAGAATGTTATTATCCTGACCCAACATAACCACTACAAAAATTGTCCGAGTAAGCTATCCTGAGTGTGTGCATAGATGTTCCCTGGAGGGCAAGTGCTGGCGCATTGTCTGCAGTAGTGAACAGAGGGAAATAACCTAACATATAACTATATTCAAAAGAGAGCGTGAGAAAATTTGTGAGAGTAAGGGAATTATTTAAAGTAGAAAAACAGGTTACCAAAGTGAACAGGCAAGACCCATTGGTTAGAAATAATTACCTTGATACCAAATATGTACAGAAGGAATACTAAAAAGGTGAAATATTAAAATAGATTTTTTTTCTGTACCATCTGAATTTTAACAAGCATGTATTATTTTTCCTGCTATAAGAAATACTAAGTGATACTTACAAAATCCCTCATTTAAAAGTTAACTGGAAAGTTATTAATTTACTAGTAAAAATTAATCAGATGTGCTGGGCACATGCCTTTAATCCCAGTACTCAGGAGGCCAAGGCAGCTGGATCTCTACAGAGCTAGTCCCAGGACAGCCAAGGCTACACAAAGAAACCCTGTCTTGAAAAACAATAAAAACAACCACAAAAAGTAAGGAGGTTTAAAAGGACTGTATGAAACATGGTAACCTGCTTATTAGCCTTATTTTCAACTACATGTGTAATTTTTCTACTGTTCTATAAGCATATAAAATCTGTCTTTTTGAGAGTCAGTATCATCACAGAATATCAAGAACTTAGCTAGATGTGGTTCAGAAAAATATTCTAGAAATTAAAAGAAAATTTGAATTGGATTCGAATTAAGAAAAAAGGCATCGAAGGAACTGAAATGAAGGGGCCACATATTTTGATGCAATGGGAATGTGAAAAGGGCGGGGCTGCTCCAGAGGCGGGGATCTAATTCTTTTACCATCAGTAGAATAAAGCTCAAGAACAATGAAGAAAAAAGTTATGTGTTTAACACAAAACAACTAGCAGCGGCCACCTCTCCCTGTCTTACAAACAGCCTCCAGCCCGAACAACAGCCCCACTAGAGGACACTGGAATCTAATAATTGTTTTGGGGCAGAGCAGACCTTAATTCAGAGGCTCTCAGGGCTTTTACTCTGATAGTTGGGTGACGTATATTTTCTTATTTTAAAAAAGTCAGTATTTTGTGTCAGCAATACAACTCTATAACTTAAACTCGAGTATACTCAGTGATAACAAAGAAGTGCACTCTCCCCTCCCCGCCACTGCCCCATCTTGCGCTCGTCCTGTCCAGGACTGCTGCTTTTAACCTTTGTACATGTCATCTGGTGTGCACGTTTGTTCAGCGTCCATTGAGATAGCTGTTGCTTTCCTATCATGACAGCCGAGTCTTTCACCTTCCAAACCCTCCCACTGCAGTGATGGACAGATCTGGGTAGGCTAGTATTCCCTGACTTTCATACTAACCTCTCTTCCTCTATCTAGGTTCCCACTCATCTGTGGAGCACACCCTTCAGTAACAGTGTCCCTGAAACAGGCACGCTGCAGGGAACATGCAATGGAGGCTTGGATCTTTTAGGATTTCCAAGTTACAGCTCTTATTCCCAAGTGTTTTTTATATCATCTGTTGCTCCCATCCTGCCCTCTATTTCCAGGAAGAATGTAAAGTCTTGCCTTTTCTTTCTGGTCCTTTATGTACTATAAAAGTTTATGGTGATGTGTTTTGGCACAAGTTAGTTTCTATGCCCTGGGATCCGCTTGTTTTGTGTGTTGTGTGGGAGAATTTGTCCCTCCCAGCCAGAGACTCTCATCTTGCGGTCTGAACATTTCTCTCATCTTCTCTCTGATTTATTCCCATCGCTGTTGGTGTTCTTTCCTCCAAGCCTCCTGGGTTACAGCCGAGCTGTCTGACATGTGCTCACACTTTCTAGGATATGCCTTTGACTTTACGGTCAACATTTTATGAAGATACTTACTTTGGTTATTTTTGTATAAATCTCTAAAAGCTTATTTAAGTAGAACCATACTCTCTCTCCTCTCACAGATGCAGCATCTCTTGGTATAGTGACTGACATTTTTTCCTTTGTTTGCTCTATTTCTATGTGTGTTTTATTTTTGTAAATTTGATATTATAGACATTTTTTCATTTTTTTTTTTGTTTTTTTTTTGTTTTTTTTTTTTTCAGACAGGGTTTCTCTGTGGCTTTGGAGGCTGTCCTGGAACTAGCTCTTGTAGACCAGGCTGGTCTCGAACTCACAGAGATCCGCCTGCCTCTGCCTCCTGAGTGCTGGGATTAAAGGCGTGCGCCACCACCACCCAGCTAATTTTTTCATTCTTATTTAATCTTTGTCCTATATATCAAACAAATCATCCCCTTGTTTTATAGTTAGTAGATCATAGAAAATGCATCAGTTTTTAATTTTTTTTCTTATCATAGATGTCTATATTAGTTTTCTCATCACCATGACCAGACACCCAACTGAAAAGAAGCTCAGTGGAGGAGCAGTTTATTTTGGCTCACAGTTCAGAGGAATGAAGTTTCCTCGGTGGGAGGAGCATCTTGATGTAAGGTGCCCGTTGGCAAGAGTGGAAGACCACCAGGCCTCAGTGTTTCCCTTTTATTCTCTGAGAGAGTAGCTAGAACCACCTGTGTTCAGGGTGGGGCTTCATACCTTAGTTAATCTCTAGATTGACCCCACAAACTCAGCAGATCTGTGTCTCCTAGGCAATTCTAAACCCAGCCAAGTTGACCATGAGAATTAACCTTTACAATGTCTAAACAATTCATCACAGAACAACCAAAGCCACAGTTTAGTTTCTTGATCTAGTTGGCTTTCCTACTGAATTCTTAAAAATCTCTCCTCACTCTGTCTGGTTTTCTCACTAAACCAGACAATTCTGTCTTTTCCAAATTACATTAAACTCTTTCCCTTCCCCTTCATCTTCCTTCCATTGTTAGAATTCGTTTGTCCCTCTGCACTATAGAGAGCCTCCACCACATGTAAATCCCTTTCCATAGAGTGAGGTCCTCAGATATTTGAAATGATGCTGTCTTGGCTTTTCCCTTAACCTCAAGAAGCCCCAAACTAACCCTCTTCTTAAGGCCTTTGCTGTGGTTTTGGCTTCTGGTGTTGGGATCGGCTTCCAGCTCATGGGCTTAGGGAATAATTGAGTCCTACTCAGTAAATAAATCTCTTGTTGGACTCATAAATATGTGGTGCTGTTACTGGGAAGTGGTGACAGTAGGAAGGGAAGCCTTGTTGAAGGGTTAGGTCAGTGTGGGTCTGTCCTTGGGCACTCTCTCTTGACCTGGTCCTCCCCTTGTATTCTGCCCCGCTTCCCTGTCTGCAGTGAGGTAGGAACACTCCCCACCTGCTCCTGTTACCAAGCTATTCTGCCCCAGCTCTAGAGCCGAACAGTCAGGTGACCCCTTTGGAACTGAGCCAGAGACAAATCTTCCCTTCCTTGAGTTGTGTCTGTCTTTGGTGAACATGCCTGCAGACCCCATCTCCTGGCTGGGAAGGGCTCACTCTAAGTGTATGCCTGGATCTTTATTCAGATTTGCTTTGAAAGAGAGCCTTGGATTGGTCTGTCATCTTATTACTGTGTCCTGTAGCTTAGCCTGGGAAAATTTCCCATGTAACGTCTTCCCTAGTTTTGATACGTTTCTCACACATTCTACTCACTGGGACTCTTATTTCACATGCTTTCTAAATTAGGGTTATGTGTATTTGACATCCTCGTTGGCTACTACTTTGCTTTTTTGGGGTCTCTTTTCCAGCTAATCACAAGCAAAAGTACTAAGTTGATTTGAAAAGAAGGAAAAATCTTGTTAATGTAAAATAATAAATTCATAAAAACTATCAGATGTATGTTACAAACCCAGCCCATTGTGCACAGCGAGGAAGGAGAGAGACAACACTTATGGGTTCCAAGGTCCTTAATAAATCACCACATAAGTGGGGTTGATCAATCGGAGTTGCAGGACAAAGACTCGGGAGCCTTGTTTCTCCTGGCAACCCTGAACAAGGGCAGAAGCAGGGTTTATGAGCACAGAAATCACAAACTTTTGTTGCCAAGTTACAGGTATAATTTTCACCAATCAGGATTCAGAGAATAGGGACTAGTCTTGTGTGTCCCATCATTGTCGACAGACCCAGAACGTAAGCTTTTCAGTCCAACCAATCAGATTCATTTGTTCTTTCTGTTGTTAGAAACAGCCATGATGTTTTAGAGGACTAAGGAGCATAGCAGGCTATTTCTATTGTCTAAGGAGGAGGTTGGTCAGCTATTGGAAGTTTCCCAGCTCCCCTAAGGCTTGGGAACCTGAACTTTGTTTCTCTCTAGAGGTAAAATGGAGTCTGAAGTTAAAATGGCAGTACTTAGGACAAGGTGCTTTGCCTGCTCCCTTCAAAACCACAATATAAACAGGAACTTTCTAGACATCATGTGAAGCACTCAGTTTGTGTTATCTTATTTGCCCTTTATAACAACCTTTTGACATGAGAACTACTGTTATATCCATTTCATGGATGAGGAATTGAGGCAAGTGTCACACAACTAGGAGGGCTCTGAGGGTGTGATGCAGGCCTAGTACCACAGCCTAGTTGTGCTGTAAGTTAAGGAAGTCAAGCTCTCACGTTACATTTTAGCAAATTATTACTGACATTTCTGATTTATCTAGTCCAATGAGACATCCTATGTAATTCCCTTCTGTTATGCTAAGTGTATGCTAATTAGCACAACCATTTCTGATTTATCTAGTCTAACGAGAGGTCCTATGTGTTTCCTTTCTTTAATAGAACATGCTGAAGGTAAAAGAATTTATTTTATAGGTCAACATTGACATTTCAGTGTTAATTTTTATGGCCCTTTACATGTTAATAAATCTCTGGCCCTATGTCTAGTATTGAGTGGACTTCAGGTAACCAGACATCTTCAGGTCAGCTCAAACAAGGACAAAAGTGAGGCTGGGAAGTGCTTTGACTTCAGCAGCTTTTAGAAATGTAATCCCTGCACTAAAGACTCCATTGGCTTTTGCTATTTGTGTGTTTGCTCTTTGTATTTTTCCCTTCTTTGTTTTTAGTGATCTCAATAGAGTATTTATAGACATGAATTGTGCCTGAAGCTCTTTGCACATGGAAGAGAGTAAGAGGAAGTTGCCCAAGGCATGTCAGATTATAATGTCCAAGGGATAGGAACAAAGCCATGCTTGATGCAGGCCATGACTCATGTATTCAAAGACTCTGAGCTAAGGTGTGGGGTCTAGTTGCAGGGTCATCTGGGAGTTTATAGTCTTGGTCTGTGTCCAAGTTATTGGAGCAGGGGAATTGTTCTCAGGGATTCTGGCAACTGAATTCAGGCCCTAGGGGAAAGTAGTGAACAGAAACCAGTGGAAGGAGTCACGCTACCAATTTGGTCAGCATTCAAGGTTAGGCTCTGGATCTGAGGGTGGAATTGAAATTCAGGCGAGGACCTGGATAAGCAGACAGACCGTTGGTTATATGTTCCAATACACACTGGGGAGTAGATTGAGCCAAGGACATTTTCTTGGATCCTCCCAAAGGAGAGATTAAATCCCAAGACTTTAACACATGAACAACTGGTCTTCAGATGCCTCCTAGCTAGTGGGGGAAAGTCTAACATACATTCCAGCAATTAGGTGGGACTGATCCTCAGAAGACAAACTTTCTATGTCTTCTATAGGATGGGAAGAGCTAGCTAAGACAAAATGAAAGACAGATGGCCAGTGGGAGTTCTGTGAGTAGGAGCTGCTTGCCTCCTTGGGGCCCTGAACCCTCTTGTTTGGTAGCCACTCTCAGAATACACTGTCTGATCTGATGAGGGCCCAGCAGATCTAGAGAGCTGTGGAGGATGAATGCTAAACAATGGCCTTCTCCACCCCACTAACCCCAAAGCAAGTTGCCCATATGGAACATTTCCATCACACCAGAACATTCCTCATAGCCAGGGTGGTGGAGCTTGCCTATAATCCCTGCATTTAAGAGGCTGAGGCAGGAGGCTGGTGAGCCCAAGACCAGCCTAAGAGAGGGAGCAACAAGATGGCGCCAAGCCTACAACCCGAGTTCAAACCCTGGGATCCACATGGTGGAAAGAGAGACTCATCCTTCCAAATGTCCTTCAGCCTCTACAACTGGTGCCCACACACAACACATTAACTAACGAACTAGATACATGCAATCAAAACTAAAACAAAACACAACAGCAAAAACAAAACCTAGCCTGGGCTACACAATAAGACCCTGGCACAAGCAAGTAAAGGAGCCCTTTGTGAGTCAGTATCCATTTATTCATTTTGCACATTTTGCTAAGTGAAGAACTGAAATGTACTTTGTTCCTGGTATGTCTGCTTTTTGTTTCTATTTTATTAGTGGCAGATATCCTTTTTGTTTCACATTCCAAGTCAGATAGTGACAAACTGCATGGGTCTTACAGAGTGCAGCAAGATCTGGAGCCCATGTCGCATAAGGAGGGACATGTGTCAAAAGAGGTAGTGAAAGTGAATGTGACTGGGGTTAGGGTAGCAGCTCCAAGCAAAAATTGCAGACTTGCTCCTGGTCATTCAGAAAGTTTCATTAAAAATGTAAAGAGCTTGGGATAAAACAATATAGTGCTGGAGTAAAAGTTGTTGCAGGGACACTGGAGGGAGGAAGCTCTTTGTTGTTGACAGGAGGGGAAGTGGTCATGAGGAAGGAAGATGTGTGAAGGAAAAGAAAAAAAAACTCCCATGTTGCCTCAGTGAGTCCCTCCTTTCTGAGTTAGTTATCTCATCTCTGTTTTTCCTTCCCCTTCATTGTTTCTTTTCTCCCCCAACAGCCTTTCCATTCTTTTTTTTAAATATAATTTATTTATTGTACATACATTGGTGTTTGTCTGCATGTCTGTATGGGGGAGTCAGATCCCCCAGAAGAGGTGTTGCAAGACATCGGTGAGCTGTCAGGTGGGTGCTGGGAATTGAACCTGGGTCCTCTGGGAGAGCAACCAGTGCTCTTAAGTGCTGAGCCATCTCTCCAGCCCCAGCCTTTCCATTCTTTTACCAATTTCTGAATTGATTATCTAGAATTTCTAAGGCTGCTTTTCAACTCCTGTCCCCCTGGACCACAAATCTTACTGGTCTGAGAGTTCTTCAGAGATAGTAGCTATTTTGGGGTGAAAGCACTGGGCAGATGTCTAGGATAAGCATACTGAGGTGGAGGTGGACATTTGGCTGAACTTGGTTGGTACTCAGCACCATTTGGGTTCCATGTGGGCTGGGCATGCTCCCCTGCTTTGGGCATCAAGATTTTTATACCTGTGAAGTGTGTTTGTGTGTGTGTGTGTGTGTGTGTGTGTGTGTGTGTGTGTGTGACTGTGGAGCATGTGTCTTAGGGAGTTTATTTGAAAAATCCAAGAAGAGAGCCAATGCGTACTCTTTGCGGTTGTTGAGACAATCAGAATGTGACGTTTTGTGAGTATTACTGTACTTGCCTCCACATGTCCATTCACATTCCTGGTTTCACCTTAAAAGCACCCTAATTCCTAATGATTTGTATAGTGGGTTCTCACTGTGTGGGAACCTTAAATGAAGACTTTGTCTGTCTGTGATTTCCCAGAAGTATTCTATCCTGAATTCACACGAGATTCCAAGAGTGTCACTGGCTGGCACATCAGGGGAGCATTTCAAAGAAAACAGGCAACACTGTCACCAGAGTTCAGAGCTAACACACAATTTCTGCTATTCCCTTGCCATACGCTGGCACTCCCCAGTGGTCTGCTGTTCGTTACATCCGTGTTGCAGCTTGTTGCAATCCATTTTTTTCCCAAACTCTTTTTGGCATGTCCCATATTAAATACAGAACGATCCAACACTCTGTGTTTTATATTATATCTTCTATTTTAGGACTTGACATTATTCCTAGAAATTTTAGCTAAGTATTTTTGGACTTCTTATTTCATAGATATTCAGGGAGGAAAAAAAAAGCAATATCCATTTATATTTTTCCTGGCATTTTGGTGTTAGGGAAAATGTTTGAATTTATTTTAAGGACAAATCACATGGAAGAAAGAATAACAAATATTTGTGGTTGCCTTGAGAACTTAGCTTCTA
The DNA here is from genome assembly GCF_003668045.3 of Cricetulus griseus. Classification (NCBI taxonomy): domain Eukaryota; kingdom Metazoa; phylum Chordata; class Mammalia; order Rodentia; family Cricetidae; genus Cricetulus; species Cricetulus griseus. Next base: position 20,911,198 of record NC_048596.1, on the reverse strand, counting down.
GATATTCCTGATTATGGAATTGTGGAACAGATGTAGAGATCTTTGGGAACATATAGGTTTCTAGTCAATTGTTGTCTTGTCTGTTTCTGATTATCATATCCTGCCTTCCTGAGGGAGAAATGGAGTTGGATCCTTTATATAACCAAATTTGTGTTTATTTTTCAAAACCGGAAAAAGCTGGTAATTTGATCATCTGGTGTTGCAAATGCAAGGAAAGTGAAGTCAGGAGTTCTAGTGTCTTGTCTTGGGTATTTCTTGAAACTGTCTACCAGTCTTGTGATGTGGCCCTGCAGCGAACAAATACAGCTTACTTACTTAGGACATATACACTTTATGGAGACACTTAAAGCGACTTAAGGACTGTTGTCAGCACTTTTATTGACTTTATGGAGACACTAAAAGTGACCTAAGGACTGCTGTCAGCACTTTTAACACCAGCTGGCACCCTCAGCTCTGTATCCTTGAGAACCTCAGAGGCCTGGAGACTCCTATGTGCCGTGGTGTTTTGTGTAGAGAATGGACTGCCTACAAGGTACGATGACCCTGAAGGAACATTCTGACTTTTTTCCCCAGTCCTGAGGGACCCAGGAAGTGGCCATTCTGGAGGGCAATAGCTGTGTGGCCTTCCAAGTGACACAGTGCTTATGTCTTGCTTTTCCCTCAGCAAACCTTTAATGTAGGCCCAGAATACTTAGGCACCCTTGGAAGGCTTGCACAGGCCCCAGCGTTCTTTGCCCTGGAGCCGAGTTAGAAAACAATGAAGAAAGAGGAATGAGTTACCTGCTCCGGGGAGGAAGTCTGGCTGGAGGTTGTGGAAGTGACAGCAGGAAATGAGCTTTAGGGTCTCCAAAGCTCCCCTACACTCCAGCAGATCAAGATGTTAATGGAGGAGAGTGAGTGTGAGGAGAAGGGATGAGGACTGACAGACTGGAGAGTCAGAAACACAGGTAAAGCTGTATGTTGGTGTCTCAAGGAGGAGGTTTTATGAGGGCGTAGCAGCCACAGCCCAAATGACCAGACAGCCACTGCACACTTCCTTTTTCATCACTCTTTGGTCCTCAGGACTCAGTTCTTCTGAGAGTCTGTTTGTCTCTCTGTATCTCTTGCTGCAGTGACTGGACAACTTGTCTTAGTTCTTTTTTTTTCTTAATTTATTTATTAGTTCTAGTTAGGGAACAAGCTTGTTTCACATGTAAGTCCCTTCTCCCTCTCCCTCCCCTCACCCCCATCCCTCCTCCCCCACCCCCAGCCTACCCCCCACCCCATCCACCCACCACTCCCCAGGCAGGGTAGGGCCCTCAACGGGGGCTCTGCAAAGTCCACCAAGTCTTCCTGTGCTGGTCCTGGGCCCTTCCCCATGTGTCCAGGGCCAGAGTGTATCCCTTCACGTGGGATGGGCTCTCAAAGTCCCTTCTTGCACCAGGGAAAAATACTAATCCACCACCAGAGGCTCCCTGGAGTGCAGAGGCCTCCTTATTGACATCCATGTTCAGGGGTCTGGATCAGTCTTGTACTGGCCTCCCCGACAGCATCTGGGGTCGATGTGCTCTCCCTTGCTCAGGCCGACTGTTCCTGTGGGTTTCTCCAACCTGGTACAGCCCCTTCGCTCTTCATTCCTCCCTCTCTTCAACTAAATTCCTGATTTCAGCTCAGTGTATATCTGTGAATGTCTGTCTCTGCTTCCATCAGCCACTGGATGAGGGCTCTAGTTCCTGGGTCGGTCCTTGTCTTATTTCTTATGACTGGCATTCAATAAAGTCCTTGCTTGAGAGTAGGAAAGAATAGAAAGGCATCGCATCGAGGGGGGAGGGAAGAAGGAAGAAAGAAGGGAGAGAGAGAGGGGGAGAGAGAGAGGGGGAGAGAGAGACAGAGAGAGACACACACAGAGAGAGAGAGAAGCGGAACACCAGGCATTCAGATGAACTGGCTGTCAGAATCCTGGCTTGTTTCTTACTGGTACTGGACAGGCAGTGTTAGCCAGGTAACTCACCTCCTCTAAACTGGTGACTTAATTTCACTATTATCAGTTTTCTCACCTACAAGATGACTTTAGTATCTGCCCTTAGCTTAAAGCTTTAAATGATGTAATGGATATAAGCCTGGCCCATAGTTATTCTTGATTCTAGCAGCTGTTTTCTAGAATAGTCTCTTTTGGTCAAGATCATAAAATCACAGGAAATAAAATTGGGCACAAAGTAAAACCAACTACTTCTGAAGCAGAAACCACCACTTCGAGTTTCTCAGAAGATGGCTGTGTAAACTGATTATACTTGACCAAAGGAAGTAGGTGTGAGCAGGTGTAGAGAATGGAAAGAGAAGAGTTAAACGTGTGCCGTTTCTTCTAGAAACAAAATCACAGAATTCCCAGAGTGAACCAAGCCTGGGTTTCATTCCCCACTCTCGTGCTTAGCACCTGTGTGATCGTGAACACCTTGGGGAACTTTCTGATCTGGGGCTTTCCCATGTGCAAAGTAGCCTAATAACAGATGGCTGCTGCTGCCAGGCTTCCAAGAGCAGTGCATGCAAAGTGCCCTGGGAGCAGCAGCAAGAGACAGTAACACGGTGAATAGGAAATGGTGAGTGTTGAACGGCTCTGTGACGCAGCACTTGTCTAAGGAAATAGTGAGCACTTAACAGTGGGTGCTGGAGAAGTAGCTGCATTTGTCTGAGCCCAATGCTTCCCATACTTTACTGCTGAGGACCTTCATTCCCACTTTCCTTGGATTGATTTGCAGTTCTTTCCCTTTTTCATGGTGACTCCAAATCTTGTTCTCCCCATTCAGCTGGGCCGCAGCCAGGTTTGGGTAATAGGATGACACAGTTTTCTTTTATCTAAAAGTCACCAGGGATCTTTTGCTTTAACTTCACCAAATTGACAATTAAAAGCAATAACAAGAAACAATGGAGGATTGGAGGACACCTGGGGTCCAGGACATCCATATCAGCTTTAAAAGAATAAGCATAGGGCTGGAGAGATGGCTCAGCCGTTAAAGGCTAGGCTCACAACCATAAAGAATAAGCATAGAGGAGAAGGAAGGAGGGAGGTATGCATGCCCCCAGCCTCCCTGCTATGTCTTTTCCTCTGTCTGAGAAAGTGAGCCTTGATTTTTAGAACCCAATGCTAATGCTGTTCTTCCAGGAAAAGGGCAGCTCGGGATTGGTACCCACCAAGCCAAGGTCTGTTGAATTCTGGGCCCCAAATGTTACTGTTAGAAGGAAGTTCTTATAGCACCATATCCAGTGAGGAAAAGATCGGACTTTTTATGTGTGTTTGTTTGTCTGTGTAGTGCAAGTGTGAGCACATGTTTGCGTAGGTGTGTATTGTGTAGAGGACAGACATTGACATTAGGGTTCTTCCTCTATTATTTACCTTACTTTTTTTTTTTTTTGAGGTAGGGCCGCTTCCCTGACCCCAAAGCTCACTGATTAGCTGGACTAGCCACCCCTGAGTTCTGGGGGCTGCCCATATCCCTCCCCCTCCCCAGAATAGGGCTATAGATGAGTCCCACCAAGCCCAACGTCTTACATGGATGCTGGGGAGCCAGACTTGGGTCCTCATCCTTTCATGCAGGCACTTTGCTGACTGGGTCATCCCCAGCTCCTGAAATATTGCTCCTTATCCAAAGGTGGACACATTTAAGGATGGAGGGCAACTGTCAAGGTAACGTTTTTATTTGCATGAAAACCTGGAAGCAGGAAGTTGGCAGGTATGCCAGGACTTTGTGAGGATATCAAGGAGGAAGAAAGGAAAGGGCCATCGTGTAACTGATCCATGCCAGGTGAAAGGGTGCTGGCGACTAGGTGCTTCTTTATGAACTACAAAGCTGAGACAAGCGGTCAGGCTGTCCCAGAGAAGGTCAACTAAACTCAAGGATGGTTTGCTCACTAAATAAATACACTATTATTGAAAAGATGATTTTTTTCCTATCCATGTCATTGCTTAAACTCTATTTTCTTATTTGTAAATGGGATAAAACAGTACTTATCTCAGAGGACATTAGAAAATATTAAATAAAAATTTAAAGATGCGGCATGCTATTGCAAAGCACAAAAAGGTTCCTCATTTTTTTCATTACCTTCCCAGACTGTTCTCAGTTGTGGAAATTCTGAAACACAATAACTTTATCTGGATATTAATTAGAAATCCAAACTTCCAAAGTAGAACGTGAGCTGTTTCCTTGCTTTTCCTTGCAGCTCTCCCTTGTAAAGGAAGATGTCAGTGGCCTTCTTCCCTGACTTAATTTTAATTCAGAAGAAAGATTTAGCTGGGAGGGTGGGAGGGATGACTAGGTCATTTAGACATCAGGACATGTAAGGTATCCAAACACATGGCCTCAATTAAATGTGTCTGCGTGTGGCAAATGCATGTGTGCGCACACATGGAGGCCAGAAGTCTGCACTGTGTGTCTTCCCACCATTGTTTACCTTATTTTTTTTAAAGATTTACTTTTCTTTTAATTATATATATGTAGGGTTACATGAATGTGTCTACTGAGGCCAGAAGAAGGTATGGATCCTCTGAAGCTGGAACCGTATACAGGTAGTTGTGAGCCGCCTGTCATGTGGGTGCTGGGAACCAAACTCAGGTCCACTTCAAGAACAAGTGCTCTTTCTTAACTCCTAAGCCATCCCTCCAGCTACAGACTCTACCTGAGTTTTTGAGATAGGGTATTTTCACTGAACCCAGAGCTCACTGTTTAGGCTAGAATGGCTGGGCAGCCAGCCCCTGGTATCTACCTGTCTCCAGTGCTAGGATTACAGGTATGAGCCACTAGACTGAGGAGAATCAGTTCAAACTCATCCTTGGCTGCAGAGTGAGATCAAGGCTAGTCTGGGCTCCCAAGACTCTGTCCCAAGCCCCTTCACCCATAAAATGAGAAATGAAGAGACACATGATGCCTGTGTCTGCTCTGTTCTAATGAGGACCCTTTCAGACATTTCCCACCATGGTGGACATCAATGTGGGAGCAAGCCATTAGGTTTCCATTAAAACAAGAACAAAAGCAATCAAAACGATTCAGAGAGCTGTATGGGCCAGGCCACGGCTCCTTATAAAAAACCCCATGAGAACTATGGAGGGATCCTGTGAGAAACAGCTTAATCCCTTCTAAGAATGGAGTACCCATGACTTATGATCTCCCAGTAGGTCCCACTTGCTAAAGGTTCTGACGAGCTCCTACATTACTACACTGGGGACTACAATCCCAGCACACGAACCTTCTTCGGAGGACCAACTGAATTCAAACCATAGCAGCAAACGTGACATTTATAAAATGGTGTCTGTGTGGTAGGGAAAGGAGATAGCAAATAGTTCAGAAGAATGTTTAAAAATCTAGGAGGATTCTTTTCTTCACCACTTGAGCTAAGTATCTGATGCAGATGAGGCAGGAAGAATGCCAGAGATCACGAGTTGTTTTGATGTGGCTCAGTAGGAGTTCGGGAATGAAGGATGCAGAGGCACTGGCACCTCAGAAGGATCTTACTGTCATCTAGGAAAAATTGTCGCCGTCTGTACAATGTGAGCATGCATCTTTGCTCTTGAGTGCTTGCTGTTGCTGTGACCGACACCATACCAAGAGCAACTTGGGGAAGACTTCCAGGTCACAGTCCATCACTGAGGAAAATCAGGCAGGAACTCAAGGCAGAAACCGTGGCACAGTTGCTTCCTGGTTTGCTCTTTAGCTCATTCTGGCTTGCTCATGCTCAGCTGGCCTTCTCCTGCAGCCTAGAACCACCTGCTCAGGCATTGTGCAGTGGGCTGGGCCCTCCCACATCAACCAGCAATCAGGACAATGCCCCACAGACATACAGTCCGATCTAGGCAGTTCTTCATCAGAGGTTCCCTCTTCTCATGTGACTCTAACTAGCACAATAATTGAGTGTTGGGGGAAGGGCACTTGTGGGGAGGCCAGAGGATAACTGGCACACATGAGGAAGTCACAGACATATTTTTCCCAGTGTTTCTTCTCTCCTTTCACCATGAGTTGTGGTGATCAAACTCGGGCCATCAGGTGGGCAGCAGGTGCTTTGATGGGCTGAGCCCAGAGTCATCAATAGTTCTAAATCCACTGAAAGAGCTTTACAGAGATTATGCATGCTCTTTAAATTCTAGGAATTTATAATCCACATCATAAAGATGGAAGAGAATAGATTGCGAAAAATCTCCCCTTGATTTTCATATTTAGAAAACTATGGAAATGACTATGGAAGCCCCATGACCACTTGGAAAAGAAACTGGCCTGGGTTCACCAAATCAGCTTGTAACAAATAACCATAGTGTGGTGGACATGCAGGAAGGTGATAGATTAAGAAACTTGGCAGTCTCTCAACTCATAGAAATAGTATATTTTATTTCACCAAGAGATTTAAAGGGTTTTTAGTTATAAGAATTTCAAACAAAAACAAGGGTGGTATGATCGACTTGTGGGCTGTTACCCATTTTCAGCCATTGTCAATATTCTGAGGGCTTTGTTTCTCCTTTCTCTCTCTCTCCCTGCAACACTCTTTTGCTGTTGGGATCGGAAGAAGCAGATCTGGAAATTCTGTAATTTTAGCTGTCAATACTCCAGTCTGAGCAAGATGGATGGCAGTGTCTTTCATGGCGTGCTTTGAAGTGAGTTAGAGAAATAGGCATTGGAGAAAGAGCCACAAACGCAGGCAGCCAGTGAGATGATGTTTTCTGTGAGACAGCAATGTACGACATAAACAAGGGACGTCTGCAGGCCACGGAGAGGGGAGCTGACATGCAAATGGGTCCATGAGGTGAGGATCCTGACTTGATGATCATTGTGGA